>NC_142782.1:34960917-35560917 GCF_988280905.1 Pimephales promelas | reverse complement strand
GCTCAGGTCAAAGTCTCGCGGCCCTCTATCATAATCCAGAGTTTTGAGAAGATTGGAGAAACTTGATTTTTAGCCCGAAAACTGAAAAAAACGTAAGGGGTAACACTGTCGTTTTTTTTTTCGGGTCGAAATTTTGAGTTTCTATATCTCAGCTCTGGAAGGGTCTAGAGCCTCCATTTTTGCGCTCAGGTCAAAGTCTCGCGGCCCTCTATCATAATCCAGAGTTTTGAGAAGATTGGAGAAACTTGATTTTTCACCCAAAAACTGAAAAAAACGTAAGGGGTAACACTGTCGTTTTTTTTTTCGGGTCGAAATTTTGAGTTTCGATATCTCAGCTCTGGAAGGGTCTAGAGCCTCCATTTTTGCGCTCAGGTCAAAGTCTCGCGGCCCTCTATCATAATCCAGAGTTTTGAGAAGATTGGAGAAACTTGATTTTTCGCCCAAAAACTGAAAAAAACGTAAGGGGTAACACTGTCGTTTTTTTTTCGGGTCGAAATTTTGAGTTTCGATATCTCAGCTCTGGAAGGGTCTAGAGCCTCCATTTTTGCGCTCAGGTCAAAGTCTCATGGCCCTCTATCAGAATCCAGAGTTTTGAGAAGATTGGAGAAACTTGATTTTTCGCCCAAAAACTGAAAAAAACGTAAGGGGTAACACTGTCGTTTTTTTTTCGGGTCGAAATTTTGAGTTTCGATATCTCAGCTCTGGAAGGGTCTAGAGCCTCCATTTTTGCGCTCAGGTCAAAGTCTCGCGGCCCTCTATCATAATCCAGAGTTTTGAGAAGATTGGAGAAACTTGCTTTTTCACCCAAAAACTGAAAAAAACGTAAGGGGTAACACTGTCGTTTTTTTTTCGGGTCGAATTTTTGAGTTTCGATATCTCAGCTCTGGAAGGGTCTAGAGCCTCCATTTTTGCGCTCAGGTCAAAGTCTCGCGGCCCTCTGTCATAATCCAGAGTTTTGAGCAGATTGGAGAAACTTGATTTTTCGCCCGAAAACTGAAAAAAACGTAAGGGGTAACACTGTCGTTTTTTTTTCGGGTCGAAATTTTGAGTTTCGATATCTCAGCTCTGGAAGGGTCTAGAGCCTCCATTTTTGCGCTCAGGTCAAAGTCTCGCGGCCCTCTGTCATAATCCAGAGTTTTGAGAAGATTGGAGAAACTTGATTTTTCGCCCGAAAACTGAAAAAAACGTAAGGGGTAACACTGTCGTTTTTTTTTCGGGTCGAAATTTTGAGTTTCGATATCTCAGCTCTGGAAGGGTCTAGAGCCTCCATTTTTGCACTCAGGTTTAAGTCTCATGGCCCTCTATCAGAATCCAGAGTTTTGAGAAGATTGGAGAACCTTAATTTTTCGCCCGAAAACTGAAAAAAACGTAAGGGGTACCACTGTCGTTTTTTTTTCGGGTCGAATTTTTGAGTTTCGATATCTCAGCTCTGGAAGGGTCTAGAGCCTCCATTTTTGCGCTCAGGTCAAAGTCTCGCGGCCCTCTATCAGAATCCAGAGTTTTGAGAAGATTGGAGAACCTTTATTTTTCGCCCGAAAACTGAAAAAAACGTAAGGGGTACCACTGTCGTTTTTTTTTCGGGTTGAATTTTTGAGTTTCGATATCTCAGCTCTGGAAGGGTCTAGAGCCTCCATTTTTGCGCTCAGGTCAAAGTCTCGCGGCCCTCTGTCATAATCCAGAGTTTTGAGAAGATTGGAGAAACTTGATTTTTCGCCCAAAAACAAAAAAAAAACGTAAGGGGTAACACTGTCGTTTTTTTTTTTCGGGTCGAAATTTTGAGTTTCGATATCTCAGCTCTGGAAGGGTCTAGAGCCTCCATTTTTGCGCTCAGGTCAAAGTCTCGCGGCCCTCTGTCATAATCCAGAGTTTTGAGAAGATTGGAGAACCTTTATTTTTCGCCCAAAAACTGAAAAAAACGTAAGGGGTAACACTGTCGTTTTTTTTTTCGGGTCGAAATTTTGAGTTTCGATATCTCAGCTCTGGAAGGGTCTAGAGCCTCCATTTTTGCGCTCAGGTCAAAGTCTCGCGGCCCTCTGTCATAATCCAGAGTTTTGAGAAGATTGGAGAAACTTGATTTTTCGCCCAAAAACTGAAAAAAACGTAAGGGGTAACACTGTCGTTTTTTTTTTCGAGTCGAAATTTTGAGTTTCGATATCTCAGCTCTGGAAGGGTCTAGAGCCTCCATTTTTGCGCTCAGGTCAAAGTCTCGCGGCCCTCTATCATAATCCAGAGTTTTGAGAAGATTGGAGAAACTTGATTTTTCACCCAAAAACTGAAAAAAACGTAAGGGGTAACACTGTCGTTTTTTTTTTCGGGTCGAAATTTTGAGTTTCGATATCTCAGCTCTGGAAGGGTCTAGAGCCTCCATTTTTGCGCTCAGGTCAAAGTCTCGCGGCCCTCTATCATAATCCAGAGTTTTGAGAAAATTGGAGAAACTTGATTTTTCGCCCAAAAACTGAAAAAAACGTAAGGGGTAACACTGTCGTTTTTTTTTCGGGTCGAAATTTTGAGTTTCGATATCTCAGCTCTGGAAGGGTCTAGAGCCTCCATTTTTGCGCTCAGGTCAAAGTCTCATGGCCCTCTATCAGAATCCAGAGTTTTGAGAAGATTGGAGAAACTTGATTTTTCGCCCAAAAACTGAAAAAAACGTAAGGGGTAACACTGTCGTTTTTTTTTCGGGTCGAAATTTTGAGTTTCGATATCTCAGCTCTGGAAGGGTCTAGAGCCTCCATTTTTGCGCTCAGGTCAAAGTCTCGCGGCCCTCTATCATAATCCAGAGTTTTGAGAAGATTGGAGAAACTTGCTTTTTCACCAAAAAACTGAAAAAAACGTAAGGGGTAACACTGTCGTTTTTTTTTTCGGGTCGAAATTTTGAGTTTCGATATCTCAGCTCTGGAAGGGTCTAGAGCCTCCATTTTTGCGCTCAGGTCAAAGTCTCATGGCCCTCTATCAGAATCCAGAGTTTTGAGAAGATTGGAGAAACTTGATTTTTCGCCCAAAAACTGAAAAAAACGTAAGGGGTAACACTGTCGTTTTTTTTTCGGGTCGAAATTTTGAGTTTCGATATCTCAGCTCTGGAAGGGTCTAGAGCCTCCATTTTTGCGCTCAGGTCAAAGTCTCGCGGCCCTCTATCATAATCCAGAGTTTTGAGAAGATTGGAGAAACTTGCTTTTTCACCCAAAAACTGAAAAAAACGTAAGGGGTAACACTGTCGTTTTTTTTTTCGGGTCGAAATTTTGAGTTTCGATATCTCAGCTCTGGAAGGGTCTAGAGCCTCCATTTTTGCGCTCAGGTCAAAGTCTCGCGGCCCTCTATCATAATCCAGAGTTTTGAGAAGATTGGAGAAACTTGATTTTTCGCCCAAAAACTGAAAAAAACGTAAGGGGTAACACTGTCGTTTTTTTTTCGGGTCGAAATTTTGAGTTTCGATATCTCAGCTCTGGAAGGGTCTAGAGCCTCCATTTTTGCGCTCAGGTCAAAGTCTCGCGGCCCTCTATCATAATCCAGAGTTTTGAGAAGATTGGAGAAACTTGCTTTTCACCCAAAAACTGAAAAAAACGTAAGGGGTAACACTGTCGTTTTTTTTTTCGGGTCGAAATTTTGAGTTTCGATATCTCAGCTCTGGAAGGGTCTAGAGCCTCCATTTTTGCGCTCAGGTCAAAGTCTCGCGGCCCTCTATCATAATCCAGAGTTTTGAGAAGATTGGAGAACCTTTATTTTTCGCCCGAAAAAAAAAAACGTAAGGGGTACCACTGTCGTTTTTTTTTTCGGGTCGAATTTTTGAGTTTCCATATCTCAGCTCTGGAAGGGTCTAGAGCCTCCATTTTTGCGCTCAGGTCAAAGTCTCGCGGCCCTCTATCATAATCCAGAGTTTTGAGAAGATTGGAGAAACTTGATTTTTCGCCCAAAAACTGAAAAAAACGTAAGGGGTAACACTGTCGTTTTTTTTTCGGGTCGAAATTTTGAGTTTCGATATCTCAGCTCTGGAAGGGTCTAGAGCCTCCATTTTTGCGCTCAGGTCAAAGTCTCGCGGCCCTCTATCATAATCCAGAGTTTTGAGAAGATTGGAGAAACTTGATTTTTCGCCCGAAAACTGAAAAAAACGTAAGGGGTAACACTGTCGGTTTTTTTTTCGGGTCAAAATTTTGAGTTTCGATATCTCAGCTCTGGAAGGGTCTAGAGCCTCCATTTTTGCGCTCAGGTCAAAGTCTCGCGGCCCTCTATCATAATCCAGAGTTTTGAGAAGATTGGAGAAACTTGATTTTTCGCCCGAAAACTGAAAAAAACGTAAGGGGTAACACTGTCGTTTTTTTTTTCGGGTCGAAATTTTGAGTTTCGATATCTCAGCTCTGGAAGGGTCTAGAGCCTCCATTTTTGCACTCAGGTTTAAGTCTCATGGCCCTCTATCAGAATCCAGAGTTTTGAGAAGATTGGAGAAACTTGATTTTTCGCCCGAAAACTGAAAAAAACGTAAGGGGTACCACTGTCGTTTTTTTTTCGGGTCGAATTTTTGAGTTTCGATATCTCAGCTCTGGAAGGGTCTAGAGCCTCCATTTTTGCGCTCAGGTCAAAGTCTCGCGGCCCTCTGTCATAATCCAGAGTTTTGAGCAGATTGGAGAAACTTGATTTTTCGCCCGAAAACTGAAAAAAACGTAAGGGGTAACACTGTCGTTTTTTTTTCGGGTCGAAATTTTGAGTTTCGATATCTCAGCTCTGGAAGGGTCTAGAGCCTCCATTTTTGCGCTCAGGTCAAAGTCTCGCGGCCCTCTGTCATAATCCAGAGTTTTGAGAAGATTGGAGAAACTTGATTTTTCGCCCGAAAACTGAAAAAAACGTAAGGGGTAACACTGTCGTTTTTTTTTCGGGTCGAAATTTTGAGTTTCGATATCTCAGCTCTGGAAGGGTCTAGAGCCTCCATTTTTGCACTCAGGTTTAAGTCTCATGGCCCTCTATCAGAATCCAGAGTTTTGAGAAGATTGGAGAACCTTAATTTTTCGCCCGAAAACTGAAAAAAACGTAAGGGGTACCACTGTCGTTTTTTTTTCGGGTCGAATTTTTGAGTTTCGATATCTCAGCTCTGGAAGGGTCTAGAGCCTCCATTTTTGCGCTCAGGTCAAAGTCTCGCGGCCCTCTGTCATAATCCAGAGTTTTGAGAAGATTGGAGAAACTTGATTTTTCGCCCAAAAACAAAAAAAAAAACGTAAGGGGTAACACTGTCGTTTTTTTTTTTCGGGTCGAAATTTTGAGTTTCGATATCTCAGCTCTGGAAGGGTCTAGAGCCTCCATTTTTGCGCTCAGGTCAAAGTCTCGCGGCCCTCTGTCATAATCCAGAGTTTTGAGAAGATTGGAGAACCTTTATTTTTCGCCCAAAAACTGAAAAAAACGTAAGGGGTAACACTGTCGTTTTTTTTTTCGGGTCGAAATTTTGAGTTTCGATATCTCAGCTCTGGAAGGGTCTAGAGCCTCCATTTTTGCAGTCAGGTCAAAGTCTCATGGCCCTCTATCAGAATCCAGAGTTTTGAGAAGATTGGAGAACCTTTATTTTTCGCCCGAAAACTGAAAAAAACGTAAGGGGTACCACTGTCGTTTTTTTTTCGGGTTGAATTTTTGAGTTTCGATATCTCAGCTCTGGAAGGGTCTAGAGCCTCCATTTTTGCACTCAGGTTTAAGTCTCATGGCCCTCTATCAGAATCCAGAGTTTTGAGAAGATTGGAGAACCTTAATTTTTCGCCCGAAAACTGAAAAAAACGTAAGGGGTACCACTGTCGTTTTTTTTTCGGGTCGAATTTTTGAGTTTCGATATCTCAGCTCTGGAAGGGTCTAGAGCCTCCATTTTTGCGCTCAGGTCAAAGTCTCGCGGCCCTCTGTCATAATCCAGAGTTTTGAGAAGATTGGAGAAACTTGATTTTTCGCCCAAAAACTGAAAAAAACGTAAGGGGTAACACTGTCGTTTTTTTTTTCGAGTCGAAATTTTGAGTTTTGATATCTCAGCTCTGGAAGGGTCTAGAGCCTCCATTTTTGCGCTCAGGTCAAAGTCTCGCGGCCCTCTATCATAATCCAGAGTTTTGAGAAGATTGGAGAAACTTGATTTTTAGCCCGAAAACTGAAAAAAACGTAAGGGGTAACACTGTCGTTTTTTTTTCGGGTCGAAATTTTGAGTTTCTATATCTCAGCTCTGGAAGGGTCTAGAGCCTCCATTTTTGCGCTCAGGTCAAAGTCTCGCGGCCCTCTATCATAATCCAGAGTTTTGAGAAGATTGGAGAAACTTGATTTTTCACCCAAAAACTGAAAAAAACGTAAGGGGTAACACTGTCGTTTTTTTTTTCGGGTCGAAATTTTGAGTTTCGATATCTCAGCTCTGGAAGGGTCTAGAGCCTCCATTTTTGCGCTCAGGTCAAAGTCTCGCGGCCCTCTATCATAATCCAGAGTTTTGAGAAGATTGGAGAAACTTGATTTTTCGCCCAAAAACTGAAAAAAACGTAAGGGGTAACACTGTCGTTTTTTTTTCGGGTCGAAATTTTGAGTTTCGATATCTCAGCTCTGGAAGGGTCTAGAGCCTCCATTTTTGCGCTCAGGTCAAAGTCTCATGGCCCTCTATCAGAATCCAGAGTTTTGAGAAGATTGGAGAAACTTGATTTTTCGCCCAAAAACTGAAAAAAACGTAAGGGGTAACACTGTCGTTTTTTTTTCGGGTCGAAATTTTGAGTTTCGATATCTCAGCTCTGGAAGGGTCTAGAGCCTCCATTTTTGCGCTCAGGTCAAAGTCTCGCGGCCCTCTATCATAATCCAGAGTTTTGAGAAGATTGGAGAAACTTGCTTTTTCACCCAAAAACTGAAAAAAAACGTAAGGGGTAACACTGTCGTTTTTTTTTCGGGTCGAATTTTTGAGTTTCGATATCTCAGCTCTGGAAGGGTCTAGAGCCTCCATTTTTGCGCTCAGGTCAAAGTCTCGCGGCCCTCTGTCATAATCCAGAGTTTTGAGCAGATTGGAGAAACTTGATTTTTCGCCCGAAAACTGAAAAAAACGTAAGGGGTAACACTGTCGTTTTTTTTTCGGGTCGAAATTTTGAGTTTCGATATCTCAGCTCTGGAAGGGTCTAGAGCCTCCATTTTTGCGCTCAGGTCAAAGTCTCGCGGCCCTCTGTCATAATCCAGAGTTTTGAGAAGATTGGAGAAACTTGATTTTTCGCCCGAAAACTGAAAAAAACGTAAGGGGTAACACTGTCGTTTTTTTTTCGGGTCGAAATTTTGAGTTTCGATATCTCAGCTCTGGAAGGGTCTAGAGCCTCCATTTTTGCACTCAGGTTTAAGTCTCATGGCCCTCTATCAGAATCCAGAGTTTTGAGAAGATTGGAGAACCTTAATTTTTCGCCCGAAAACTGAAAAAAACGTAAGGGGTACCACTGTCGTTTTTTTTTCGGGTCGAATTTTTGAGTTTCGATATCTCAGCTCTGGAAGGGTCTAGAGCCTCCATTTTTGCGCTCAGGTCAAAGTCTCGCGGCCCTCTATCAGAATCCAGAGTTTTGAGAAGATTGGAGAACCTTTATTTTTCGCCCGAAAACTGAAAAAAACGTAAGGGGTACCACTGTCGTTTTTTTTTCGGGTTGAATTTTTGAGTTTCGATATCTCAGCTCTGGAAGGGTCTAGAGCCTCCATTTTTGCGCTCAGGTCAAAGTCTCGCGGCCCTCTGTCATAATCCAGAGTTTTGAGAAGATTGGAGAAACTTGATTTTTCGCCCAAAAACAAAAAAAAAACGTAAGGGGTAACACTGTCGTTTTTTTTTTTCGGGTCGAAATTTTGAGTTTCGATATCTCAGCTCTGGAAGGGTCTAGAGCCTCCATTTTTGCGCTCAGGTCAAAGTCTCGCGGCCCTCTGTCATAATCCAGAGTTTTGAGAAGATTGGAGAACCTTTATTTTTCGCCCAAAAACTGAAAAAAACGTAAGGGGTAACACTGTCGTTTTTTTTTTCGGGTCGAAATTTTGAGTTTCGATATCTCAGCTCTGGAAGGGTCTAGAGCCTCCATTTTTGCGGTCAGGTCAAAGTCTCATGGCCCTCTATCAGAATCCAGAGTTTTGAGAAGATTGGAGAACCTTTATTTTTCGCCCGAAAACTGAAAAAAACGTAAGGGGTACCGCTGTCGTTTTTTTTTCGGGTTGAATTTTTGAGTTTCGATATCTCAGCTCTGGAAGGGTCTAGAGCCTCCATTTTTGCACTCAGGTTTAAGTCTCATGGCCCTCTATTAGAATCCAGAGTTTTGAGAAGATTGGAGAACCTTAATTTTTCGCCCGAAAACTGAAAAAAACGTAAGGGGTACCACTGTCGTTTTTTTTTCGGGTCGAATTTTTGAGTTTCGATATCTCAGCTCTGGAAGGGTCTAGAGCCTCCATTTTTGCGCTCAGGTCAAAGTCTCGCGGCCCTCTGTCATAATCCAGAGTTTTGAGAAGATTGGAGAAACTTGATTTTTCGCCCAAAAACTGAAAAAAACGTAAGGGGTAACACTGTCGTTTTTTTTTTTCGAGTCGAAATTTTGAGTTTCGATATCTCAGCTCTGGAAGGGTCTAGAGCCTCCATTTTTGCGCTCAGGTCAAAGTCTCGCGGCCCTCTATCATAATCCAGAGTTTTGAGAAGATTGGAGAAACTTGATTTTTAGCCCGAAAACTGAAAAAAACGTAAGGGGTAACACTGTCGTTTTTTTTTTCGGGTCGAAATTTTGAGTTTCTATATCTCAGCTCTGGAAGGGTCTAGAGCCTCCATTTTTGCGCTCAGGTCAAAGTCTCGCGGCCCTCTATCATAATCCAGAGTTTTGAGAAGATTGGAGAAACTTGATTTTTCACCCAAAAACTGAAAAAAACGTAAGGGGTAACACTGTCGTTTTTTTTTTCGGGTCGAAATTTTAAGTTTCGATATCTCAGCTCTGGAAGGGTCTAGAGCCTCCATTTTTGCGCTCAGGTCAAAGTCTCGCGGCCCTCTATCATAATCCAGAGTTTTAAGAAGATTGGAGAAACTTGATTTTTCGCCCAAAAACTGAAAAAAACGTAAGGGGTAACACTGTCGTTTTTTTTTCGGGTCGAAATTTTGAGTTTCGATATCTCAGCTCTGGAAGGGTCTAGAGCCTCCATTTTTGCGCTCAGGTCAAAGTCTCGCGGCCCTCTATCATAATCCAGAGTTTTGAGAAGATTGGAGAAACTTGCTTTTTCACCCAAAAACTGAAAAAAACGTAAGGGGTAACACTGTCGGTTTTTTTTTCGGGTCGAAATTTTGAGTTTCGATATCTCAGCTCTGGAAGGGTCTAGAGCCTCCATTTTTGCGCTCAGGTCAAAGTCTCATGGCCCTCTATCAGAATCCAGAGTTTTGAGAAGATTGGAGAAACTTGATTTTTCGCCCAAAAACTGAAAAAAACGTAAGGGGTAACACTGTCGTTTTTTTTTCGGGTCGAAATTTTGAGTTTCGATATCTCAGCTCTGGAAGGGTCTAGAGCCTCCATTTTTGCGCTCAGGTCAAAGTCTCGCGGCCCTCTATCATAATCCAGAGTTTTGAGAAGATTGGAGAAACTTGCTTTTTCACCCAAAAACTGAAAAAAACGTAAGGGGTAACACTGTCGTTTTTTTTTTCGGGTCGAAATTTTGAGTTTCGATATCTCAGCTCTGGAAGGGTCTAGAGCCTCCATTTTTGCGCTCAGGTCAAAGTCTCGCGGCCCTCTATCATAATCCAGAGTTTTGAGAAGATTGGAGAAACTTGATTTTTCGCCCAAAAACTGAAAAAAACGTAAGGGGTAACACTGTCGTTTTTTTTTCGGGTCGAAATTTTGAGTTTCGATATCTCAGCTCTGGAAGGGTCTAGAGCCTCCATTTTTGCGCTCAGGTCAAAGTCTCGCGGCCCTCTATCATAATCCAGAGTTTTGAGAAGATTGGAGAAACTTGCTTTTCACCCAAAAACTGAAAAAAACGTAAGGGGTAACACTGTCGTTTTTTTTTTCGGGTCGAAATTTTGAGTTTCGATATCTCAGCTCTGGAAGGGTCTAGAGCCTCCATTTTTGCGCTCAGGTCAAAGTCTCGTGGCCCTCTATCATAATCCAGAGTTTTGAGAAGATTGGAGAACCTTTATTTTTCGCCCGAAAAAAAAAAACGTAAGGGGTACCACTGTCGTTTTTTTTTTCGGGTCGAATTTTTGAGTTTCGATATCTCAGCTCTGGAAGGGTCTAGTGCCTCCATTTTTGCGCTCAGGTCAAAGTCTCGCGGCCCTCTATCATAATCCAGAGTTTTGAGAAGATTGGAGAAACTTGATTTTTCGCCCAAAAACTGAAAAAAACGTAAGGGGTAACACTGTCGTTTTTTTTTCGGGTCGAAATTTTGAGTTTCGATATCTCAGCTCTGGAAGGGTCTAGAGCCTCCATTTTTGCACTCAGGTTTAAGTCTCATGGCCCTCTATCAGAATCCAGAGTTTTGAGAAGATTGGAGAAACTTGATTTTTCGCCCGAAAACTGAAAAAAACGTAAGGGGTAACACTGTCGTTTTTTTTTCGGGTCGAATTTTTGAGTTTCGATATCTCAGCTCTGGAAGGGTCTAGAGCCTCCATTTTTGCGCTCAGGTCAAAGTCTCGCGGCCCTCTGTCATAATCCAGAGTTTTGAGCAGATTGGAGAAACTTGATTTTTCGCCCGAAAACTGAAAAAAACGTAAGGGGTAACACTGTCGTTTTTTTTTCGGGTCGAAATTTTGAGTTTCGATATCTCAGCTCTGGAAGGGTCTAGAGCCTCCATTTTTGCGCTCAGGTCAAAGTCTCGCGGCCCTCTATCATAATCCAGAGTTTTGAGAAGATTGGAGAAACTTGCTTTTCACCCAAAAACTGAAAAAAACGTAAGGGGTAACACTGTCGTTTTTTTTTTCGGGTCGAAATTTTGAGTTTCGATATCTCAGCTCTGGAAGGGTCTAGAGCCTCCATTTTTGCGCTCAGGTCAAAGTCTCGTGGCCCTCTATCATAATCCAGAGTTTTGAGAAGATTGGAGAACCTTTATTTTTCGCCCGAAAAAAAAAAACGTAAGGGGTACCACTGTCGTTTTTTTTTTTCGGGTCGAATTTTTGAGTTTCGATATCTCAGCTCTGGAAGGGTCTAGTGCCTCCATTTTTGCGCTCAGGTCAAAGTCTCGCGGCCCTCTATCATAATCCAGAGTTTTGAGAAGATTGGAGAAACTTGATTTTTCGCCCAAAAACTGAAAAAAACGTAAGGGGTAACACTGTCGTTTTTTTTTCGGGTCGAAATTTTGAGTTTCGATATCTCAGCTCTGGAAGGGTCTAGAGCCTCCATTTTTGCACTCAGGTTTAAGTCTCATGGCCCTCTATCAGAATCCAGAGTTTTGAGAAGATTGGAGAAACTTGATTTTTCATCCGAAAACTGAAAAAAACGTAAGGGGTAACACTGTCGTTTTTTTTTCGGGTCGAATTTTTGAGTTTCGATATCTCAGCTCTGGAAGGGTCTAGAGCCTCCATTTTTGCGCTCAGGTCAAAGTCTCGCGGCCCTCTGTCATAATCCAGAGTTTTGAGCAGATTGGAGAAACTTGATTTTTCGCCCGAAAACTGAAAAAAACGTAAGGGGTAACACTGTCGTTTTTTTTTCGGGTCGAAATTTTGAGTTTCGATATCTCAGCTCTGGAAGGGTCTAGAGCCTCCATTTTTGCGCTCAGGTCAAAGTCTCGCGGCCCTCTGTCATAATCCAGAGTTTTGAGAAGATTGGAGAAACTTGATTTTTCGCCCGAAAACTGAAAAAAACGTAAGGGGTAACACTGTCGTTTTTTTTTCGGGTCGAAATTTTGAGTTTCGATATCTCAGCTCTGGAAGGGTCTAGAGCCTCCATTTTTGCGCTCAGGTCAAAGTCTCGCGGCCCTCTATCAGAATCCAGAGTTTTGAGAAGATTGGAGAACCTTTATTTTTCGCCCGAAAACTGAAAAAACGTAAGGGGTACCACTGTCGTTTTTTTTTCGGGTTGAATTTTTGAGTTTCGATATCTCAGCTCTGGAAGGGTCTAGAGCCTCCATTTTTGCGCTCAGGTCAAAGTCTCGCGGCCCTCTGTCATAATCCAGAGTTTTGAGAAGATTGGAGAAACTTGATTTTTCGCCCAAAAACTAAAAAAAAACGTAAGGGGTAACACTGTCGTTTTTTTTTTTCGGGTCGAAATTTTGAGTTTCGATATCTCAGCTCTGGAAGGGTCTAGAGCCTCCATTTTTGCGCTCAGGTCAAAGTCTCGCGGCCCTCTGTCATAATCCAGAGTTTTGAGAAGATTGGAGAACCTTTATTTTTCGCCCGAAAACTGAAAAAAACGTAAGGGGTACCACTGTCGGTTTTTTTTCGGGTTGAATTTTTGAGTTTCGATATCTCAGCTCTGGAAGGGTCTAGAGCCTCCATTTTTGCGCTCAGGTCAAAGTCTCGCGGCCCTCTGTCATAATCCAGAGTTTTGAGAAGATTGGAGAAACTTGATTTTTCGCCCAAAAACTGAAAAAAACGTAAGGGGTAACACTGTCGTTTTTTTTTCGGGTCGAAATTTTGAGTTTCGATATCTCAGCTCTGGAAGGGTCTAGAGCCTCCATTTTTGCGCTCAGGTCAAAGTCTCGCGGCCCTCTATCATAATCCAGAGTTTTGAGAAGATTGGAGAAACTTGATTTTTCGCCCGAAAACTGAAAAAAACGTAAGGGGTAACACTGTCGGTTTTTTTTTCGGGTCAAAATTTTGAGTTTCGATACCTCAGCTCTGGAAGGGTCTAGAGCCTCCATTTTTGCGCTCAGGTCAAAGTCTCGCGGCCCTCTATCATAATCCAGAGTTTTGAGAAGATTGGAGAAACTTGATTTTTCGCCCGAAAACTGAAAAAAACGTAAGGGGTAACACTGTCGTTTTTTTTTTCGGGTCGAAATTTTGAGTTTCGATATCTCAGCTCTGGAAGGGTCTAGAGCCTCCATTTTTGCACTCAGGTTTAAGTCTCATGGCCCTCTATCAGAATCCAGAGTTTTGAGAAGATTGGAGAAACTTGATTTTTCGCCCGAAAACTGAAAAAAACGTAAGGGGTACCACTGTCGTTTTTTTTTCGGGTCGAATTTTTGAGTTTCGATATCTCAGCTCTGGAAGGGTCTAGAGCCTCCATTTTTGCGCTCAGGTAAAAGTCTCGCGGCCCTCTATCAGAATCCAGAGTTTTGAGAAGATTGAAGAACCTTTATTTTTCGCCCGAAAACTGAAAAAAACGTAAGGGGTACCACTGTCGTTTTTTTTTCGGGTTGAATTTTTGAGTTTCGATATCTCAGCTCTGGAAGGGTCTAGAGCCTCCATTTTTGCGCTCAGGTCAAAGTCTCGCGGCCCTCTGTCATAATCCAGAGTTTTGAGAAGATTGGAGAAACTTGATTTTTCGCCCAAAAACTGAAAAAAACGTAAGGGGTAACACTGTCGTTTTTTTTTTCGGGTCGAAATTTTGAGTTTCGATATCTCAGCTCTGAAAGGGTCTAGAGCCTCCATTTTTGCGCTCAGGTCAAAGTCTCGCGGCCCTCTGTCATAATCCAGAGTTTTGAGAAGATTGGAGAAACTTGATTTTTCGCCCAAAAACTGAAAAAAACGTAAGGGGTAACACTGTCGTTTTTTTTTCGGGTTGAATTTTTGAGTTTTGATATCTCAGCTATGGAAGGGTCTAGAGCCTCCATTTTTGCACTCAGGTTTAAGTCTCATGGCCCTCTATCAGAATCCAGAGTTTTGAGAAGATTGGAGAACCTTAATTTTTCGCCCGAAAACTGAAAAAAACGTAAGGGGTACCACTGTCGTTTTTTTTTCGGGTTGAATTTTTGAGTTTCGATATCTCAGCTCTGGAAGGGTCTAGAGCCTCCATTTTTGCGCTCAGGTCAAAGTCTCGCGGCCCTCTATCATAATCCAGATTTTTGAGAGGATTGGAGAAACTTGATTTTTCGCCCGAAAACTGAAAAAAACGTAAGGGGTACCACTGTCGTTTTTTTTTCGGGTCGAATTTTTGAGTTTCGATATCTCAGCTCTGGAAGGGTCTAGAGCCTCCATTTTTGCGCTCAGGTCAAAGTCTCGCGGCCCTCTATCAGAATCCAGAGTTTTGAGAAGATTGGAGAACCTTTATTTTTCGCCCGAAAACTGAAAAAAACGTAAGGGGTACCACTGTCGTTTTTTTTTCGGGTTGAATTTTTGAGTTTCGATATCTCAGCTCTGGAAGGGTCTAGAGCCTCCATTTTTGCACTCAGGTTTAAGTCTCATGGCCCTCTATCAGAATCCAGAGTTTTGAGAAGATTGGAGAAACTTGATTTTTCGCCCGAAAACTGAAAAAAACGTAAGGGGTACCACTGTCGTTTTTTTTCGGGTCGAATTTTTGAGTTTCGATATCTCAGCTCTGGAAGGGTCTAGAGCCTCCATTTTTGCGCTCAGGTCAAAGTCTCACGGCCCTCTGTCATAATCCAGAGTTTTGAGAAGATTGGAGAAACTTGATTTTTCGCCCAAAAACTAAAAAAAAACGTAAGGGGTAACACTGTCGTTTTTTTTTTCGGGTCGAAATTTTGAGTTTCGATATCTCAGCTCTGGAAGGGTCTAGAGCCTCCATTTTTGCGCTCAGGTCAAAGTCTCGCGGCCCTCTGTCATAATCCAGAGTTTTGAGAAGATTGGAGAAACTTGATTTTTCGCCCGAAAACTGAAAAAAACGTAAGGGGTAACACTGTCGTTTTTTTTTCGGGTCGAAATTTTGAGTTTCGATATCTCAGCTCTGGAAGGGTCTAGAGCCTCCATTTTTGCGCTCAGGTCAAAGTCTCGCGGCCCTCTATCATAATCCAGAGTTTTGAGAAGATTGGAGAAACTTGATTTTTCGCCCGAAAACTGAAAAAAACGTAAGGGGTAACACTGTCGTTTTTTTTTTCGGGTCGAAATTTTGAGTTTCGATATCTCAGCTCTGGAAGGGTCTAGAGCCTCCATTTTTGCGCTCAGGTCAAAGTCTCGCGGCCCTCTATCATAATCCAGAGTTTTGAGAAGATTGGAGAAACTTGATTTTTCGCCCGAAAACTGAAAAAAACGTAAGGGGTAACACTGTCGTTTTTTTTTTCGGGTCGAAATTTTGAGTTTCGATATCTCAGCTCTGGAAGGGTCTAGAGCCTCCATTTTTGCGCTCAGGTCAAAGTCTCATGGCCCTCTATCAGAATCCAGAGTTTTGAGAAGATTGGAGAACCTTTATTTTTCGCCCGAAAACTGAAAAAAACGTAAGGGGTACCACTGTCGTTTTTTTTTCGGGTTGAATTTTTGAGTTTCGATATCTCAGCTCTGGAAGGGTCTAGAGCCTCCATTTTTGCACTCAGGTTTAAGTCTCATGGCCCTCTGTCATAATCCAGAGTTTTGAGAAGATTGGAGAACCTTTATTTTTCGCCCAAAAACTGAAAAAAACGTAAGGGGTAACACTGTCGTTTTTTTTTTCGGGTCGAAATTTTGAGTTTCGATATCTCAGCTCTGGAAGGGTCTAGAGCCTCCATTTTTGCGCTCAGGTCAAAGTCTCATGGCCCTCTATCAGAATCCAGAGTTTTGAGAAGATTGGAGAACCTTTATTTTTCGCCCGAAAACTGAAAAAAACGTAAGGGGTACCACTGTCGTTTTTTTTTCGGGTTGAATTTTTGAGTTTCGATATCTCAGCTCTGGAAGGGTCTAGAGCCTCCATTTTTGCACTCAGGTTTAAGTCTCATGGCCCTCTATCAGAATCCAGAGTTTTGAGAAGATTGGAGAACCTTAATTTTTCGCCCGAAAACTGAAAAAAACGTAAGGGGTAACACTGTCGTTTTTTTTTTCGGGTCGAAATTTTGAGTTTCGATATCTCAGCTCTGGAAGGGTCTAGAGCCTCCATTTTTGCGCTCAGGTCAAAGTCTCGCGGCCCTCTATCATAATCCAGAGTTTTGAGAAGATTGGAGAAACTTGCTTTTCACCCAAAAACTGAAAAAAACGTAAGGGGTAACACTGTCGTTTTTTTTTTCGGGTCGAAATTTTGAGTTTCGATATCTCAGCTCTGGAAGGGTCTAGAGCCTCCATTTTTGCGCTCAGGTCAAAGTCTCGTGGCCCTCTATCATAATCCAGAGTTTTGAGAAGATTGGAGAACCTTTATTTTTCGCCCGAAAAAAAAAAACGTAAGGGGTAACACTGTCGTTTTTTTTTTTCGGGTCGAATTTTTGAGTTTCGATATCTCAGCTCTGGAAGGGTCTAGTGCCTCCATTTTTGCGCTCAGGTCAAAGTCTCGCGGCCCTCTATCATAATCCAGAGTTTTGAGAAGATTGGAGAAACTTGATTTTTCGCCCAAAAACTGAAAAAAACGTAAGGGGTAACACTGTCGTTTTTTTTTCGGGTCGAAATTTTGAGTTTCGATATCTCAGCTCTGGAAGGGTCTAGAGCCTCCATTTTTGCACTCAGGTTTAAGTCTCATGGCCCTCTATCAGAATCCAGAGTTTTGAGAAGATTGGAGAAACTTGATTTTTCGCCCGAAAACTGAAAAAAACGTAAGGGGTAACACTGTCGTTTTTTTTTCGGGTCGAATTTTTGAGTTTCGATATCTCAGCTCTGGAAGGGTCTAGAGCCTCCATTTTTGCGCTCAGGTCAAAGTCTCGCGGCCCTCTGTCATAATCCAGAGTTTTGAGCAGATTGGAGAAACTTGATTTTTCGCCCGAAAACTGAAAAAAACGTAAGGGGTAACACTGTCGTTTTTTTTTCGGGTCGAAATTTTGAGTTTCGATATCTCAGCTCTGGAAGGGTCTAGAGCCTCCATTTTTGCGCTCAGGTCAAAGTCTCGCGGCCCTCTGTCATAATCCAGAGTTTTGAGAAGATTGGAGAAACTTGATTTTTCGCCCAAAAACTGAAAAAAACGTAAGGGGTAACACTGTCGTTTTTTTTTCGGGTCGAAATTTTGAGTTTCGATATCTCAGCTCTGGAAGGGTCTAGAGCCTCCATTTTTGCGCTCAGGTCAAAGTCTCGCGGCCCTCTATCATAATCCAGAGTTTTGAGAAGATTGGAGAAACTTGCTTTTCACCCAAAAACTGAAAAAAACGTAAGGGGTAACACTGTCGTTTTTTTTTTCGGGTCGAAATTTTGAGTTTCGATATCTCAGCTCTGGAAGGGTCTAGAGCCTCCATTTTTGCGCTCAGGTCAAAGTCTCGTGGCCCTCTATCATAATCCAGAGTTTTGAGAAGATTGGAGAACCTTTATTTTTCGCCCGAAAAAAAAAAACGTAAGGGGTAACACTGTCGTTTTTTTTTTTCGGGTCGAATTTTTGAGTTTCGATATCTCAGCTCTGGAAGGGTCTAGTGCCTCCATTTTTGCGCTCAGGTCAAAGTCTCGCGGCCCTCTATCATAATCCAGAGTTTTGAGAAGATTGGAGAAACTTGATTTTTCGCCCAAAAACTGAAAAAAACGTAAGGGGTAACACTGTCGTTTTTTTTTCGGGTCGAAATTTTGAGTTTCGATATCTCAGCTCTGGAAGGGTCTAGAGCCTCCATTTTTGCACTCAGGTTTAAGTCTCATGGCCCTCTATCAGAATCCAGAGTTTTGAGAAGATTGGAGAAACTTGCTTTTCACCCAAAAACTGAAAAAAACGTAAGGGGTAACACTGTCGTTTTTTTTTTCGGGTCGAAATTTTGAGTTTCGATATCTCAGCTCTGGAAGGGTCTAGAGCCTCCATTTTTGCGCTCAGGTCAAAGTCTCGTGGCCCTCTATCATAATCCAGAGTTTTGAGAAGATTGGAGAACCTTTATTTTTCGCCCGAAAAAAAAAAACGTAAGGGGTAACACTGTCGTTTTTTTTTTTCGGGTCGAATTTTTGAGTTTCGATATCTCAGCTCTGGAAGGGTCTAGTGCCTCCATTTTTGCGCTCAGGTCAAAGTCTCGCGGCCCTCTATCATAATCCAGAGTTTTGAGAAGATTGGAGAAACTTGATTTTTCGCCCAAAAACTGAAAAAAACGTAAGGGGTAACACTGTCGTTTTTTTTTCGGGTCGAAATTTTGAGTTTCGATATCTCAGCTCTGGAAGGGTCTAGAGCCTCCATTTTTGCACTCAGGTTTAAGTCTCATGGCCCTCTATCAGAATCCAGAGTTTTGAGAAGATTGGAGAAACTTGATTTTTCGCCCGAAAACTGAAAAAAACGTAAGGGGTAACACTGTCGTTTTTTTTTCGGGTCGAATTTTTGAGTTTCGATATCTCAGCTCTGGAAGGGTCTAGAGCCTCCATTTTTGCGCTCAGGTCAAAGTCTCGCGGCCCTCTGTCATAATCCAGAGTTTTGAGCAGATTGGAGAAACTTGATTTTTCGCCCGAAAACTGAAAAAAACGTAAGGGGTAACACTGTCGTTTTTTTTTCGGGTCGAAATTTTGAGTTTCGATATCTCAGCTCTGGAAGGGTCTAGAGCCTCCATTTTTGCGCTCAGGTCAAAGTCTCGCGGCCCTCTGTCATAATCCAGAGTTTTGAGAAGATTGGAGAAACTTGATTTTTCGCCCGAAAACTGAAAAAAACGTAAGGGGTAACACTGTCGTTTTTTTTTCGGGTCAAAATTTTGAGTTTCGATATCTCAGCTCTGGAAGGGTCTAGAGCCTCCATTTTTGCGCTCAGGTTTAAGTCTCATGGCCCTCTATCAGAATCCAGAGTTTTGAGAAGATTGGAGAACCTTAATTTTTCGCCCGAAAACTGAAAAAAACGTAAGGGGTACCACTGTCGTTTTTTTTTCGGGTCGAATTTTTGAGTTTCGATATCTCAGCTCTGGAAGGGTCTAGAGCCTCCATTTTTGCACTCAGGTTTAAGTCTCATGGCCCTCTATCAGAATCCAGAGTTTTGAGAAGATTGGAGAAACTTGATTTTTCGCCCGAAAACTGAAAAAAACGTAAGGGGTACCACTGTCGTTTTTTTTCGGGTCGAATTTTTGAGTTTCGATATCTCAGCTCTGGAAGGGTCTAGAGCCTCCATTTTTGCGCTCAGGTCAAAGTCTCGCGGCCCTCTGTCATAATCCAGAGTTTTGAGAAGATTGGAGAAACTTGATTTTTCGCCCAAAAACTAAAAAAAAACGTAAGGGGTAACACTGTCGTTTTTTTTTTCGGGTCGAAATTTTGAGTTTCGATATCTCAGCTCTGGAAGGGTCTAGAGCCTCCATTTTTGCGCTCAGGTCAAAGTCTCGCGGCCCTCTGTCATAATCCAGAGTTTTGAGAAGATTGGAGAAACTTGATTTTTCGCCCGAAAACTGAAAAAAACGTAAGGGGTAACACTGTCGTTTTTTTTTCGGGTCGAAATTTTGAGTTTCGATATCTCAGCTCTGGAAGGGTCTAGAGCCTCCATTTTTGCGCTCAGGTCAAAGTCTCGCGGCCCTCTATCATAATCCAGAGTTTTGAGAAGATTGGAGAAACTTGATTTTTCGCCCGAAAACTGAAAAAAACGTAAGGGGTAACACTGTCGTTTTTTTTTTCGGGTCGAAATTTTGAGTTTCGATATCTCAGCTCTGGAAGGGTCTAGAGCCTCCATTTTTGCGCTCAGGTCAAAGTCTCGCGGCCCTCTATCATAATCCAGAGTTTTGAGAAGATTGGAGAAACTTGATTTTTCGCCCGAAAACTGAAAAAAACGTAAGGGGTACCACTGTCGTTTTTTTTTCGGGTTGAATTTTTGAGTTTCGATATCTCAGCTCTGGAAGGGTCTAGAGCCTCCATTTTTGCACTCAGGTTTAAGTCTCATGGCCCTCTGTCATAATCCAGAGTTTTGAGAAGATTGGAGAACCTTTATTTTTCGCCCAAAAACTGAAAAAAACGTAAGGGGTAACACTGTCGTTTTTTTTTCGGGTCGAAATTTTGAGTTTCGATATCTCAGCTCTGGAAGGGTCTAGAGCCTCCATTTTTGCGCTCAGGTCAAAGTCTCGCGGCCCTCTATCATAATCCAGAGTTTTGAGAAGATTGGAGAAACTTGCTTTTCACCCAAAAACTGAAAAAAACGTAAGGGGTAACACTGTCGTTTTTTTTTTCGGGTTGAATTTTTGAGTTTCGATATCTCAGCTCTGGAAGGGTCTAGAGCCTCCATTTTTGCGCTCAGGTCAAAGTCTCGTGGCCCTCTATCATAATCCAGAGTTTTGAGAAGATTGGAGAACCTTTATTTTTCGCCCGAAAAAAAAAAACGTAAGGGGTAACACTGTCGTTTTTTTTTTTCGGGTCGAATTTTTGAGTTTCGATATCTCAGCTCTGGAAGGGTCTAGTGCCTCCATTTTTGCGCTCAGGTCAAAGTCTCGCGGCCCTCTATCATAATCCAGAGTTTTGAGAAGATTGGAGAAACTTGATTTTTCGCCCAAAAACTGAAAAAAACGTAAGGGGTAACACTGTCGTTTTTTTTTCGGGTCGAAATTTTGAGTTTCGATATCTCAGCTCTGGAAGGGTCTAGAGCCTCCATTTTTGCACTCAGGTTTAAGTCTCATGGCCCTCTATCAGAATCCAGAGTTTTGAGAAGATTGGAGAAACTTGATTTTTCGCCCGAAAACTGAAAAAAACGTAAGGGGTAACACTGTCGTTTTTTTTTCGGGTCGAATTTTTGAGTTTCGATATCTCAGCTCTGGAAGGGTCTAGAGCCTCCATTTTTGCGCTCAGGTCAAAGTCTCGCGGCCCTCTGTCATAATCCAGAGTTTTGAGCAGATTGGAGAAACTTGATTTTTCGCCCGAAAACTGAAAAAAACGTAAGGGGTAACACTGTCGTTTTTTTTTCGGGTCGAAATTTTGAGTTTCGATATCTCAGCTCTGGAAGGGTCTAGAGCCTCCATTTTTGCGCTCAGGTCAAAGTCTCGCGGCCCTCTGTCATAATCCAGAGTTTTGAGAAGATTGGAGAAACTTGATTTTTCGCCCGAAAACTGAAAAAAACGTAAGGGGTAACACTGTCGTTTTTTTTTCGGGTCGAAATTTTGAGTTTCGATATCTCAGCTCTGGAAGGGTCTAGAGCCTCCATTTTTGCGCTCAGGTTTAAGTCTCATGGCCCTCTATCAGAATCCAGAGTTTTGAGAAGATTGGAGAACCTTAATTTTTCGCCCGAAAACTGAAAAAAACGTAAGGGGTACCACTGTCGTTTTTTTTTCGGGTCGAATTTTTGAGTTTCGATATCTCAGCTCTGGAAGGGTCTAGAGCCTCCATTTTTGCGCTCAGGTCAAAGTCTCGCGGCCCTCTATCAGAATCCAGAGTTTTGAGAAGATTGGAGAACCTTTATTTTTCGCCCGAAAACTGAAAAAAACGTAAGGGGTACCACTGTCGTTTTTTTTTCGGGTTGAATTTTTGAGTTTCGATATCTCAGCTCTGGAAGGGTCTAGAGCCTCCATTTTTGCGCTCAGGTCAAAGTCTCGCGGCCCTCTGTCATAATCCAGAGTTTTGAGAAGATTGGAGAAACTTGATTTTTCGCCCAAAAACTAAAGAAAAACGTAAGGGGTAACACTGTCGTTTTTTTTTTTCGGGTCGAAATTTTGAGTTTCGATATCTCAGCTCTGGAAGGGTCTAGAGCCTCCATTTTTGCGCTCAGGTCAAAGTCTCGCGGCCCTCTGTCATAATCCAGAGTTTTGAGAAGATTGGAGAACCTTTATTTTTCGCCCGAAAACTGAAAAAAACGTAAGGGGTACCACTGTCGTTTTTTTTTCGGGTTGAATTTTTGAGTTTCGATATCTCAGCTCTGGAAGGGTCTAGAGCCTCCATTTTTGCGCTCAGGTCAAAGTCTCGCGGCCCTCTGTCATAATCCAGAGTTTTGAGAAGATTGGAGAAACTTGATTTTTCGCCCAAAAACTGAAAAAAACGTAAGGGGTAACACTGTCGTTTTTTTTTCGGGTCGAAATTTTGAGTTTCGATATCTCAGCTCTGGAAGGGTCTAGAGCCTCCATTTTTGCGCTCAGGTCAAAGTCTCGCGGCCCTCTATCATAATCCAGAGTTTTGAGAAGATTGGAGAAACTTGATTTTTCGCCCGAAAACTGAAAAAAACGTAAGGGGTAACACTGTCGTTTTTTTTTTCGGGTCGAAATTTTGAGTTTCGATATCTCAGCTCTGGAAGGGTCTAGAGCCTCCATTTTTGCACTCAGGTTTAAGTCTCATGGCCCTCTATCAGAATCCAGAGTTTTGAGAAGATTGAAGAACCTTTATTTTTCGCCCGAAAACTGAAAAAAACGTAAGGGGTACCACTGTCGTTTTTTTTTCGGGTTGAATTTTTGAGTTTCGATATCTCAGCTCTGGAAGGGTCTAGAGCCTCCATTTTTGCGCTCAGGTCAAAGTCTCACGGCCCTCTGTCATAATCCAGAGTTTTGAGAAGATTGGAGAAACTTGATTTTTCGCCCAAAAACTGAAAAAAACGTAAGGGGTAACACTGTCGTTTTTTTTTCGGGTCGAAATTTTGAGTTTCGATATCTCAGCTCTGGAAGGGTCTAGAGCCTCCATTTTTGCGCTCAGGTCAAAGTCTCGCGGCCCTCTGTCATAATCCAGAGTTTTGAGAAGATTGGAGAAACTTGATTTTTCGCCCAAAAACTAAAAAAAAACGTAAGGGGTAACACTGTCGTTTTTTTTTTCGGGTCGAAATTTTGAGTTTCGATATCTCAGCTCTGGAAGGGTCTAGAGCCTCCATTTTTGCGCTCAGGTCAAAGTCTCGCGGCCCTCTGTCATAATCCAGAGTTTTGAGAAGATTGGAGAAACTTGATTTTTCGCCCGAAAACTGAAAAAAACGTAAGGGGTAACACTGTCGTTTTTTTTTCGGGTCGAAATTTTGAGTTTCGATATCTCAGCTCTGGAAGGGTCTAGAGCCTCCATTTTTGCGCTCAGGTCAAAGTCTCGCGGCCCTCTATCAGAATCCAGAGTTTTGAGAAGATTGGAGAACCTTTATTTTTCGCCCGAAAACTGAAAAAACGTAAGGGGTACCACTGTCGTTTTTTTTTCGGGTTGAATTTTTGAGTTTCGATATCTCAGCTCTGGAAGGGTCTAGAGCCTCCATTTTTGCGCTCAGGTCAAAGTCTCGCGGCCCTCTGTCATAATCCAGAGTTTTGAGAAGATTGGAGAAACTTGATTTTTCGCCCAAAAACTAAAAAAAAACGTAAGGGGTAACACTGTCGTTTTTTTTTTTTCGGGTCGAAATTTTGAGTTTCGATATCTCAGCTCTGGAAGGGTCTAGAGCCTCCATTTTTGCGCTCAGGTCAAAGTCTCGCGGCCCTCTGTCATAATCCAGAGTTTTGAGAAGATTGGAGAACCTTTATTTTTCGCCCGAAAACTGAAAAAAACGTAAGGGGTACCACTGTCGGTTTTTTTTCGGGTTGAATTTTTGAGTTTCGATATCTCAGCTCTGGAAGGGTCTAGAGCCTCCATTTTTGCGCTCAGGTCAAAGTCTCGCGGCCCTCTGTCATAATCCAGAGTTTTGAGAAGATTGGAGAAACTTGATTTTTCGCCCAAAAACTGAAAAAAACGTAAGGGGTAACACTGTCGTTTTTTTTTCGGGTCGAAATTTTGAGTTTCGATATCTCAGCTCTGGAAGGGTCTAGAGCCTCCATTTTTGCGCTCAGGTCAAAGTCTCGCGGCCCTCTATCATAATCCAGAGTTTTGAGAAGATTGGAGAAACTTGATTTTTCGCCCGAAAACTGAAAAAAACGTAAGGGGTAACACTGTCGGTTTTTTTTTCGGGTCAAAATTTTGAGTTTCGATACCTCAGCTCTGGAAGGGTCTAGAGCCTCCATTTTTGCGCTCAGGTCAAAGTCTCGCGGCCCTCTATCATAATCCAGAGTTTTGAGAAGATTGGAGAAACTTGATTTTTCGCCCGAAAACTGAAAAAAACGTAAGGGGTAACACTGTCGTTTTTTTTTTCGGGTCGAAATTTTGAGTTTCGATATCTCAGCTCTGGAAGGGTCTAGAGCCTCCATTTTTGCACTCAGGTTTAAGTCTCATGGCCCTCTATCAGAATCCAGAGTTTTGAGAAGATTGGAGAAACTTGATTTTTCGCCCGAAAACTGAAAAAAACGTAAGGGGTACCACTGTCGTTTTTTTTTCGGGTCGAATTTTTGAGTTTCGATATCTCAGCTCTGGAAGGGTCTAGAGCCTCCATTTTTGCGCTCAGGTAAAAGTCTCGCGGCCCTCTATCAGAATCCAGAGTTTTGAGAAGATTGAAGAACCTTTATTTTTCGCCCGAAAACTGAAAAAAACGTAAGGGGTACCACTGTCGTTTTTTTTTCGGGTTGAATTTTTGAGTTTCGATATCTCAGCTCTGGAAGGGTCTAGAGCCTCCATTTTTGCGCTCAGGTCAAAGTCTCGCGGCCCTCTGTCATAATCCAGAGTTTTGAGAAGATTGGAGAAACTTGATTTTTCGCCCAAAAACTGAAAAAAACGTAAGGGGTAACACTGTCGTTTTTTTTTTCGGGTCGAAATTTTGAGTTTCGATATCTCAGCTCTGAAAGGGTCTAGAGCCTCCATTTTTGCGCTCAGGTCAAAGTCTCGCGGCCCTCTGTCATAATCCAGAGTTTTGAGAAGATTGGAGAAACTTGATTTTTCGCCCAAAAACTGAAAAAAACGTAAGGGGTAACACTGTCGTTTTTTTTTCGGGTTGAATTTTTGAGTTTTGATATCTCAGCTATGGAAGGGTCTAGAGCCTCCATTTTTGCACTCAGGTTTAAGTCTCATGGCCCTCTATCAGAATCCAGAGTTTTGAGAAGATTGGAGAACCTTAATTTTTCGCCCGAAAACTGAAAAAAACGTAAGGGGTACCACTGTCGTTTTTTTTTCGGGTTGAATTTTTGAGTTTCGATATCTCAGCTCTGGAAGGGTCTAGAGCCTCCATTTTTGCGCTCAGGTCAAAGTCTCGCGGCCCTCTATCATAATCCAGATTTTTGAGAGGATTGGAGAAACTTGATTTTTCGCCCGAAAACTGAAAAAAACGTAAGGGGTACCACTGTCGTTTTTTTTTCGGGTCGAATTTTTGAGTTTCGATATCTCAGCTCTGGAAGGGTCTAGAGCCTCCATTTTTGCGCTCAGGTCAAAGTCTCGCGGCCCTCTATCAGAATCCAGAGTTTTGAGAAGATTGGAGAACCTTTATTTTTCGCCCGAAAACTGAAAAAAACGTAAGGGGTACCACTGTCGTTTTTTTTTCGGGTTGAATTTTTGAGTTTCGATATCTCAGCTCTGGAAGGGTCTAGAGCCTCCATTTTTGCACTCAGGTTTAAGTCTCATGGCCCTCTATCAGAATCCAGAGTTTTGAGAAGATTGGAGAAACTTGATTTTTCGCCCGAAAACTGAAAAAAACGTAAGGGGTACCACTGTCGTTTTTTTTCGGGTCGAATTTTTGAGTTTCGATATCTCAGCTCTGGAAGGGTCTAGAGCCTCCATTTTTGCGCTCAGGTCAAAGTCTCACGGCCCTCTGTCATAATCCAGAGTTTTGAGAAGATTGGAGAAACTTGATTTTTCGCCCAAAAACTAAAAAAAAACGTAAGGGGTAACACTGTCGTTTTTTTTTTCGGGTCGAAATTTTGAGTTTCGATATCTCAGCTCTGGAAGGGTCTAGAGCCTCCATTTTTGCGCTCAGGTCAAAGTCTCGCGGCCCTCTGTCATAATCCAGAGTTTTGAGAAGATTGGAGAAACTTGATTTTTCGCCCGAAAACTGAAAAAAACGTAAGGGGTAACACTGTCGTTTTTTTTTCGGGTCGAAATTTTGAGTTTCGATATCTCAGCTCTGGAAGGGTCTAGAGCCTCCATTTTTGCGCTCAGGTCAAAGTCTCGCGGCCCTCTATCATAATCCAGAGTTTTGAGAAGATTGGAGAAACTTGATTTTTCGCCCGAAAACTGAAAAAAACGTAAGGGGTAACACTGTCGTTTTTTTTTTCGGGTCGAAATTTTGAGTTTCGATATCTCAGCTCTGGAAGGGTCTAGAGCCTCCATTTTTGCGCTCAGGTCAAAGTCTCGCGGCCCTCTATCATAATCCAGAGTTTTGAGAAGATTGGAGAAACTTGATTTTTCGCCCGAAAACTGAAAAAAACGTAAGGGGTAACACTGTCGTTTTTTTTTTCGGGTCGAAATTTTGAGTTTCGATATCTCAGCTCTGGAAGGGTCTAGAGCCTCCATTTTTGCGCTCAGGTCAAAGTCTCATGGCCCTCTATCAGAATCCAGAGTTTTGAGAAGATTGGAGAACCTTTATTTTTCGCCCGAAAACTGAAAAAAACGTAAGGGGTACCACTGTCGTTTTTTTTTCGGGTTGAATTTTTGAGTTTCGATATCTCAGCTCTGGAAGGGTCTAGAGCCTCCATTTTTGCACTCAGGTTTAAGTCTCATGGCCCTCTGTCATAATCCAGAGTTTTGAGAAGATTGGAGAACCTTTATTTTTCGCCCAAAAACTGAAAAAAACGTAAGGGGTAACACTGTCGTTTTTTTTTTCGGGTCGAAATTTTGAGTTTCGATATCTCAGCTCTGGAAGGGTCTAGAGCCTCCATTTTTGCGCTCAGGTCAAAGTCTCATGGCCCTCTATCAGAATCCAGAGTTTTGAGAAGATTGGAGAACCTTTATTTTTCGCCCGAAAACTGAAAAAAACGTAAGGGGTACCACTGTCGTTTTTTTTTCGGGTTGAATTTTTGAGTTTCGATATCTCAGCTCTGGAAGGGTCTAGAGCCTCCATTTTTGCACTCAGGTTTAAGTCTCATGGCCCTCTATCAGAATCCAGAGTTTTGAGAAGATTGGAGAACCTTAATTTTTCGCCCGAAAACTGAAAAAAACGTAAGGGGTAACACTGTCGTTTTTTTTTTCGGGTCGAAATTTTGAGTTTCGATATCTCAGCTCTGGAAGGGTCTAGAGCCTCCATTTTTGCGCTCAGGTCAAAGTCTCGCGGCCCTCTATCATAATCCAGAGTTTTGAGAAGATTGGAGAAACTTGCTTTTCACCCAAAAACTGAAAAAAACGTAAGGGGTAACACTGTCGTTTTTTTTTTCGGGTCGAAATTTTGAGTTTCGATATCTCAGCTCTGGAAGGGTCTAGAGCCTCCATTTTTGCGCTCAGGTCAAAGTCTCGTGGCCCTCTATCATAATCCAGAGTTTTGAGAAGATTGGAGAACCTTTATTTTTCGCCCGAAAAAAAAAAACGTAAGGGGTAACACTGTCGTTTTTTTTTTTCGGGTCGAATTTTTGAGTTTCGATATCTCAGCTCTGGAAGGGTCTAGTGCCTCCATTTTTGCGCTCAGGTCAAAGTCTCGCGGCCCTCTATCATAATCCAGAGTTTTGAGAAGATTGGAGAAACTTGATTTTTCGCCCAAAAACTGAAAAAAACGTAAGGGGTAACACTGTCGTTTTTTTTTCGGGTCGAAATTTTGAGTTTCGATATCTCAGCTCTGGAAGGGTCTAGAGCCTCCATTTTTGCACTCAGGTTTAAGTCTCATGGCCCTCTATCAGAATCCAGAGTTTTGAGAAGATTGGAGAAACTTGATTTTTCGCCCGAAAACTGAAAAAAACGTAAGGGGTAACACTGTCGTTTTTTTTTCGGGTCGAATTTTTGAGTTTCGATATCTCAGCTCTGGAAGGGTCTAGAGCCTCCATTTTTGCGCTCAGGTCAAAGTCTCGCGGCCCTCTGTCATAATCCAGAGTTTTGAGCAGATTGGAGAAACTTGATTTTTCGCCCGAAAACTGAAAAAAACGTAAGGGGTAACACTGTCGTTTTTTTTTCGGGTCGAAATTTTGAGTTTCGATATCTCAGCTCTGGAAGGGTCTAGAGCCTCCATTTTTGCGCTCAGGTCAAAGTCTCGCGGCCCTCTGTCATAATCCAGAGTTTTGAGAAGATTGGAGAAACTTGATTTTTCGCCCAAAAACTGAAAAAAACGTAAGGGGTAACACTGTCGTTTTTTTTTCGGGTCGAAATTTTGAGTTTCGATATCTCAGCTCTGGAAGGGTCTAGAGCCTCCATTTTTGCGCTCAGGTCAAAGTCTCGCGGCCCTCTATCATAATCCAGAGTTTTGAGAAGATTGGAGAAACTTGCTTTTCACCCAAAAACTGAAAAAAACGTAAGGGGTAACACTGTCGTTTTTTTTTTCGGGTCGAAATTTTGAGTTTCGATATCTCAGCTCTGGAAGGGTCTAGAGCCTCCATTTTTGCGCTCAGGTCAAAGTCTCGTGGCCCTCTATCATAATCCAGAGTTTTGAGAAGATTGGAGAACCTTTATTTTTCGCCCGAAAAAAAAAAACGTAAGGGGTAACACTGTCGTTTTTTTTTTTCGGGTCGAATTTTTGAGTTTCGATATCTCAGCTCTGGAAGGGTCTAGTGCCTCCATTTTTGCGCTCAGGTCAAAGTCTCGCGGCCCTCTATCATAATCCAGAGTTTTGAGAAGATTGGAGAAACTTGATTTTTCGCCCAAAAACTGAAAAAAACGTAAGGGGTAACACTGTCGTTTTTTTTTCGGGTCGAAATTTTGAGTTTCGATATCTCAGCTCTGGAAGGGTCTAGAGCCTCCATTTTTGCACTCAGGTTTAAGTCTCATGGCCCTCTATCAGAATCCAGAGTTTTGAGAAGATTGGAGAAACTTGCTTTTCACCCAAAAACTGAAAAAAACGTAAGGGGTAACACTGTCGTTTTTTTTTTCGGGTCGAAATTTTGAGTTTCGATATCTCAGCTCTGGAAGGGTCTAGAGCCTCCATTTTTGCGCTCAGGTCAAAGTCTCGTGGCCCTCTATCATAATCCAGAGTTTTGAGAAGATTGGAGAACCTTTATTTTTCGCCCGAAAAAAAAAAACGTAAGGGGTAACACTGTCGTTTTTTTTTTTCGGGTCGAATTTTTGAGTTTCGATATCTCAGCTCTGGAAGGGTCTAGTGCCTCCATTTTTGCGCTCAGGTCAAAGTCTCGCGGCCCTCTATCATAATCCAGAGTTTTGAGAAGATTGGAGAAACTTGATTTTTCGCCCAAAAACTGAAAAAAACGTAAGGGGTAACACTGTCGTTTTTTTTTCGGGTCGAAATTTTGAGTTTCGATATCTCAGCTCTGGAAGGGTCTAGAGCCTCCATTTTTGCACTCAGGTTTAAGTCTCATGGCCCTCTATCAGAATCCAGAGTTTTGAGAAGATTGGAGAAACTTGATTTTTCGCCCGAAAACTGAAAAAAACGTAAGGGGTAACACTGTCGTTTTTTTTTCGGGTCGAATTTTTGAGTTTCGATATCTCAGCTCTGGAAGGGTCTAGAGCCTCCATTTTTGCGCTCAGGTCAAAGTCTCGCGGCCCTCTGTCATAATCCAGAGTTTTGAGCAGATTGGAGAAACTTGATTTTTCGCCCGAAAACTGAAAAAAACGTAAGGGGTAACACTGTCGTTTTTTTTTCGGGTCGAAATTTTGAGTTTCGATATCTCAGCTCTGGAAGGGTCTAGAGCCTCCATTTTTGCGCTCAGGTCAAAGTCTCGCGGCCCTCTGTCATAATCCAGAGTTTTGAGAAGATTGGAGAAACTTGATTTTTCGCCCGAAAACTGAAAAAAACGTAAGGGGTAACACTGTCGTTTTTTTTTCGGGTCAAAATTTTGAGTTTCGATATCTCAGCTCTGGAAGGGTCTAGAGCCTCCATTTTTGCGCTCAGGTTTAAGTCTCATGGCCCTCTATCAGAATCCAGAGTTTTGAGAAGATTGGAGAACCTTAATTTTTCGCCCGAAAACTGAAAAAAACGTAAGGGGTACCACTGTCGTTTTTTTTTCGGGTCGAATTTTTGAGTTTCGATATCTCAGCTCTGGAAGGGTCTAGAGCCTCCATTTTTGCACTCAGGTTTAAGTCTCATGGCCCTCTATCAGAATCCAGAGTTTTGAGAAGATTGGAGAAACTTGATTTTTCGCCCGAAAACTGAAAAAAACGTAAGGGGTACCACTGTCGTTTTTTTTCGGGTCGAATTTTTGAGTTTCGATATCTCAGCTCTGGAAGGGTCTAGAGCCTCCATTTTTGCGCTCAGGTCAAAGTCTCGCGGCCCTCTGTCATAATCCAGAGTTTTGAGAAGATTGGAGAAACTTGATTTTTCGCCCAAAAACTAAAAAAAAACGTAAGGGGTAACACTGTCGTTTTTTTTTTCGGGTCGAAATTTTGAGTTTCGATATCTCAGCTCTGGAAGGGTCTAGAGCCTCCATTTTTGCGCTCAGGTCAAAGTCTCGCGGCCCTCTGTCATAATCCAGAGTTTTGAGAAGATTGGAGAAACTTGATTTTTCGCCCGAAAACTGAAAAAAACGTAAGGGGTAACACTGTCGTTTTTTTTTCGGGTCGAAATTTTGAGTTTCGATATCTCAGCTCTGGAAGGGTCTAGAGCCTCCATTTTTGCGCTCAGGTCAAAGTCTCGCGGCCCTCTATCATAATCCAGAGTTTTGAGAAGATTGGAGAAACTTGATTTTTCGCCCGAAAACTGAAAAAAACGTAAGGGGTAACACTGTCGTTTTTTTTTTCGGGTCGAAATTTTGAGTTTCGATATCTCAGCTCTGGAAGGGTCTAGAGCCTCCATTTTTGCGCTCAGGTCAAAGTCTCGCGGCCCTCTATCATAATCCAGAGTTTTGAGAAGATTGGAGAAACTTGATTTTTCGCCCGAAAACTGAAAAAAACGTAAGGGGTACCACTGTCGTTTTTTTTTCGGGTTGAATTTTTGAGTTTCGATATCTCAGCTCTGGAAGGGTCTAGAGCCTCCATTTTTGCACTCAGGTTTAAGTCTCATGGCCCTCTGTCATAATCCAGAGTTTTGAGAAGATTGGAGAACCTTTATTTTTCGCCCAAAAACTGAAAAAAACGTAAGGGGTAACACTGTCGTTTTTTTTTCGGGTCGAAATTTTGAGTTTCGATATCTCAGCTCTGGAAGGGTCTAGAGCCTCCATTTTTGCGCTCAGGTCAAAGTCTCGCGGCCCTCTATCATAATCCAGAGTTTTGAGAAGATTGGAGAAACTTGCTTTTCACCCAAAAACTGAAAAAAACGTAAGGGGTAACACTGTCGTTTTTTTTTTCGGGTTGAATTTTTGAGTTTCGATATCTCAGCTCTGGAAGGGTCTAGAGCCTCCATTTTTGCGCTCAGGTCAAAGTCTCGTGGCCCTCTATCATAATCCAGAGTTTTGAGAAGATTGGAGAACCTTTATTTTTCGCCCGAAAAAAAAAAACGTAAGGGGTAACACTGTCGTTTTTTTTTTTCGGGTCGAATTTTTGAGTTTCGATATCTCAGCTCTGGAAGGGTCTAGTGCCTCCATTTTTGCGCTCAGGTCAAAGTCTCGCGGCCCTCTATCATAATCCAGAGTTTTGAGAAGATTGGAGAAACTTGATTTTTCGCCCAAAAACTGAAAAAAACGTAAGGGGTAACACTGTCGTTTTTTTTTCGGGTCGAAATTTTGAGTTTCGATATCTCAGCTCTGGAAGGGTCTAGAGCCTCCATTTTTGCACTCAGGTTTAAGTCTCATGGCCCTCTATCAGAATCCAGAGTTTTGAGAAGATTGGAGAAACTTGATTTTTCGCCCGAAAACTGAAAAAAACGTAAGGGGTAACACTGTCGTTTTTTTTTCGGGTCGAATTTTTGAGTTTCGATATCTCAGCTCTGGAAGGGTCTAGAGCCTCCATTTTTGCGCTCAGGTCAAAGTCTCGCGGCCCTCTGTCATAATCCAGAGTTTTGAGCAGATTGGAGAAACTTGATTTTTCGCCCGAAAACTGAAAAAAACGTAAGGGGTAACACTGTCGTTTTTTTTTCGGGTCGAAATTTTGAGTTTCGATATCTCAGCTCTGGAAGGGTCTAGAGCCTCCATTTTTGCGCTCAGGTCAAAGTCTCGCGGCCCTCTGTCATAATCCAGAGTTTTGAGAAGATTGGAGAAACTTGATTTTTCGCCCGAAAACTGAAAAAAACGTAAGGGGTAACACTGTCGTTTTTTTTTCGGGTCGAAATTTTGAGTTTCGATATCTCAGCTCTGGAAGGGTCTAGAGCCTCCATTTTTGCGCTCAGGTTTAAGTCTCATGGCCCTCTATCAGAATCCAGAGTTTTGAGAAGATTGGAGAACCTTAATTTTTCGCCCGAAAACTGAAAAAAACGTAAGGGGTACCACTGTCGTTTTTTTTTCGGGTCGAATTTTTGAGTTTCGATATCTCAGCTCTGGAAGGGTCTAGAGCCTCCATTTTTGCGCTCAGGTCAAAGTCTCGCGGCCCTCTATCAGAATCCAGAGTTTTGAGAAGATTGGAGAACCTTTATTTTTCGCCCGAAAACTGAAAAAAACGTAAGGGGTACCACTGTCGTTTTTTTTTCGGGTTGAATTTTTGAGTTTCGATATCTCAGCTCTGGAAGGGTCTAGAGCCTCCATTTTTGCGCTCAGGTCAAAGTCTCGCGGCCCTCTGTCATAATCCAGAGTTTTGAGAAGATTGGAGAAACTTGATTTTTCGCCCAAAAACTAAAAAAAAACGTAAGGGGTAACACTGTCGTTTTTTTTTTTCGGGTCGAAATTTTGAGTTTCGATATCTCAGCTCTGGAAGGGTCTAGAGCCTCCATTTTTGCGCTCAGGTCAAAGTCTCGCGGCCCTCTGTCATAATCCAGAGTTTTGAGAAGATTGGAGAACCTTTATTTTTCGCCCGAAAACTGAAAAAAACGTAAGGGGTACCACTGTCGTTTTTTTTTCGGGTTGAATTTTTGAGTTTCGATATCTCAGCTCTGGAAGGGTCTAGAGCCTCCATTTTTGCGCTCAGGTCAAAGTCTCGCGGCCCTCTGTCATAATCCAGAGTTTTGAGAAGATTGGAGAAACTTGATTTTTCGCCCAAAAACTGAAAAAAACGTAAGGGGTAACACTGTCGTTTTTTTTTCGGGTCGAAATTTTGAGTTTCGATATCTCAGCTCTGGAAGGGTCTAGAGCCTCCATTTTTGCGCTCAGGTCAAAGTCTCGCGGCCCTCTATCATAATCCAGAGTTTTGAGAAGATTGGAGAAACTTGATTTTTCGCCCGAAAACTGAAAAAAACGTAAGGGGTAACACTGTCGTTTTTTTTTTCGGGTCGAAATTTTGAGTTTCGATATCTCAGCTCTGGAAGGGTCTAGAGCCTCCATTTTTGCACTCAGGTTTAAGTCTCATGGCCCTCTATCAGAATCCAGAGTTTTGAGAAGATTGAAGAACCTTTATTTTTCGCCCGAAAACTGAAAAAAACGTAAGGGGTACCACTGTCGTTTTTTTTTCGGGTTGAATTTTTGAGTTTCGATATCTCAGCTCTGGAAGGGTCTAGAGCCTCCATTTTTGCGCTCAGGTCAAAGTCTCACGGCCCTCTGTCATAATCCAGAGTTTTGAGAAGATTGGAGAAACTTGATTTTTCGCCCAAAAACTGAAAAAAACGTAAGGGGTAACACTGTCGTTTTTTTTTCGGGTCGAAATTTTGAGTTTCGATATCTCAGCTCTGGAAGGGTCTAGAGCCTCCATTTTTGCGCTCAGGTCAAAGTCTCGCGGCCCTCTGTCATAATCCAGAGTTTTGAGAAGATTGGAGAACCTTAATTTTTCGCCCGAAAACTGAAAAAAAACGTAAGGGGTACCACTGTCGTTTTTTTTTCGGGTCGAATTTTTGAGTTTCGATATCTCAGCTCTGGAAGGGTCTAGAGCCTCCATTTTTGCGCTCAGGTCAAAGTCTCGCGGCCCTCTGTCATAATCCAGAGTTTTGAGAAGATTGGAGAAACTTGATTTTTCGCCCAAAAACTGAAAAAAACGTAAGGGGTAACACTGTCGTTTTTTTTTTCGAGTCGAAATTTTGAGTTTCGATATCTCAGCTCTGGAAGGGTCTAGAGCCTCCATTTTTGCGCTCAGGTCAAAGTCTCGCGGCCCTCTATCATAATCCAGAGTTTTGAGAAGATTGGAGAAACTTGATTTTTAGCCCGAAAACTGAAAAAAACGTAAGGGGTAACACTGTCGTTTTTTTTTTCGGGTCGAAATTTTGAGTTTCGATATCTCAGCTCTGGAAGGGTCTAGAGCCTCCATTTTTGCGCTCAGGTCAAAGTCTCGCGGCCCTCTGTCATAATCCAGAGTTTTGAGAAGATTGGAGAAACTTGATTTTTCGCCCAAAAACTGAAAAAAACGTAAGGGGTAACACTGTCGTTTTTTTTTCGGGTCGAAATTTTGAGTTTCGATATCTCAGCTCTGGAAGGGTCTAGAGCCTCCATTTTTGCGCTCAGGTCAAAGTCTCGCGGCCCTCTGTCATAATCCAGAGTTTTGAGAAGATTGGAGAAACTTGATTTTTCGCCCAAAAACTGAAAAAAACGTAAGGGGTAACACTGTCGTTTTTTTTTCGGGTTGAATTTTTGAGTTTTGATATCTCAGCTATGGAAGGGTCTAGAGCCTCCATTTTTGCACTCAGGTTTAAGTCTCATGGCCCTCTATCAGAATCCAGAGTTTTGAGAAGATTGGAGAACCTTAATTTTTCGCCCGAAAACTGAAAAAAACGTAAGGGGTACCACTGTCGTTTTTTTTTCGGGTTGAATTTTTGAGTTTCGATATCTCAGCTCTGGAAGGGTCTAGAGCCTCCATTTTTGCGCTCAGGTCAAAGTCTCGCGGCCCTCTATCATAATCCAGAGTTTTGAGAGGATTGGAGAAACTTGATTTTTCGCCCGAAAACTGAAAAAAACGTAAGGGGTACCACTGTCGTTTTTTTTTCGGGTCGAATTTTTGAGTTTCGATATCTCAGCTCTGGAAGGGTCTAGAGCCTCCATTTTTGCGCTCAGGTCAAAGTCTCGCGGCCCTCTATCAGAATCCAGAGTTTTGAGAAGATTGGAGAACCTTTATTTTTCGCCCGAAAACTGAAAAAAACGTAAGGGGTACCACTGTCGTTTTTTTTTCGGGTTGAATTTTTGAGTTTCGATATCTCAGCTCTGGAAGGGTCTAGAGCCTCCATTTTTGCGCTCAGGTCAAAGTCTCGCGGCCCTCTGTCATAATCCAGAGTTTTGAGAAGATTGGAGAAACTTGATTTTTCGCCCAAAAACTGAAAAAAACGTAAGGGGTAACACTGTCGTTTTTTTTTCGGGTCGAAATTTTGAGTTTCGATATCTCAGCTCTGGAAGGGTCTAGAGCCTCCATTTTTGCGCTCAGGTCAAAGTCTCGCGGCCCTCTGTCATAATCCAGAGTTTTGAGAAGATTGGAGAAACTTGATTTTTCGCCCAAAAACTGAAAAAAACGTAAGGGGTAACACTGTCGTTTTTTTTTCGGGTTGAATTTTTGAGTTTTGATATCTCAGCTATGGAAGGGTCTAGAGCCTCCATTTTTGCACTCAGGTTTAAGTCTCATGGCCCTCTATCAGAATCCAGAGTTTTGAGAAGATTGGAGAACCTTAATTTTTCGCCCGAAAACTGAAAAAAACGTAAGGGGTACCACTGTCGTTTTTTTTTCGGGTTGAATTTTTGAGTTTCGATATCTCAGCTCTGGAAGGGTCTAGAGCCTCCATTTTTGCGCTCAGGTCAAAGTCTCGCGGCCCTCTATCATAATCCAGAGTTTTGAGAGGATTGGAGAAACTTGATTTTTCGCCCGAAAACTGAAAAAAACGTAAGGGGTACCACTGTCGTTTTTTTTTCGGGTCGAATTTTTGAGTTTCGATATCTCAGCTCTGGAAGGGTCTAGAGCCTCCATTTTTGCGCTCAGGTCAAAGTCTCGCGGCCCTCTATCAGAATCCAGAGTTTTGAGAAGATTGGAGAACCTTTATTTTTCGCCCGAAAACTGAAAAAAACGTAAGGGGTACCACTGTCGTTTTTTTTTCGGGTTGAATTTTTGAGTTTCGATATCTCAGCTCTGGAAGGGTCTAGAGCCTCCATTTTTGCACTCAGGTTTAAGTCTCATGGCCCTCTATCAGAATCCAGAGTTTTGAGAAGATTGGAGAAACTTGATTTTTCGCCCGAAAACTGAAAAAAACGTAAGGGGTACCACTGTCGTTTTTTTTCGGGTCGAATTTTTGAGTTTCGATATCTCAGCTCTGGAAGGGTCTAGAGCCTCCATTTTTGCGCTCAGGTCAAAGTCTCGCGGCCCTCTGTCATAATCCAGAGTTTTGAGAAGATTGGAGAAACTTGATTTTTCGCCCAAAAACTAAAAAAAAACGTAAGGGGTAACACTGTCGTTTTTTTTTTTTCAGGTCGAAATTTTGAGTTTCGATATCTCAGCTCTGGAAGGGTCTAGAGCCTCCATTTTTGCGCTCAGGTCAAAGTCTCGCGGCCCTCTGTCATAATCCAGAGTTTTGAGAAGATTGGAGAACCTTTATTTTTCGCCCAAAAACTGAAAAAAACGTAAGGGGTAACACTGTCGTTTTTTTTTTCGGGTCGAAATTTTGAGTTTCGATATCTCAGCTCTGGAAGGGTCTAGAGCCTCCATTTTTGCACTCAGGTCAAAGTCTCGCGGCCCTCTGTCATAATCCAGAGTTTTGAGAAGATTGGAGAAACTTGATTTTTCGCCCGAAAACTGAAAAAAACGTAAGGGGTAACACTGTCGTTTTTTTTTCGGGTCGAAATTTTGAGTTTCGATATCTCAGCTCTGGAAGGGTCTAGAGCCTCCATTTTTGCGCTCAGGTCAAAGTCTCGCGGCCCTCTGTCATAATCCAGAGTTTTGAGAAGATTGGAGAAACTTGATTTTTCGCCCGAAAACTGAAAAAAACGTAAGGGGTAACACTGTCGTTTTTTTTTCGGGTCGAAATTTTGAGTTTCGATATCTCAGCTCTGGAAGGGTCTAGAGCCTCCATTTTTGCGCTCAGGTCAAAGTCTCGCGGCCCTCTGTCATAATCCAGAGTTTTGAGAAGATTGGAGAAACTTGATTTTTCGCCCGAAAACTGAAAAAAACGTAAGGGGTAACACTGTCGTTTTTTTTTCGGGTCGAAATTTTGAGTTTCGATATCTCAGCTCTGGAAGGGTCTAGAGCCTCCATTTTTGCGCTCAGGTCAAAGTCTCGCGGCCCTCTGTCATAATCCAGAGTTTTGAGAAGATTGGAGAAACTTGATTTTTCGCCCAAAAACTGAAAAAAACGTAAGGGGTAACACTGTCGGTTTTTTTTCGGGTCGAAATTTTGAGTTTCGATATCTCAGCTCTGGAAGGGTCTAGAGCCTCCATTTTTGCGCTCAGGTCAAAGTCTCGCGGCCCTCTATCATAATCCAGAGTTTTGAGAAGATTGGAGAAACTTTATTTTTCGCCCGAAAACTGAAAAAAACGTAAGGGGTACCACTGTCGTTTTTTTTCGGGTCGAATTTTTGAGTTTCGATATCTCAGCTCTGGAAGGGTCTAGAGCCTCCATTTTTGCGCTCAGGTCAAAGTCTCATGGCCCTCTATCAGAATCCAGAGTTTTGAGAAGATTGGAGAACCTTTATTTTTCGCCCGAAAACTGAAAAAAACGTAAGGGGTACCACTGTCGTTTTTTTTTCGGGTCGAATTTTTGAGTTTCGATATCTCAGCTCTGGAAGGGTCTAGAGCCTCCATTTTTGCACTCAGGTTTAAGTCTCATGGCCCTCTATCAGAATCCAGAGTTTTGAGAAGATTGGAGAACCTTAATTTTTCGCCCGAAAACTGAAAAAAAACGTAAGGGGTACCACTGTCGTTTTTTTTTCGGGTCGAATTTTTGAGTTTCGATATCTCAGCTCTGGAAGGGTCTAGAGCCTCCATTTTTGCGCTCAGGTCAAAGTCTCGCGGCCCTCTGTCATAATCCAGAGTTTTGAGAAGATTGGAGAAACTTGATTTTTCGCCCGAAAACTGAAAAAAACGTAAGGGGTAACACTGTCGTTTTTTTTTCGGGTCGAATTTTTGAGTTTCGAAATCTCAGCTCTGGAAGGGTCTAGAGCCTCCATTTTTGCGCTCAGGTCAAAGTCTCGCGGCCCTCTATCATAATCCAGAGTTTTGAGAGGATTGGAGAAACTTGATTTTTCGCCCGAAAACTGAAAAAAACGTAAGGGGTACCACTGTCGTTTTTTTTTCGGGTCGAAATTTTGAGTTTCGATATCTCAGCTCTGGAAGGGTCTAGAGCCTCCATTTTTGCGCTCAGGTCAAAGTCTCGCGGCCCTCTATCATAATCCAGAGTTTTGAGAAGATTGGAGAAACTTGCTTTTCACCCAAAAACTGAAAAAAACGTAAGGGGTAACACTGTCGTTTTTTTTTTCGGGTCGAAATTTTGAGTTTCGATATCTCAGCTCTGGAAGGGTCTAGAGCCTCCATTTTTGCGCTCAGGTCAAAGTCTCGTGGCCCTCTATCATAATCCAGAGTTTTGAGAAGATTGGAGAACCTTTATTTTTCGCCCGAAAAAAAAAAACGTAAGGGGTAACACTGTCGTTTTTTTTTTTCGGGTCGAATTTTTGAGTTTCGATATCTCAGCTCTGGAAGGGTCTAGTGCCTCCATTTTTGCGCTCAGGTCAAAGTCTCGCGGCCCTCTATCATAATCCAGAGTTTTGAGAAGATTGGAGAAACTTGATTTTTCGCCCAAAAACTGAAAAAAACGTAAGGGGTAACACTGTCGTTTTTTTTTCGGGTCGAAATTTTGAGTTTCGATATCTCAGCTCTGGAAGGGTCTAGAGCCTCCATTTTTGCACTCAGGTTTAAGTCTCATGGCCCTCTATCAGAATCCAGAGTTTTGAGAAGATTGGAGAAACTTGCTTTTCACCCAAAAACTGAAAAAAACGTAAGGGGTAACACTGTCGTTTTTTTTTTCGGGTCGAAATTTTGAGTTTCGATATCTCAGCTCTGGAAGGGTCTAGAGCCTCCATTTTTGCGCTCAGGTCAAAGTCTCGTGGCCCTCTATCATAATCCAGAGTTTTGAGAAGATTGGAGAACCTTTATTTTTCGCCCGAAAAAAAAAAACGTAAGGGGTAACACTGTCGTTTTTTTTTTTCGGGTCGAATTTTTGAGTTTCGATATCTCAGCTCTGGAAGGGTCTAGTGCCTCCATTTTTGCGCTCAGGTCAAAGTCTCGCGGCCCTCTATCATAATCCAGAGTTTTGAGAAGATTGGAGAAACTTGATTTTTCGCCCAAAAACTGAAAAAAACGTAAGGGGTAACACTGTCGTTTTTTTTTCGGGTCGAAATTTTGAGTTTCGATATCTCAGCTCTGGAAGGGTCTAGAGCCTCCATTTTTGCACTCAGGTTTAAGTCTCATGGCCCTCTATCAGAATCCAGAGTTTTGAGAAGATTGGAGAAACTTGATTTTTCGCCCGAAAACTGAAAAAAACGTAAGGGGTAACACTGTCGTTTTTTTTTCGGGTCGAATTTTTGAGTTTCGATATCTCAGCTCTGGAAGGGTCTAGAGCCTCCATTTTTGCGCTCAGGTCAAAGTCTCGCGGCCCTCTGTCATAATCCAGAGTTTTGAGCAGATTGGAGAAACTTGATTTTTCGCCCGAAAACTGAAAAAAACGTAAGGGGTAACACTGTCGTTTTTTTTTCGGGTCGAAATTTTGAGTTTCGATATCTCAGCTCTGGAAGGGTCTAGAGCCTCCATTTTTGCGCTCAGGTCAAAGTCTCGCGGCCCTCTGTCATAATCCAGAGTTTTGAGAAGATTGGAGAAACTTGATTTTTCGCCCGAAAACTGAAAAAAACGTAAGGGGTAACACTGTCGTTTTTTTTTCGGGTCAAAATTTTGAGTTTCGATATCTCAGCTCTGGAAGGGTCTAGAGCCTCCATTTTTGCGCTCAGGTTTAAGTCTCATGGCCCTCTATCAGAATCCAGAGTTTTGAGAAGATTGGAGAACCTTAATTTTTCGCCCGAAAACTGAAAAAAACGTAAGGGGTACCACTGTCGTTTTTTTTTCGGGTCGAATTTTTGAGTTTCGATATCTCAGCTCTGGAAGGGTCTAGAGCCTCCATTTTTGCACTCAGGTTTAAGTCTCATGGCCCTCTATCAGAATCCAGAGTTTTGAGAAGATTGGAGAAACTTGATTTTTCGCCCGAAAACTGAAAAAAACGTAAGGGGTACCACTGTCGTTTTTTTTCGGGTCGAATTTTTGAGTTTCGATATCTCAGCTCTGGAAGGGTCTAGAGCCTCCATTTTTGCGCTCAGGTCAAAGTCTCGCGGCCCTCTGTCATAATCCAGAGTTTTGAGAAGATTGGAGAAACTTGATTTTTCGCCCAAAAACTAAAAAAAAACGTAAGGGGTAACACTGTCGTTTTTTTTTTCGGGTCGAAATTTTGAGTTTCGATATCTCAGCTCTGGAAGGGTCTAGAGCCTCCATTTTTGCGCTCAGGTCAAAGTCTCGCGGCCCTCTGTCATAATCCAGAGTTTTGAGAAGATTGGAGAAACTTGATTTTTCGCCCGAAAACTGAAAAAAACGTAAGGGGTAACACTGTCGTTTTTTTTTCGGGTCGAAATTTTGAGTTTCGATATCTCAGCTCTGGAAGGGTCTAGAGCCTCCATTTTTGCGCTCAGGTCAAAGTCTCGCGGCCCTCTATCATAATCCAGAGTTTTGAGAAGATTGGAGAAACTTGATTTTTCGCCCGAAAACTGAAAAAAACGTAAGGGGTAACACTGTCGTTTTTTTTTTCGGGTCGAAATTTTGAGTTTCGATATCTCAGCTCTGGAAGGGTCTAGAGCCTCCATTTTTGCGCTCAGGTCAAAGTCTCGCGGCCCTCTATCATAATCCAGAGTTTTGAGAAGATTGGAGAAACTTGATTTTTCGCCCGAAAACTGAAAAAAACGTAAGGGGTACCACTGTCGTTTTTTTTTCGGGTTGAATTTTTGAGTTTCGATATCTCAGCTCTGGAAGGGTCTAGAGCCTCCATTTTTGCACTCAGGTTTAAGTCTCATGGCCCTCTGTCATAATCCAGAGTTTTGAGAAGATTGGAGAACCTTTATTTTTCGCCCAAAAACTGAAAAAAACGTAAGGGGTAACACTGTCGTTTTTTTTTCGGGTCGAAATTTTGAGTTTCGATATCTCAGCTCTGGAAGGGTCTAGAGCCTCCATTTTTGCGCTCAGGTCAAAGTCTCGCGGCCCTCTATCATAATCCAGAGTTTTGAGAAGATTGGAGAAACTTGCTTTTCACCCAAAAACTGAAAAAAACGTAAGGGGTAACACTGTCGTTTTTTTTTTCGGGTTGAATTTTTGAGTTTCGATATCTCAGCTCTGGAAGGGTCTAGAGCCTCCATTTTTGCGCTCAGGTCAAAGTCTCGTGGCCCTCTATCATAATCCAGAGTTTTGAGAAGATTGGAGAACCTTTATTTTTCGCCCGAAAAAAAAAAACGTAAGGGGTAACACTGTCGTTTTTTTTTTTCGGGTCGAATTTTTGAGTTTCGATATCTCAGCTCTGGAAGGGTCTAGTGCCTCCATTTTTGCGCTCAGGTCAAAGTCTCGCGGCCCTCTATCATAATCCAGAGTTTTGAGAAGATTGGAGAAACTTGATTTTTCGCCCAAAAACTGAAAAAAACGTAAGGGGTAACACTGTCGTTTTTTTTTCGGGTCGAAATTTTGAGTTTCGATATCTCAGCTCTGGAAGGGTCTAGAGCCTCCATTTTTGCACTCAGGTTTAAGTCTCATGGCCCTCTATCAGAATCCAGAGTTTTGAGAAGATTGGAGAAACTTGATTTTTCGCCCGAAAACTGAAAAAAACGTAAGGGGTAACACTGTCGTTTTTTTTTCGGGTCGAATTTTTGAGTTTCGATATCTCAGCTCTGGAAGGGTCTAGAGCCTCCATTTTTGCGCTCAGGTCAAAGTCTCGCGGCCCTCTGTCATAATCCAGAGTTTTGAGCAGATTGGAGAAACTTGATTTTTCGCCCGAAAACTGAAAAAAACGTAAGGGGTAACACTGTCGTTTTTTTTTCGGGTCGAAATTTTGAGTTTCGATATCTCAGCTCTGGAAGGGTCTAGAGCCTCCATTTTTGCGCTCAGGTCAAAGTCTCGCGGCCCTCTGTCATAATCCAGAGTTTTGAGAAGATTGGAGAAACTTGATTTTTCGCCCGAAAACTGAAAAAAACGTAAGGGGTAACACTGTCGTTTTTTTTTCGGGTCGAAATTTTGAGTTTCGATATCTCAGCTCTGGAAGGGTCTAGAGCCTCCATTTTTGCGCTCAGGTTTAAGTCTCATGGCCCTCTATCAGAATCCAGAGTTTTGAGAAGATTGGAGAACCTTAATTTTTCGCCCGAAAACTGAAAAAAACGTAAGGGGTACCACTGTCGTTTTTTTTTCGGGTCGAATTTTTGAGTTTCGATATCTCAGCTCTGGAAGGGTCTAGAGCCTCCATTTTTGCGCTCAGGTCAAAGTCTCGCGGCCCTCTATCAGAATCCAGAGTTTTGAGAAGATTGGAGAACCTTTATTTTTCGCCCGAAAACTGAAAAAAACGTAAGGGGTACCACTGTCGTTTTTTTTTCGGGTTGAATTTTTGAGTTTCGATATCTCAGCTCTGGAAGGGTCTAGAGCCTCCATTTTTGCGCTCAGGTCAAAGTCTCGCGGCCCTCTGTCATAATCCAGAGTTTTGAGAAGATTGGAGAAACTTGATTTTTCGCCCAAAAACTAAAAAAAAACGTAAGGGGTAACACTGTCGTTTTTTTTTTTCGGGTCGAAATTTTGAGTTTCGATATCTCAGCTCTGGAAGGGTCTAGAGCCTCCATTTTTGCGCTCAGGTCAAAGTCTCGCGGCCCTCTGTCATAATCCAGAGTTTTGAGAAGATTGGAGAACCTTTATTTTTCGCCCGAAAACTGAAAAAAACGTAAGGGGTACCACTGTCGTTTTTTTTTCGGGTTGAATTTTTGAGTTTCGATATCTCAGCTCTGGAAGGGTCTAGAGCCTCCATTTTTGCGCTCAGGTCAAAGTCTCGCGGCCCTCTGTCATAATCCAGAGTTTTGAGAAGATTGGAGAAACTTGATTTTTCGCCCAAAAACTGAAAAAAACGTAAGGGGTAACACTGTCGTTTTTTTTTCGGGTCGAAATTTTGAGTTTCGATATCTCAGCTCTGGAAGGGTCTAGAGCCTCCATTTTTGCGCTCAGGTCAAAGTCTCGCGGCCCTCTATCATAATCCAGAGTTTTGAGAAGATTGGAGAAACTTGATTTTTCGCCCGAAAACTGAAAAAAACGTAAGGGGTAACACTGTCGTTTTTTTTTTCGGGTCGAAATTTTGAGTTTCGATATCTCAGCTCTGGAAGGGTCTAGAGCCTCCATTTTTGCACTCAGGTTTAAGTCTCATGGCCCTCTATCAGAATCCAGAGTTTTGAGAAGATTGAAGAACCTTTATTTTTCGCCCGAAAACTGAAAAAAACGTAAGGGGTACCACTGTCGTTTTTTTTTCGGGTTGAATTTTTGAGTTTCGATATCTCAGCTCTGGAAGGGTCTAGAGCCTCCATTTTTGCGCTCAGGTCAAAGTCTCACGGCCCTCTGTCATAATCCAGAGTTTTGAGAAGATTGGAGAAACTTGATTTTTCGCCCAAAAACTGAAAAAAACGTAAGGGGTAACACTGTCGTTTTTTTTTCGGGTCGAAATTTTGAGTTTCGATATCTCAGCTCTGGAAGGGTCTAGAGCCTCCATTTTTGCGCTCAGGTCAAAGTCTCGCGGCCCTCTGTCATAATCCAGAGTTTTGAGAAGATTGGAGAACCTTAATTTTTCGCCCGAAAACTGAAAAAAAACGTAAGGGGTACCACTGTCGTTTTTTTTTCGGGTCGAATTTTTGAGTTTCGATATCTCAGCTCTGGAAGGGTCTAGAGCCTCCATTTTTGCGCTCAGGTCAAAGTCTCGCGGCCCTCTGTCATAATCCAGAGTTTTGAGAAGATTGGAGAAACTTGATTTTTCGCCCAAAAACTGAAAAAAACGTAAGGGGTAACACTGTCGTTTTTTTTTTCGAGTCGAAATTTTGAGTTTCGATATCTCAGCTCTGGAAGGGTCTAGAGCCTCCATTTTTGCGCTCAGGTCAAAGTCTCGCGGCCCTCTATCATAATCCAGAGTTTTGAGAAGATTGGAGAAACTTGATTTTTAGCCCGAAAACTGAAAAAAACGTAAGGGGTAACACTGTCGTTTTTTTTTTCGGGTCGAAATTTTGAGTTTCGATATCTCAGCTCTGGAAGGGTCTAGAGCCTCCATTTTTGCGCTCAGGTCAAAGTCTCGCGGCCCTCTGTCATAATCCAGAGTTTTGAGAAGATTGGAGAAACTTGATTTTTCGCCCAAAAACTGAAAAAAACGTAAGGGGTAACACTGTCGTTTTTTTTTCGGGTCGAAATTTTGAGTTTCGATATCTCAGCTCTGGAAGGGTCTAGAGCCTCCATTTTTGCGCTCAGGTCAAAGTCTCGCGGCCCTCTGTCATAATCCAGAGTTTTGAGAAGATTGGAGAAACTTGATTTTTCGCCCAAAAACTGAAAAAAACGTAAGGGGTAACACTGTCGTTTTTTTTTCGGGTTGAATTTTTGAGTTTTGATATCTCAGCTATGGAAGGGTCTAGAGCCTCCATTTTTGCACTCAGGTTTAAGTCTCATGGCCCTCTATCAGAATCCAGAGTTTTGAGAAGATTGGAGAACCTTAATTTTTCGCCCGAAAACTGAAAAAAACGTAAGGGGTACCACTGTCGTTTTTTTTTCGGGTTGAATTTTTGAGTTTCGATATCTCAGCTCTGGAAGGGTCTAGAGCCTCCATTTTTGCGCTCAGGTCAAAGTCTCGCGGCCCTCTATCATAATCCAGAGTTTTGAGAGGATTGGAGAAACTTGATTTTTCGCCCGAAAACTGAAAAAAACGTAAGGGGTACCACTGTCGTTTTTTTTTCGGGTCGAATTTTTGAGTTTCGATATCTCAGCTCTGGAAGGGTCTAGAGCCTCCATTTTTGCGCTCAGGTCAAAGTCTCGCGGCCCTCTATCAGAATCCAGAGTTTTGAGAAGATTGGAGAACCTTTATTTTTCGCCCGAAAACTGAAAAAAACGTAAGGGGTACCACTGTCGTTTTTTTTTCGGGTTGAATTTTTGAGTTTCGATATCTCAGCTCTGGAAGGGTCTAGAGCCTCCATTTTTGCGCTCAGGTCAAAGTCTCGCGGCCCTCTGTCATAATCCAGAGTTTTGAGAAGATTGGAGAAACTTGATTTTTCGCCCAAAAACTGAAAAAAACGTAAGGGGTAACACTGTCGTTTTTTTTTCGGGTCGAAATTTTGAGTTTCGATATCTCAGCTCTGGAAGGGTCTAGAGCCTCCATTTTTGCGCTCAGGTCAAAGTCTCGCGGCCCTCTGTCATAATCCAGAGTTTTGAGAAGATTGGAGAAACTTGATTTTTCGCCCAAAAACTGAAAAAAACGTAAGGGGTAACACTGTCGTTTTTTTTTCGGGTTGAATTTTTGAGTTTTGATATCTCAGCTATGGAAGGGTCTAGAGCCTCCATTTTTGCACTCAGGTTTAAGTCTCATGGCCCTCTATCAGAATCCAGAGTTTTGAGAAGATTGGAGAACCTTAATTTTTCGCCCGAAAACTGAAAAAAACGTAAGGGGTACCACTGTCGTTTTTTTTTCGGGTTGAATTTTTGAGTTTCGATATCTCAGCTCTGGAAGGGTCTAGAGCCTCCATTTTTGCGCTCAGGTCAAAGTCTCGCGGCCCTCTATCATAATCCAGAGTTTTGAGAGGATTGGAGAAACTTGATTTTTCGCCCGAAAACTGAAAAAAACGTAAGGGGTACCACTGTCGTTTTTTTTTCGGGTCGAATTTTTGAGTTTCGATATCTCAGCTCTGGAAGGGTCTAGAGCCTCCATTTTTGCGCTCAGGTCAAAGTCTCGCGGCCCTCTATCAGAATCCAGAGTTTTGAGAAGATTGGAGAACCTTTATTTTTCGCCCGAAAACTGAAAAAAACGTAAGGGGTACCACTGTCGTTTTTTTTTCGGGTTGAATTTTTGAGTTTCGATATCTCAGCTCTGGAAGGGTCTAGAGCCTCCATTTTTGCACTCAGGTTTAAGTCTCATGGCCCTCTATCAGAATCCAGAGTTTTGAGAAGATTGGAGAAACTTGATTTTTCGCCCGAAAACTGAAAAAAACGTAAGGGGTACCACTGTCGTTTTTTTTCGGGTCGAATTTTTGAGTTTCGATATCTCAGCTCTGGAAGGGTCTAGAGCCTCCATTTTTGCGCTCAGGTCAAAGTCTCGCGGCCCTCTGTCATAATCCAGAGTTTTGAGAAGATTGGAGAAACTTGATTTTTCGCCCAAAAACTAAAAAAAAACGTAAGGGGTAACACTGTCGTTTTTTTTTTTTCAGGTCGAAATTTTGAGTTTCGATATCTCAGCTCTGGAAGGGTCTAGAGCCTCCATTTTTGCGCTCAGGTCAAAGTCTCGCGGCCCTCTGTCATAATCCAGAGTTTTGAGAAGATTGGAGAACCTTTATTTTTCGCCCAAAAACTGAAAAAAACGTAAGGGGTAACACTGTCGTTTTTTTTTTCGGGTCGAAATTTTGAGTTTCGATATCTCAGCTCTGGAAGGGTCTAGAGCCTCCATTTTTGCACTCAGGTCAAAGTCTCGCGGCCCTCTGTCATAATCCAGAGTTTTGAGAAGATTGGAGAAACTTGATTTTTCGCCCGAAAACTGAAAAAAACGTAAGGGGTAACACTGTCGTTTTTTTTTCGGGTCGAAATTTTGAGTTTCGATATCTCAGCTCTGGAAGGGTCTAGAGCCTCCATTTTTGCGCTCAGGTCAAAGTCTCGCGGCCCTCTGTCATAATCCAGAGTTTTGAGAAGATTGGAGAAACTTGATTTTTCGCCCGAAAACTGAAAAAAACGTAAGGGGTAACACTGTCGTTTTTTTTTCGGGTCGAAATTTTGAGTTTCGATATCTCAGCTCTGGAAGGGTCTAGAGCCTCCATTTTTGCGCTCAGGTCAAAGTCTCGCGGCCCTCTGTCATAATCCAGAGTTTTGAGAAGATTGGAGAAACTTGATTTTTCGCCCGAAAACTGAAAAAAACGTAAGGGGTAACACTGTCGTTTTTTTTTCGGGTCGAAATTTTGAGTTTCGATATCTCAGCTCTGGAAGGGTCTAGAGCCTCCATTTTTGCGCTCAGGTCAAAGTCTCGCGGCCCTCTGTCATAATCCAGAGTTTTGAGAAGATTGGAGAAACTTGATTTTTCGCCCAAAAACTGAAAAAAACGTAAGGGGTAACACTGTCGGTTTTTTTTCGGGTCGAAATTTTGAGTTTCGATATCTCAGCTCTGGAAGGGTCTAGAGCCTCCATTTTTGCGCTCAGGTCAAAGTCTCGCGGCCCTCTATCATAATCCAGAGTTTTGAGAAGATTGGAGAAACTTTATTTTTCGCCCGAAAACTGAAAAAAACGTAAGGGGTACCACTGTCGTTTTTTTTCGGGTCGAATTTTTGAGTTTCGATATCTCAGCTCTGGAAGGGTCTAGAGCCTCCATTTTTGCGCTCAGGTCAAAGTCTCATGGCCCTCTATCAGAATCCAGAGTTTTGAGAAGATTGGAGAACCTTTATTTTTCGCCCGAAAACTGAAAAAAACGTAAGGGGTACCACTGTCGTTTTTTTTTCGGGTCGAATTTTTGAGTTTCGATATCTCAGCTCTGGAAGGGTCTAGAGCCTCCATTTTTGCACTCAGGTTTAAGTCTCATGGCCCTCTATCAGAATCCAGAGTTTTGAGAAGATTGGAGAACCTTAATTTTTCGCCCGAAAACTGAAAAAAAACGTAAGGGGTACCACTGTCGTTTTTTTTTCGGGTCGAATTTTTGAGTTTCGATATCTCAGCTCTGGAAGGGTCTAGAGCCTCCATTTTTGCGCTCAGGTCAAAGTCTCGCGGCCCTCTGTCATAATCCAGAGTTTTGAGAAGATTGGAGAAACTTGATTTTTCGCCCGAAAACTGAAAAAAACGTAAGGGGTAACACTGTCGTTTTTTTTTCGGGTCGAATTTTTGAGTTTCGAAATCTCAGCTCTGGAAGGGTCTAGAGCCTCCATTTTTGCGCTCAGGTCAAAGTCTCGCGGCCCTCTATCATAATCCAGAGTTTTGAGAGGATTGGAGAAACTTGATTTTTCGCCCGAAAACTGAAAAAAACGTAAGGGGTACCACTGTCGTTTTTTTTTCGGGTCGAAATTTTGAGTTTCGATATCTCAGCTCTGGAAGGGTCTAGAGCCTCCATTTTTGCGCTCAGGTCAAAGTCTCGCGGCCCTCTATCATAATCCAGAGTTTTGAGAAGATTGGAGAAACTTGATTTTTCGCCCGAAAACTGAAAAAAACGTAAGGGGTAACACTGTCGGTTTTTTTTTCGGGTCGAAATTTTGAGTTTCGATATCTCAGCTCTGGAAGGGTCTAGAGCCTCCATTTTTGCGCTCAGGTCAAAGTCTCGCGGCCCTCTATCATAATCCAGAGTTTTGAGAAGATTGGAGAAACTTGATTTTTCGCCCGAAAACTGAAAAAACGTAGGGGTAACACTGTCGTTTTTTTTTTTCGGGTCGAATTTTTGAGTTTCGATATCTCAGCTCTGGAAGGGTCTAGAGCCTCCATTTTTGCACTCAGGTTTAAGTCTCATGGCCCTCTATCAGAATCCAGAGTTTCAAGAAGATAGGAGAAACTTTTTCACACACAAAAAAAACGATAGAGGTAAGTAACACTGTCATTTTTTTGGGGGGGTCGAAATTTTGAGTTTCTCTGAAAAAAAAAAAAACAATTAAAGCAATTATATAAAAATGTTCTTTTTTCATTTGTTTTCATTTATAGAAGCCTCATAAGCTGGGAAAATGTACTTTTATATTTTTCAGAAACTTGAAACATAATTCAGGTCTGAGGGGGTTAACAAAGTGCTTTACACATATATACTTTTATCACTTATGCAAACAACCAACATGATTAAAATACAAGAAATAAACGACAATAAAACAAACTCTCACATAGCGTCAAATGCCAAACTGTAGTAGTAAGTTTTAAGATTCGATTTAAAGATAGTAATGGTTTGAGACTGTCTGATGTACAGGGGCAAACTATTCCACAACTTCGGTCCTGCCACTGAATGCTCTTTCACCTCTGGTTTTCAGATTCACACATGGAACAACTAAAAGCAAATGGTCTAATCAGTTCTGTCATACACCTAGGAACAAGGCCATGAAGCGATTTAAAAACAAACATCAGAATTTTGAAATTAATTCTAAAAGAAACTGGCAACCAGTGAAGAGAGGAAAGAGCAGGTGTAGCAAGCGAGCTGCAGCATTCTGGACCCTCTGAAGTCTAGAGAGAGAGGCCTGACTAATGCCTACTGTATGTAGAGGCCATTACAATAATCTAGACACGATGAGATGAAAATATGGAGGAGTTTTTGAAAGTCTCTAGAAGACAGAAATGATTTCACCTTGGTGAGTTGTCTCAATTGGAAAAAAGCTCGATTTAACTACCAAGTTAATCTGTTTGTCCAATTTAAAATCACAATCCATAGTGAAGCCTGGATTTTTGACATAGGGCTTTACTAATAGATTCAACTCACCAAGATCAAAATTTGGTGATTCATAAGTACCTCCGGGGGTAAAAAGCATAACCTCTGTCTTGTTTTCATTAAAACATAAGAAATTTTGTGCCATCCAGGCCTTAAATTCCTCAAGACACTGTAGTAAACTGTAGCACTTGTGCGCTAACGTACAAGTGTCTTTTCTTTTCAGAGGCAGGTAGATCTGGGTGTCATCAGCATAGATATGAAACGATATTCCAAATTTCCTAAAGATATGACCCACAAGGCGAACAACATAGGACCCAAAATGGAGCCCTGGGGGACCCCAGACGTGAAAGAAGCCATTGAGGAGACAAATTCTCCAAGGCGAACTGAAAACGTTCTTTCAGACAAATACGACTTGAACCATGCCAACGCAGTACCCTCGAAACCTATCCCAAATGGATTATGGGATACTGCAAATTGTAAAACATACATTTTCAATATAAAAGGCCAAGGAGAGATGATACGTCTCATTGCTATAAATGTCACACGGTATTAAAGAAATACGTCAGTCACATTGTCAAAAGTTAAAATGACAGTCAGTTAACAACACTGTAACAACGTAACTTAACTATTAATAGCTATTTACGCTTCACTCTCGGCTTACATGATAGTCACAAATTTTGTCATGCTTATTTGAGTTAAGAGAACTGATGGGGATGTTCTTTTAATTGTTATTCAAGCAATGTATGTCTCGTGACCAACTCAACGAGTGTTGCCAACAGGAACGGTGTAGAGCGCCCTCTGGTGGACAATCTATACAACCCCAACGCTCATGACATGGTTCAAGCGTGTTTCATCCATTTTTTGTGAATCCAATTATTCCAAATAGGAGATGTAAGCTACAAAGAGGTAGCTGGTAACATAATAATCTAGAAGTAGTAAAGGTTGATAGTAGTAGGAACTTTTCATTTCAAAGCAATGTAATGGGCTTTATGCACAGCTGCACTACTTCCTGAACTTAAGCCAGCTCCCTTGTTTCCTGTCTGCCATTATTGGCCAAGCTTGATTAATTCAGGTGTGTCTGATTATTGTTGCCATGACAACTGAGGTCAGGCACACCTGAATTAATCAATTTGTCCAATAAAGGCAGACAGGAAACAAGGGAGCAGGCTTAAGTTCAGGAAGTAGTGCAGCTGTGCATAAAGCCAACTGCTTTATCATAAACAGATTCAATTATCATCACTGATTGCTATGGATTTCATGTCAAATTTATATCAAATGTGATGGAGGCGATGGATGAGGATGAGGAACCACCAAAATTAAGGAATAGTAGCAAACCAGTTGTACTTGTTATGTGACTACAGTACAAGCCAACTAGTTATTGTTACAATATTGCCAGATATGCTTCCTATACCATGGTAACAGTAAAAACTAATTTGTAACTAGTTGGATCGTGCCCATAATCACTATAACATTAAGTTTCACCTTGCTAAACTTTGTGCAGATCACAACATAAGCTGGTCAAAAATGAATCTCCAAAAGAACAGCTGGGTTCACAGGCTCAGGTAAGTCAAAGTTGGGACTGGCAAGTTAGTTAGCGCGATGCCTTCTATTTCTAGATCTTCTAACTAAGTTTACCGGTACTTATCTGAGCTAACGACATGATCACTGTCACTAGATATAAAGAAATCATTGACTTTCACTCCGTGCTATTCACTGGCAGACAGTACAAAAAAAAAGGGTTGTAGTAAGCACTGCTATTTGTAGACCATAGACATAATAAATACATAGACACCCTATTGGCCACTGGAGCGTACGTCAACGGCGCCGCCATATTGGGGAGAGCAACTTTCCCATACCTCTCATACTGGGAATTGAGAAAAATGCCTATTTTGTGCGCTGCTTGGGGCTGGACAAATTGCCACACAACTGAAAACAGCTTCGAGGAAGTACTTTTCACAAGGCAAGCAAGACTAAACGTTTGTTTTTGGTTGTATTTGGTCATGATTTAATTAGTAATAGTAACGTTTAGAGGATAAATACTACTGTTATTGTGTCACGCAATGTAGTTTTAATAGTTATTCAGTCGACAATGTAGTTGTTTAAAGCTCAAATATGTGGTTTGTTTATAAAGATAGCGCCTAATTAAAAATCTGATCTGAAGTTTTCGGAGTTGTAAGCTGCGCCCCCGCCCAGCGCTCGTCTCCCCCGCCTGGAACAGCCGTACCACGGCCAGTGCTTCTGACGGTTGCCGCTGGTTCGGATGTCTCTAGTCTAGAGGTTAAACACGAGATATAATTCGTATAATTTGTGTTTATCTTTGGTCTCATTAATCTATAAATGGTTCCCTGGTAAATAGTTTTGGCTGAGGGCAACTTTATATTTAGACTATTTATATCCTGCATGTTTGACTGAAGCTACTTCTGTCATAATGGCTAGCCTATTACTGATCAATAAAACTGAAATTTAACAAAAAGAGCTAAATATTAAATATATGTCACTATTTAATTCTGTAGTTGAAATGTCTTATTCTATTGCTATTATTATAGCATTATTAATAATAAACTATACTATTATCAATATTTTTATATAATTATACCAGTATTCATTACCATTTTATTTGCTGTATACTATTTGTTCATTTTATTGACAAAACTATTTACTATTACTTCTCACTTTATGTTATAATTACTATTTGCATTGCACTGTATGCCCAGTTGTACCACAACATGTATTATCATAAAGGATCCATCAGTTATCAATTTTATTGCTAAAATCTGGTCAATCACATAAAATGCTTTTTCCACAATGAGCAGACTTAAATATCTCAGTATGGGGGTCTTCACCATTCTTATCCAAGAGCGTTTTTATGCAGAAAAACGCAACTCGCCCGTTTACTTACATTTAATTACGGTGCAGTCTTGACCTCCGCAAAATGGCGGACCCGTTGACGTATAGAATCAACGTTCCAAATCCAAAGCGGCCAATAGGGCGTCTATGTATATAATTATGCCTATGTTTGTAGACTAGCTCAAGTGCTCTTTGCTGCGTTGCTAAAATAATAACTGAAACAATGCTAATGTGCTAGTCATATAGAACAATTGTGCTAGCTAGTCGTCTAATGTAATTGTAAACATGATTTGTGTATGATCGCGGACTAAACGAAACGTTTCTACAAAATAGCTATAATATTAACAACAGTTAAACAAAAGATCGTTACACCGTACGCGACGCGACGCCGCGACACGCGATAAAAGGTATCTTTCCCAATGTTAATCAGAGTTTTTGTCCTAACCAGACGCGACGGCGACACGCGAAGTTTCTAATTTAGAAACGGTTCCTATTTCTGCGACGTCACACCTGACAGAATGAAGAAATTACACTGGTTATGAGTATACATCATTTATTTTTAGTTAAAAATAGGTCACTGTGCCACAAGCGATAACTGATAATTTACCTCAGATTTTGAAAGCATATAGCGTTCAAAATGAATTCTATGCAAACAGACAACTAGACTAACGTTACTTCATAACAATATTAGTCAATGAGTAGGCTATATTTTGTCAATGTTTTGTTTTTTTAATAATGTTATTTCTTGATTTGATTATGTCCTTACCCATTTCCAATGCAAGTGCGGGCCAGCAGTGCTGTTCTGATGCGTGGCGGTCTCACAGTCGCGTCGCGTCCAGTGTGGAGTGGACAGACACACTTGCTATCGCTGGAATTTTATCGCGTCGCGTGTAGTTAGGACACGGTGTTAGATCGTAAAAAAAATGTCATTACCGTATTTGTCCCAGCCGAATCCATGGTGGTGGTCAGTAACTGGTCAGTCGGCAAGTATTTCTTCTTTGTTTCATGGCGGGTAACATACTGTGCTCCAAAACATTGGTGCTGATTGGCCCAAGAGGGAGTCCTGTGCGCCAATTAACTCTATCTATCGATCTGCGCTCGATTGGATGTCTGTCTCAGTAACTTGAATCTGAGTGTGAGAAGTGAATAATTTTCAGGGAGGATCAAATTGTATTGGACTTCAGTTCCAAACAAATAAATTCAATTTCAAACTATACAATTCAGATTCAGTTTTTGAATAAATTCAATTTTAATTAAACAATCCAAGTGATTTAAATTCAGTTTTTCAAGGTTAGCCATTCAAATTCAATTATAAATGGTTCAAATTAAGTTTCTGGTGGCACATATTTCAGCCCATATCTGCGTGAGTGTGTTTGTGAGATATTGATGAATGATTTTACACTCTCGAGGGAAACGTCACATTAAACTTCACAAAGTTGAGATGGCGTTCTCGTCTGCTGTTCAGGATCGTCACCTGTTTTCTCTCGCACAACTACTTTAATCATTCTTCAGACAGTAGACCGTTCCCAGTTCTTGCATATTGTTCCCGGGGGAGCGTCGCACATTTGTAAAACAAATAGTTGAGATTTGCGGCATCCATCACGGCGCTCGGCCCTGGGAACGCAGACCCGCGAACGCTCAGGCCAAACACATCATCATCTTCAGAGCTATGAGAGTTATGATTCTGCAAACACACGTGAAAGCGGCCCGTGGGTTTCTGTGGAATTTCCTGCTCGCCGCTCTGAGGTCACGTTTTCACAACCAATTAGCAATAAAGTCAGACTTTCTTAAACGTCTCCAAAAAGTCTAATTGGAAACATATAAAGTCTGTGAGAAATGCCTCTGCTCGTCTCGATCTGGTCACGTGACGAGCTCGGAACGAGTGGAAGAGGAACACAAGCATGATTATTGTGTAAAAATGACTTTCTAAAGTCATAATTATGTCATCAAATGTCGAAATTGATACTTATAAAGATGAAACTGAGAAAGTTGAATTATGACCTTTTTGATAATCTCATGATTGTGATTTTGTTTAAATTATATTTAATTATTATGATTTAGCATATCATAATTTTGACTCTTTGGCATAATTTCTATTATGAGACAGCATTTGACAATAACCTCATAATTTTAAAACCTTTTCAATATCATAATTTCTACTTTTTGTCATAATTTAGACTTTCTAATCTTATAATTTATATTTAAAATGTCATAAAAAATTCAACTATTTTCAACTTTAATCTCAAAATTTCTATTTAGTATGTCATAAAAAAATGCAACTTTCCAATCTTATCATTTTTAGATTTAGTATGTAATAAAATGTCGACTTTTAATTTCGACTCAAAATTTCAACTTTTAAAATTTCAACTTTTCGATCTCATAACATAATTTATTGTCATGTGATGTATTATCATAATTTTGATTTTTCACTAATCTCATTGATTTAGTATGCAATTTTTTAAAACTTTTTGTTAATTTTAACTTTTTGATTGAAGGAATTTCAATTATTTTTGTCATAATTTCAACTTTTTAATCCTACAATTATGATGTAGTATGTCATCAGTCATAATTTCAATTTCTCAATCCTATAATTATGATTTAGAATGCCATAGTTTTGACTGTTAATTTTCTTTATGATGATTTCTCTCTGGAGTGCCATATGAAAAGTGCTTGAATGAGAACGGTCTGCGTCTCGGAGGGGTCGTACAGTAGGAGGAACATCATCAGCGTCAAACACTGTTTTCAGCGGCTCCGAGTCCTGCCCCAAACATCACACGAGTTCACCAGTTCATGAAAACCATCAGGACTGCCATGTCAAACTATCATGAGCGCATTAGAATAACACGCCGGCGGAGAGGGGCCGAGAGACCACATGAAAGCACTTACACTGTCAGCACACGCATGTTATTCTTACATGAGAAGAGGGCCAAGTTAGAGGAACACTTACAATAATATTAGTTCATAAATGCTGTAATAAGCTTATTATGCCTCAGAAATGAACAGAGATTGGTTAACACAAACACATTTATGGCTCATTCTCAGAAAACCTCCCATTGATTAGACTGATGACTCCACTAATAGCGTTCATTTCTTTCACTGGTTAGAGTGCAAGTAAAGTGACTGCATTTTATATCTCGACAAAATAAATTTTACTCGCTTTCAATTATTTACGCTCTATTTTTCCCCCTAAAATGATTTATTTAATTAATAATGCAAATATGAAAGTGTTTCGAACAGAAGGTTTTTAATCTCATCAAGTTTAGAAATTCAAACTAGTTATAGGGACAGATTCATAAAACAATAACATGATTTGTACATTAAACCACATGAACATAAATGGTCTGCAGCAAACTTCAGAGAAATGTTATTATGAATGATAAAATAATCTCACTAAGAGAGATTTTTTACTAAATATAGTGATAGTTGACATTAGAATTTATTCAGTCATCAATTCACTTTATTGGTGTGGTACTTTGAGCCAGAGAAAATATTTTTCTCATATTTTTCACATGAAAACGATCCCGTATGTGTCAGTTTCAACATTAGTTATCCGAGAAAGTCAAGACGACAGAGCAGGAAAAAGACAAGAAAATATTTATTTCTTCCATCTAGTACAAAACACACAGAAAGCTATAAATATAAATCCCATATAAAGCCCTGATGAAGGTCTGAGGTGATTTGTTCAGAGACAGCGCCACCTGCTGAACATGAAATCACACACACTTTGATTGAATCTGTGCAAAACGTCATGAAATGAAGTGAAGTGATTCAGAATGTCCTCTCCCAGTCTTGACTGGTGAATATGGTTTGTTGATGAGCGTGATGATGTCACGTGCTCCTGCCGCTCATGGCCTGCTGGATCTGCCGGTCGAGCTCGGAGATGATGCGGTCGTCGTGTGTGTAAACGCCGGTGCGCAGGAGTGTGTCTCTCTCCTCCAGCAGACGCGCCACGTGCTCGTCCGCGCTCACATGCTCGTCTGCGCGCTCGCTCACGCACACGCGCGCCGCCTCCTCCTGCTGCTTCAGCCTATCAATAACACACACTCGTGTCAATAACACAGTTTAATGCTCAGCTATTGAGACAGACTGATGTAGACAAAACAATTATTATTCATCGACAGCAAAAAGATCTAAAATGGACCAAATTACCCGATTAATTAACAAGGCTGATATATCGATCTCTCTCTCCGCTATTAAAGGGACAGTTCACCCAAAAAGGAAACGTCTCTGGTTACTGGTGTAACCCATGTTCTCTGAATAGGGAACGAGACGCTGCGTTCGCTGACAAACAAACGCAAGACAAGGCTTGTGAAGAGATCCGTCCACTAATGAGCTCGAAGCATGAAAGGGTTAATGACATGAATCATCACTATTTAATATGCTCTTGTTCAACATTAAACATCTGAATATCAAGTAGTTGGAAGATCGATGGGTGAATTTAAGTGTTTCACTTCAGTAATGCTCATGTGACTCAGGCCACACCCACACCACTACGCTTTAGTATAGAAAGAGAGTGTTTGCTACGTTTGCACTCGCGTCCAGACTAAAGCGGCTACATGGAGCGGCCGTGTGACGTGACGGCGTAACGTTACGATTATAACGTAAGACTATAGAAACAATGATAGACATTAGCTTCAGCAAAGTTAACGTCAGCAAAGTTAGCGTCAGCAAAGTTAACATCAACAAAGTTAACTTCAGTAAAGTTAGCGTCAGCAAAGTTAGCGTCAGCAAAGTTAGCGTCAACAAAGTTGGCTTCAGCAAAGTTGGCGTCAGTAAAGTTAACGTCAGCAAAGTTAGCGTCAGCAAAGTTAGCGTCAGCAAAGTTAGCTTCAGCAAAGTTGGCGTCAGCAATGTTAACGTCAGCAAAGTTAGCGTCAGTAAAGTTAGCTTCAGCAAAGTTAACGTCAGCAAAGTTAACGTCAGCAAAGTTAGCTTCAGCAAAGTTGGCGTCAGCAATGTTAACGTCAGCAAAGTTGGCGTCAGTAAAGTTGGCGTCAGCAAAGTTAACGTCAGCAAAGTTAGCTTCAGAAAAGTTGGCGTCAGCAAAGTTAGCTTCAGCAAAGTTGGCTTCAGCAAAGTTAACGTCAGCAAAGTTAGCTTCAGCAAAGTTAGCGTCAGCAAAGTTAGCTTCAGCAAAGTTGGCGTCAGCAATGTTAACGTCAGCAAAGTTAGCTTCAGCAAAGTTGGCGTCAGTAAAGTTAGCGTCAGCAAAGTTAGCGTCAGCAAAGTTAGCTTCAGCAAAGTTGGCGTCAGCAATGTTAAAGTCAGCAAAGTTAGCGTCAGCAAAGTTAGCGTCAGTAAAGTTAGCTTCAGCAAAGTTAACGTCAGCAAAGTTAACGTCAGCAAAGTTAGCTTCAGCAAAGTTGGCGTCAGCAATGTTAACGTCAGCAAAGTTGGCGTCAGTAAAGTTGGCGTCAGCAAAGTTAACGTCAGCAAAGTTAGCTTCAGAAAAGTTGGCGTCAGCAAAGTTAGCTTCAGCAAAGTTGGCTTCAGCAAAGTTAACGTCAGCAAAGTTAGCTTCAGCAAAGTTAGCTTCAGCAAAGTTAACGTCAGTAAAGTTAACGTCAGTAAAGTTAGCGTCAGCAAAGTTAGCTTCAGCAAAGTTGGCGTCAGCAAAGTTGGCGTCAGCAAAGTTAGCTTCAGTAAAGTTAGCTTCAGCAAAGTTAGCTTCAGCAAAGTTAGCTTCAGCAAAGTTGGCGTCAGCAAAGTTGGCGTCAGCAAAGTTAGCTTCAGCAAAGTTGGCGTCAGCAAAGTTGGCGTCAGCAAAGTTAGCTTCAGCAAAGTTAGCTTCAGCAAAGTTAACGTCAGTAAAGTTAACGTCAGTAAAGTTGGCGTCAGCAAAGTTAGCTTCAGCAAAGTTGGCGTCAGCAAAGTTGGCGTCAGCAAAGTTAGCTTCAGTAAAGTTAACGTCAATAAAGTTAGCGTCAGTAAAGTTAACTTCAGTAAAGTTAGCGTCAGTAAAGTTAGCGTCAGCAAAGTTAACGTCAGCAAAGTTAACGTCAACAAAGTTAGCTTCAGTAAAGTTAGCGTCAATAAAGTTAGCGTCAGTAAAGTTAACGTCAGTAAAGTTAGCGTCAGTAAAGTTAACGTCAGTAAAGTTAGCGTCAGCAAAGTTGGCGTCAACAAAGTTGGCTTCAGCAAAGTTGGCGTCAGCAAAGTTAGCTTCAGTAAAGTTAGCGTCAATAAATTTAACGTCAGTAAAGTTAACGTCAGTAAAGTTAGCGTCAGTAAAGTTAACGTCAGCAAAGTTGGCTTCAGCGAAGTTAACGTCAGCAAAGTTAGCTTCAACAAAGTTGGCTTCAACAAAGTTGGCTTCAGCAAAGTTAGCTTCAGTAAAGTTAACATCAATAAAGTTAGCGTCAGTAAAGTTAACGTTAGTAAAGTTAGCGTCAGTAAAGTTAACGTCAGCAAAGTTAGCTTCAGCAAAGTTGACGTCAGCAAAGTTGGCGTCAGCAAAGTTAGCTTCAGTAAAGTTAACGTCAATAAAGTTAGCGTCAGTAAAGTTAACGTCAGTAAAGTTAACGTCAGTAAAGTTAGCGTCAGTAAAGTTAACGTCAGTAAAGTTAGCGTCAGCAAAGTTAGCGTCAACAAAGTTGGCTTCAGCAAAGTTGGCTTCAGCAAAGTTGGCGTCAGTAAAGTTAGCGTCAGCAAAGTTAGCGTCAGCAAAGTTAGCGTCAGCAAAGTTGGCGTCAGTAAAGTTAGCGTCAGCAAAGTTAGCGTCTGCAAAGTTAGCTTCAGCAAAGTTGGCGTCAGCAAAGTTAGCGTCAGCAAAGTTAACGTCAGCAAAGTTAGCGTCAGCAAAGTTAACGTCAGCAAAGTTAGCTTCAGCAAAGTTAGCTTCAGCAAAGTTAACGTCAGCAAAGTTAACGTCAGCAAAGTTTAGCGTCAGCAAAGTTAACGTCAGCAAAGTTAGCTTCAGCAAAGTTAGCTTCAGCAAAGTTGGCTTCAGCAAAGTTGGCGTCAGCAAAGTTGGCGTCAGCAAAGTTAGCTTCAGCAAAGTTAGCTTCAGCAAAGTTAGCGTCAGTAAAGTTAGCGTCAGTAAAGATAGCGCCAGTAAAGATAGCGTCAGTAAAGTTAACGTCAGTAAAGTTAACGTCAGTAAAGTTAGCGTCAGTAAAGTTAGCGTCAATAAAGTTAGCGCCAGTAAAGTTAGCGTCAGCAAAGTTAGCATCAGTAAAGTTAGCATTATCCATTGAGAGTAAATGTCCGCTTTTGGGGTTTGTAGTCTTTGATATTACGTATTTTCACAGTCTTACACCTCAACGGTTTAACTGCGTCTTTCTTGACGTATATGCATATTTTAAATTGACAAACATCATGTGTAACTCAGGGCACAATTCAAACGAGATCAAAATATTTGTCGTTTCTTGCCATTGATTACCATACAATATTTTTCCGAATTTCCTATGTGGTCTTCCGGAAGGGGAGGGGCTTAGGCTCTCTATAGTCCAACTGTGTCCAACTGACGCGCTCATGCCTAGTGTTGGTGAATGGTCACGTGATCAGCGTTTTCAGTCGTTTTAATGTCAATTTTTGAATCGGTAACATATTTGATGTTTTTAAAAGAAGTCTCTTCTGCTAACCAAGGCTGCGTTTATTTGATTAAAAATACAAAAAAAAGTAGTGAAACATTATTATAATTTAAAACAGCTGGCTGTGTATGTGAATATAGTAAAGTGTAATGTTATTATTCTGAATTACCTGTTGAGCTGGTTGCGTATGTCCTGGAGCTCGTGCTTGTCGCTGGTGACGGCCTCCTTCTCTTCGGACGCCAGGTACCGAAGCCTCATGTGCTCCAGCTCCTGCTGCTGCTTCTTCAGGCGTGTCATGGCGTTCTCCTGCTCACGCTGAACACACACACACACACACACACACAGGACTGTTAGACAGATCGTACACTAATGAACAGGAGAATGTGAGCGCTGTGAGCTCAGGCGTTCTAGAGTCCAACACCATCTTATCACACACATTCACACTGAGATACAGCTTTAAAAATATAAAAGAATAGTCAACAACGGCATGATAACGACAGAAACACTTTCAGAGCGACTTTTTCCAGCTGATGAGCGATAAAAACATCGACAGCCAATCAGAATCCACAAAGCTCGAGCATCTAAACTCCAGTACGGGACTTGCTGCTTCCCAAACACAGACGACACGCAGACATGCTGCCAAGTGAACTACTTTCATTCCTAAAACAATTGAGTATTTGTATAGGCCTTTTTTTTTAAATCAATGGTTTGATGGGAAACATGAATTCTGGCGGTCGAACAGTTTTCCAGCAGCGCATCGATATAAGCGTCTGGTTATAACTCTTGATTGGACTGATGGTCAGTGTTTTCTGAGCATCACTAGAGTGTGTGCAGTCCAGTAGCTTTAACAATACATGAACGCTATTAGACGTTGTCCTAGTTTTAAACTCTCAGACGGGATCAGATTATTTTGTGCATAATTATAATTTTCTTTTTTTATTGAACTGGGCCAATCTCATGTGTTGGAGGTCATCTCATTCAATTAGCATCTCATTCGCTGGAGCGAGAAGAGAAGTGCAAGTAAAACAAACACACTTAGATGTGGCCTTGACTTACAGCCAACCGTCTGCTGGAGGAACACACACACTTATCCTGAACATTTGAGTTTCCTTCGCTACCCGTGAAGCGCTCCCAGAGTTCTCGTTTGGTGTGTGTGTGTGTGTGAGGATGGCTTGTGTAAACACACGCGTGACCAGAGAATGACCCGTCTCGACGCGACTCAAGAACAGTTTTCTGCAGAGACTCGTCCTGACGGAGCGTTGGGGCCGTTTCACGGCAGGAAGTCCTCCAGAAACAGATCTGAACTCAAACATGCGCTCTGTCGTCGCAAAGATCTGAACACAGACTTTTAATGTTTTAAAAGAAGTCTCTTCTGCTCACCAAGGCTGCATTTATTTGATTAAAAATACCCCAAAACTGTACATATTGTGAAATATTATTCTAATGTGAATCATCTGTTTTCTATGTGAATATACAGTAAAGTGTAATTTATTCCTGAGATCAAATCTGTATTTTTAATCCAATAAACGCAGCCTTGGTGAGCAGAAGAGACTTCTTTAAAAAACTTTAAAAGTCTCCCCGATCCGAAACGTTTGCTGTTAGTGTGTGTGTGTGTGTGTGTAGTGTTTCTACTACTAAGTTACATATTGAAGTGAAAAACGACGCACTTAAATTCCCCCATCGATCTTCCAACAAGCCAACTTGATATTCAGATGTTTAATGTTGAACATAATACACGCCTGATTTATAGTTCAATATCATATGCAGTTATGGAGGCCGCGGAGCGCCATGAATCATCCGATGTTTTGGTTGTGTGTATCTGGCGCAGACGCTGCAGCTGGTGTGTGTCTGCAACAGTTATTAGCGGCTGATAGCGCTTGTGTTTACACTGCACTGGTCCCGTACTGGCCTTACTGGTGATGTTTCACTGCGGCTCGTGACAGCTCACCGTTCCTCCATGTTTTATTTCCATGAGAACTCGTTCGAGACCGCAGGCTGACTGGATCCAGAGCACAAACTTAAGCCTATTTTTAGAGCCATTAAGACTTTTAACATTGAGAGATTATTTCATGACAACGAGGCACATTTACACCAAACTCTCATGACTTTCTCATTTATGGGGAAAACATATTTAAATGATAAAGAATGTACTATTACGCTCTTTGTTGTACTGGGTTTATGCTGAGTTAAATAGGTATTGTATAAGACTTAAAATACATTTATATTTAAAAATCTATTTTAGTATAACTTGAATACAGTAAAAAATTAAATGTATAATATTTTTTACAATTCTTTTGTAGTAAATAAATATATTATTTATAATAAAAAAAATTATAAGTATTTTAGTATAACTTGAATACTTAAAAAATATGTATTATAATTTAAATATATTTAAACACTTTTAAAGTATTCTAGTATAACCTGAATAGTTAAAATGTTTGAATATATTTATAATATTTTACAAATATTTTTTAAGTATTTTAGTATAACTTGAATATCTAAAACAGTTTACATATATATTTACAATATTTGTAAAAACTAAAATATTTTCAAGTACCTGTAGTATAACTTAAAAACGTCAAAAATATATAAAATATACAGATTTGTACTAAAAATAGTAAAATCATCCAGATGCATTGCCGTCATGACAATCTAGAAGTTAAAGTCTTTAATTGTTATAAATATAATATCACAGTATTAATAGTAATTTTCTTTATGCAAAATACACATTTTTGGTGTGAGATTTGGGGACACGTTGTCATGAGATTGGCCCAGTTCACAACATTTTCTCATAATTATGCACAAAATAATCTGATCCTGTCTGAGACTTCAAAAATACAGTATGTCTGATAGCGTTCACGTATCACCACAGCCGTGTGGAAGCAACAGGAGTACAGTACATCATCATCATCATCATCATCATACCTGCTTAAACCTGGCCAGCTCCTTCAGGGCTCGTCCCCACTGCTGCTTATAGTGGAGTTTAGATTTAGTTGCCGATTCCAGTTTCCTCTCCAGTTCCACCTTGATAATAAAAGCGTATGAGCAGGCTCTCAAAACAGACACTGTATATACATACATATATGTGGTGTGCTGATCAGTGTGGTGTGTGTGACCTTCTCGAGGGTCATCAGGCTGATCTCGGACTGCAGACGGGCCTCGGGCCGCACGCTCAGCTGATCCCGGAACTGCTGGAACTCCTTCTCCAGACGCTGCCGCTGACGCTCAGACTCCTGCGTCTTTAAGAGTGAACACAACATGATCACTGAATGCAAAAAATATCACCCAATAAAGCTTGACATATAGTCCAAAAACATTTCTTAATCTTAATTAATACATTTGTAATTGTTTTTCATATTTAATACATCAAGATTTTATGGCTCATATTTTTTGATATCGTCAGCAAACATCTCAGCTATGTTCAGAGGAATAATATGCAAAAATAGCAACGATAAAAATTATATATTATATAAATCAGATCAACGTGTGATCGTCAACCAGTGGATCTCTGAGTGAGTGAGTGAGTGAGTGGAGGCGGGGCTCATTTGCATATTCATAGAAAAGTGCATACTAAATGAGGCGAGGGTGTCGAGTTACATTCAAGATATTTTAAGGAAAAAATATTTAAATATGGTGCATCTCTCACCAATTGTATGAACTAAAGCCAATAAAGGCTGAACTTATTTGCCAATAAAGCCAATAAAGGCTAAACGTTTGTATACACAATTCGAGTGCCTTGGAGTATTACTTTGATTTAAATATGTAATTTTGAGCATTAAGGGATATAATTATTGATTACTTTAAACAATGTACTGAATTAGAGATAAACAAATAAACCTTCATGATCAAGCGAAGCTGCTTCAGTCCAGCTGAAATATTAATATCAGTGTTATGAATGTGTTTGCTGGATTAGATCAGGTCAGAGACCCAGAAGGACTGGTGGAGCTGGAGGAGACACTGGGACAGTCACACACCTTTACTGGAGGAAGAGTGCAGATGATCACACACTGAAGAGTGTGTCATCAGAGATTAAATATAATACAGCAGCTTTATAGGGTTCATTCGCTAAAATCTGATGAAATACTCAGACATTTTCCCAGGCTCACTGTGAGTTTAAACTGTGTGTGTGTGTGTGTGTGTCAGAGCAGCGCATCCATCAGCTCGCGAGCGGCTACCGCTGAAACACTTCAAGAGTGTTAGACAGCGTCCAGTCCAACTAAAACCTTACAAGCGCTCTCCATCCTCGCTCGTCTGACAGAACGCAGGCGGGCCGCTCTGACACTCGGCGGCTGCGGCGCGCAAACGAGCAGATCCTGTCCAGAAAGAGGAGGATTCTGCCTGGATAAACCGGTTAGTGTGTGTCGACGCGGGACAAATGTGTGTTTACGCGGTGCTGACACCAGAGGGAAGGCGGTGTACACGCCGACGCGCTCTCATCTCCTCTTTCGCATGTCAGAAACCTACTTTGCTTGATTTGTTAGCGCTGCGCCGGGCCAGATGTTTTCTGGGTAGTGAGACGGCAGGCTGCAGTATTTCAGGAGCCGGCTGTCTGAGCCGAGAGCTGGAGACGCGAGAGATGCTCAACAGGAAGCAGACGCTGGATCTCACAGCAGAAAACTCTGCTGATTAATTACAGCAGCGGATAACGAGGACTTCTGGGACGCACAGATGACAATAACAGACAGTCACTATCATCTTATAAAATCTTTCCGATTCGAAACTTTTGACTGGTAGTGTGTGTGCGCATATATATATAACTAACTAACTAATATATATATATAACTACCAACAAAAGTTTTGGATTGTTAAGATGTTTAATGTTTTTAATAGGGCTGTCAAATGATTAATCGCATGCAAAATAAAAGTTTGTGTCTATATGTGGGTGCACTGTGTGTAATTAATTTGTGTATATATAAATACACACAAATGCATGTATATTTAAGAAAAAAAATACTATTTATATATAAAATATTTATATTTATATATAATATAAATTATATATAAATCTATATACAGTATATACATGAAAATATTTCTTAAATATATACAAGCATGCATTGTGTATTTATATATATATATATATATATATATATATATATATATATATCTTTATATATATATAAATCGTTTGACAGCCTTAGTTTTTAATAAAAGTCTCTACTGTTCAACAAGGCTGCATTTATTTGATTAAAAATACCAAAAAAAAAACAAACAGTATTATAGTTAAATATTATGACAATTTAAAATAACTTTGTATTTTAAAATGTAATCTATTCCTGTGATCAGAAATCATTCTAATATGCGGATTTGATGCTTAAACATATTCTTTTCATCAACTAATCCTGAAATAAAAATGTAAATAACAGTTTTTAACACTGATAATAATCATAAATGTGTGTTGATCATCAGATCCTCATATTAGAGTGATTTCTGAAGGATCATGTGACACTGAAGACTGGAGTAATGATGCTGGAAATCACAGGAATAAATTACACTTAAAAAATGAAAAAATCATTAAATGGTTATTTTAAATTGTCATAATATTTAACTATATATATATATATATATATATATATATATTGTATTTTTAATCAAATAAATGCAGCCTTGTTGAACAAAAGAGACTTTTTTTAAAAACATAAAAAATAACTTTCCAAAACTTTTGACACACACGCGCACACACTACCAGTCAAAAAATTTGGATCGGTCAGAATTTTAGTGTGTGTGTGTCTGTGTAGCAATAAATTAAAGTGCGTCTTCAAAACCAGATGAAATCCAGACTTAATGTTTTCAAGAAACGCCGACACAGATTTCAGATCAGCACACAACATATTCATATATCATATAAACCTTCATATATTATTAGGGATGCACCGATATGAAAAATTTGGCCGATAATGATAATTCTTTATAATTGAAAGCCGATAACCGATATATTGGCCGATAAATCTGAATCCAAATGTTAATATAATTTTTTAGAGCCTGATTACAAAAACAAAAGTCTCATCAGTCTCAAAAGTTCTCATCATAATTTCATGTATCCGATATGATGGGACATTCTGCATTTATGGTATTTTGCTTTTTTTTTTAAGTGATTCCAATCATATTTTAAGCAATTCAAAACCATCATGGTGAACATGGTCCTACTGTTATAGAGTCACATGACCAGAACAATATAACTGGCTTTCGTTCAAATGTGTACGTGACCTTCAGATGAGGGTCAGAGTTCTGATCTTACTTTTCTTCCCGCCACACATGCACAATATTTTATGATGCAAAATTATTGTAAACAGTGAATTATGTGAAACCTCATTAAAAATATTTCCTTTTTCCTCGAAGCCCTCGTCTGGCTCACGCGACTCTGTTTTTAGAGCACTTATTTGCGTTGTTTGACTTTTAATGACGATCCGCTTGCCGTATTCCTCATTTGTAAGACACTTTGGATTTAAGTGACTCATAAAGAAGGTCCACACACACACACACACACTCGGCGTCTGCTAAATGACTAAATGTAACGGCACGTCACGAGACTGACAAACGTGACCTAAGCTCAAGATCACACCTCTATATCACTGGATTACCAGTAAACCACTTCACTTAAGAACGGGTGTGTTAGCGAGTGTTGACATCAGTCAGTGATTCAGCAGGCGTGACCTCTTGACCTCACAACCCCAGGGTCACCAGGCCCCTCCCAGCTCACGCTTCCAGAAGGGCACAGGTCGTGTCCGCTGTGTTTGCCGCGCTCACCTGCTGTCGCTGCCGGGTCAGCTGATCCTCGAGCTGCCTGACCTTTGACCTCTCCAGCTCCACCTGGTGGTCGCAGTCCTCTCGCAGACGCCGGCTGCTGTCCTGAAGCTCCCGCATGCTGAACTCGTGTTCGGCTCGCATCTCGCGCTGGAGTCTCTGCGTCTAAACCAGCACAGCCACAGTCAGACACCAGTCCCCCCAGTTCACACGCTAGCCGACAGCGACCCCTCACCTCGGTCTCCGCGTGAGCCAGCGCCCTCTCCCTCTTCTCCAGGTCCGACAGGGTCTTCTGAAGCTGCTCCTCCAGCAGACTGTACTCCAGCTCCTAGGGAACAACAGCTGATAAACCACACCGCAGATCCCCATCATCCGCTCTCGTCACGCTTCAGCCACTAAACCAGCAAAGCCCATATTGAGCGTTTGTGGAAGGACTTTTATTTTGACAGCACTGAGAACGCATTCTCTGCCTTTGATTTCCACCATGAAAAAATACTATTTAAAAAAGGGAATTGCATTTTTTTCTCTTGCAATTCCAAGTTTACATCCACAACACTTTTCAGAATAAACTTAAAATAATTAGTAGAAACACACATGAGTCAGTGTGTGTGTGTGTGTGTGTGTGTGTGTGTACCTTCTTCTTGATGAGAGCCTCTCTCTGCTGGTCTCTTCTCCTCCATTCCTCCGCCAGCGCCTGCATGTGACTCAACTCCTTCTGCTTCAGCTGAACACACACACAGTCAAAACTTTAATAAAAAAATAAATAAATAAAAAATTCGGAATTACTTTTAACCCTAAAATTGTATTCTGGACAAATGTGTGCAAAATAGTTTTGATTTATTTTTAAAAAATACTTCCCTTGATCTGAGCGGTACAAGACTTGGCTACTTTTCCTAAGTTTGCCTCCTGAATACACTATTTTTTTTTTTGACTCAATTCTACAATGTTAAGTGGGTGGGAAAAAAAACTCCTTAATCTTGTATTTGGGTCAAAAATGGGCACCCATAGAAATGAATGGGAAAAACTGTAATTTAGAGCATTCTAAAATAAGCCAAAATAAGACAGCAAAGTCACTTCATCTTTAAGTTTTAGCTCTAAGAATTTATTCGAATGATATTTTAATGTAGTTAAAAAAAAACTATATAGTAATTAATTTACAGTACATAGAAATAATTTACATAGAAAATATGGTACTTTTTGGAGTAAATAAATTCAAAAATACCCCCAAAATAAAGAAAACACCATAAATGGATAGACAAAACTTTATCAAAGACAGTGATATAACATTTATAATAAATAAAAATTAGGATCACACCCGAGTCCTCTGTGCCCACATTTGTCCACAATAACAGGATTAAGGGCTATAAAGTGAATACGGTTTGAGGGTTAAGCTTTATAGCTGTTAAACAAAGTAAACGTTATAGAAAAAAGGATTAGTAAAGCACTAAAAAAAATCTATTCAAACATTTTTCCTCACAATCCTGAGTTTATATCTCACGAGATCATGAAACTGATGGTAATTTGAGCAGTAAAAGACTGAACATGCAAGTTTAAGACCTGATCATCAAACATGTCTTCCTGCATCTCCTTCCACATCTCCAGCTCCAGCGCCGCCTTGTACTCCAGCGTCTCTCGAGGCCGCGCGAGTGTTTCCGCCCCCCCGCCACCTGGAACCACTGCGGCCTGCAAACATTACCCACAATCCTCCTGTTCAGGCCACATTAACATTCACAGATCTGAAGTAACAGGAGAGCGCTGGCACTTGCAACGCCAACGTCATGGGTTTGATTCCCAGAGAAAGTAAGAACTGATAAGAATGTAAATGTGGAGCTTGAAATGCAATGTAAGTGACTTTGGATAAAAGCGTAAATGTAAACATCAGATACAGCACCTGTGAGGATTCAGAGACCAGGATTTCCTGAGCGTTCACCAAACCCAGATCTTCAAGAACGCTCATGTAACAGAGTTCAGCCAACGCCTCAGACCTGCAGACACAGAAAACAGTACAAGTAAAATACAACAATAAAAATAAAGTTTATAAGGATTAGTTAAAATGAAGAAAAACATTAAATAAAAAAAACATTGTGAAATATTATAGTGAAATATTATATATATATATATATATATATATATATATATATATATATATATGAAGAGTTCAGATGCAAAAGCCTCTAAATGCTATTTGAAATTTTCTTCTTTAATGATTATTTTTATCAAACTTGTATATTTAATTTCAGTAATTTCACTTAAGTGAAATTACTGAACTTAAATATACAAGTTTGATAAAAATTATCATTCTAGAAGAAAATTTCAAAAGGCACTTAGAGGCTTTTGCATCTGAACTCTTCATATATAGACTGATCAGATGAAAAAAAAAATCCTTTTTATATCTAGAAAATATCTAGTTACATTCAATATATTTTAAGAAAAAAACATTTAAATGTCATTTTGATGTTCAAAGACAAGTTTTAAGGGATTGACTACAGGGATTAGACGGACAGTTCGTCCAAAAACCATCATTCTGTCATCATTTATTCGCCCTCATGTTTCCTCATTCTGCAAAACACAAAAGAAGACTCGGTAGAATGCATCAGTGTTTTAGTCCATACACTAAGTCAACAGGCTCTAATGTTCTCTGGCTCATAAAACGTCGTCTTTTATGCTGTGAAAAAGAAGAAGTGATGACAGAATGTGTATTTTTGGGTGAAATGCAGCCTCACTTAGATAGATATTCCACATTGTGTGTTTCGAGGCCGCCATCTAGAGGTGAGAGCCGTGTGCTGCGCCGACTGAGCAGAATATAATCCAGCAACTCAATATAGACCTGTAAACTCTATTATTAATCGCCAGTGATATACTAACTTCATCTGCATGCATAGTGCCAACTACCTTAGATACGAACTCGAAGTGTTCATGAATTACAACTATTAAAGGGACAGTACACCTAAAAATGCAAATTATGTCAGTAATTACACCTCATGGCGCACAGAAAGTATTCTCGTTGCTATATCTTTATTTGTATTCTGAAGATGAACGAAAGTCTTACGGGGTTGAACATCATGAGGGCGAGTCATTACTGACAGAGTTTTCATTTGAGGGTGAACTATCCCTTTAAGGCGAGTGTGTGTTTGAGGACAGGGCCTGAGGTTACACACACACCCGTGGGCTTTAATGATGGGAATCCTCTCAGTACAGCTCTGCCTCCAGCGCTGCCGGCCCGACGGGTCCAGGAACCGGGTCTTCTCCGAGCTGAGGAGGCGGGACAGCTGAATACTGACAGAACCCAGCAGAACATCAGGAGAACCGGGCTCTCGGTGCCACATCTCCACCAGCAGAGGAACCCTGAACACACACCAACAACATCAAGGATCTGCAAATGGCTAGATGCCGCTAAATTACACGCTGCACCTTTAAGAAAGAAATTCAAAACCGTATGTTTTCAGCCGTTTCGCCAGGCCGACGCACCTGAGGAACGTGTCCTGAAGCTGATTGGGCAGCGCGGCGAAGTCGAAGGCACAGAAGGACTGTGGGAGAAACACCTCCGTGTTCTTCTTCACCTCCACCGCCGGACTCGTCATGATGGGAGACGCGCTGCCGAAGAACTGGTACGCGTATCTGCAACCGGAGGAAACCGCGTGATTAATAATACGTAATACGCAATCAATCAGATGATACAAGATGTTTCGACTCAATGACTCAATTTAATACAAATCCTATATTTATAAAAAAGAACAGTGAACTTAGATTTACAAGGGGAAATGAAGAGCCACAACGAGGAGACGTGAGCGCACCTGAGGATGCAGTTGACCGGGAAGCTGGTCCTGAGGTCCCGAACGCTGCGCAGGTCCAGCGAGAAGCAGAAGTGATGAGCCGACGCCGGGATCGAGATCTTAGGAGCCGAAACAGACACTGAAGAATCTGCATCAGGAACTTCTGAAAACACTACACAGATAACCATACACGTTACTATAATGCTGTACCATCACACTGACAACACACACACACTCACGAGTAAACAAACTACAAATGTCTTTGAAACATACAGTATGTATTCATTACACAAAAATATTCACCCCATCACAGTCGCCATGAAGGACAAAATTAGCGATATAGACCAAAAGCACTTTACTGTAAACATGTTTTACTGCTGTAAAGTTGGGCATTTTAACATGGAGGTCTATGGGAGTGAGTCTCTAGTGGCCAGTGGAGGAACTGCAGTTAAACAGAGAGAGAGAGAGAGAGAGAGACACCAGAGAGTTGCTGCTGAAAGTTGAAAACTTGCCATGTGTTGTGGGCGGGGCCAGTCTGTCATGATCTGTGGGCGTGGCCTGTCTGTCATGATCTGTGGGCGGAGCCCGTCTCTCTCGCTCTGTGGGCAGGGCCTGTCTCTCATGATATGTGGGCGGAGCCTGTCTGTCATGATCTGTGGGCAGAGCTTCCCTGTCATGATCTGTGGGCGGAGCCTGTCTGACATCACTGGTCAGGCTCTCGGCCTCGCTCTCTGAGTGCTCAGGAGAAGCAGCCGGAGACAGAAGAGGCCGGTCATGTGACTTCCTGTCGGGCGACGGGCTCATCGGGACTCGATGTTCACGACCGCCGGCCGGAGCGGGGCCTTTCTTCACTGGAGTTTTAGGTCCGGTTTCAATGTCTAACTGTTTAAAAAAAAAATAATCTGTTAAAACACTGAAATAATAAGATGGGTTTAGTCAAACCGCTCATTAATCAGACGCCAGATATGATGTTGATATGTTCCACTAGTGTGATCAGGACACTATAGTTGATTTGTGTAAGTGAGGAGAGCAAAATAAAGTAAAGTGTGCCATATTCCAGCCAAATCTTCTTCATCCAGTGACTACAGTAACAATGATTCCTCCACTTTGAGCTGAAGTGTGTTTTCTGCTCTTTTTACACACACACTGAACAACATGAAGCATTGCTTGAGCTAAACTGCTATTATCTAATTGTGGAGTTCAATTGAACAGCTGACAGATATTCAACATAATTCATGTGTGAGAGTCCAACAGAAGGACGGACAAAACCAGTCCAATATCAAACACTGAGTTCTGCTCACATTTATCACCGACTATAGCCAATACACTGATCATGGCAGACATGAGGCTGAGTATATTCTGGTTTGACTGTATAATAACGCGTGTCGTATGCTCCACCTGACGAGTGAGATCCTCGGCTCTCAGAGTCACCGAGACGCCCACCGTGGGCTGGAGGTCCGGCGGGACCGGCTTCAGGTCCAGCTTCACCCGGTTCGGGGGCTGAAGGATGAAGGCGCCCTCTATAGTGGCCGGATGTTTGGCCAGATCAGCGCCGCTCTTCATTAAACCGGCCAGACTGACGTCAGTGCTGCCCAGAGACTGGTTTCCACAGCAGAGATGGATCTGTGTGCAAAACACGAGCTACATCACAACCTGCACATTCATCACTATTAGTCCAGTCAAGCAACGTTTATCTATATAACGCTTTTTACAGCACAGAGTGTGTCAGAGCAGCTTTACAGAGATAACAGGACAATAATGCAAGAAAGTTTGTGTCTGGAAGAGAATATAGTCACAGTCCAGCTTAAAGGAGTAGTTCACTTTTAAAAACTCACCCCCATGTCATCCAAGATGTCCACGTCTTTCTTTCTTCAGTCGAAAAGAAATGAAGGTTTTTGATGAAAACATTCCAGGATTTTCTCCATATAATGGACTTCAATGGGGTCCAAATGGTTCAAGGTCCAAAAGAGAGTTTCAGTGGAAACCGTTCAAAGGGCACGTTCATGACTCTCCTGTTCGAACTCGTTCATCAAAATGAACGAATCTTTTTCCGAGTCATTTGGTTCACTCAACGAACGAATTGACTCGGAAAAAGATTCGTTCATTTTGATGAACGAGTTCGAACAGGACATTTGAGTTCAAACGTTTGAGCTTATAAAACGTAAACTTTGTTATTTATTTATTAAATGAGTGATCGTTTCGCTTGATAAGACACTTATTCATCGTCTGGAATCGTTTAAAGCCCTTTGAACAGTTTGCACTGAAACTCTCATTTGGACCTTGAACCGTTTGGTCCCCATTGAAGTCCATTATATGGAGAAAATCCTGGAATGTTTTCATCAAAAACCTTCATTTCTTTTCAACTGAAGAAAGAAAGTCGTGGACATCTTGGATGACACGGGGGTGAGTAAATTATCAGCTAAAGTTTTTTCAAAAGTGAACTACTCCTTTAATTCAGTTCAGTGATGCTTCATTTTGTAGTATAATAGTTATTAATCTAGCTCATTTATATTTATATATATGTAGTCAGCTCAGTTCAGTTCTTGTATAATAGTATCAATGCAGGAGATCAATAATATTGCTGAATATATTAAATTTAATGTCCCCAACTAATCAAGCCGAGGCAAAGGCGACAGTGGAGGAACCGAAACTCCATCAGAGCCAGAATGGAGGAAAACCCTTAAACCAGACTCAGTCACCCAGTTCTGCTCTGGCCAATGAGTGAACAGTGTATGATTATGATAATGATTCAGGAGTACTACAGGTCATAAGTCAGATTCTCGATGATCACGATGGTGATGCTCACCTGGAGACACGGCTGCTGGCTGAGGAAGAGGCGGAGGACTCGGTCGCTGCTGCGGATGCGTACGGACGCTCGCTCCGGCTCGAAGTTTGGACTGAGGAGGTTCTGGAACGGTTCGCTGGTGACGTCGTTCCCCAGTAGAGTGTAATAGAAGAAGAACTCGGACCCCTCAGCGGACAGCTTAGTCGAGCTGGAGATCAACTGAAGAACAGAAAACGTGTCGTATTGTGTTAAGTTGTGCATATTCTCCATTGTTGCGGCTCCTCTCTTCCCAGTCTGTCAGTAACGCTCTGTTTACTTCCTGTCTCTATGAAGCCCCGCCTTCTGAAAAGCACACTGCGCTATGATTGGTCAGCTGGAGCAGTGTGTTGTGATTGGTCGAGCGCTTCGAATGTGTATGGGAAATGCCCCGCCCCTTTCCATAACCACCAGTTTAACACACTACTAACTAACTCAACCAGGCCCCGCCCCTTTATTCTGCACATTAATTATTATAATGAGGAATATTGTGACGTTTCAGGCGTTCAGGAACACTGACACTGATATAGAGGAGAACTGGAGCTTCAACATCACACACTAAACACAGATGAGGATGAGGAAAACACAATAGATCCTCTTTAAAACATCACATTAGATTCCTGTACCTGCTCCAGTTTAGTAGCAAACGCAACCGTCACCGACAGCACAAACATGTCAGCGCAGAGATCCGCAGGTCCGATCTGATGAAACGCTTCTTCCTCGTTCAGAACCGCAGTGAGTTTAGCAGCTTCTAGAGGAGCCGGCGCTGGAGAACCTGCGGGCGGTCGAGAGAGAGAGAGAGAGAGAGAAAGAGAGAGAGACGTCATCATTACATTAACCAAGTTGTTTTAGTGGAGTTTTCACTGTTTGTTATCATTTTAGAAACTTATTGGAATAACTGCACTGATGAATCTTTCACCACAACAGCAGGTATAATTAATTACACGTTAATTGATTTCAACAATGACGAACTGAACGAGCGAAAACTGTGTGGAAAAACAAGTGTGCAACTCACACACACCTTGCCAATAGATTCGCCATTGGCTAGTATATAATTATATGATTCCACCAAATCAGGTTATCTTTGTCAAAATATTTCAACATACACTTTTAACATCAGTCGAGCATCATATTACGATATTATAATACCGTGTGTAAAATAAGTGTATCTCACAGCATACTCTACACATCTACTCTTGTGATGCTCACTCAAAAATATGCACTTTTTCCTGCACAAAAAGAGTACATAAAGAGTTCAGATGCAAAAGCCTCTAAGTGCCATTTGAAATTTTCTTCTAGAATGATCATTTTTATCAAGCTTGTATATTTAAGTTCAGTAATTCCACTTAAATGTCAATGATAATTACCTATTAATTGTCATTTAGGTAAAATGATTGAACTTAAATATACAAGCTTGATAAAAAAGGTCATTCTAGAACAAAATTTCAAATGGCACTTAGAGGCTTTTGCATCTGAACTCTTCACATGCTTTTAGGGCGTAGTATGAGTGGGCGAACCGAGACAGGGGTTAGTAGGACGTGAAGCTTTGCAGCTGGTCAACAGAAGCAGAGAACAGGAGGATTATGGGAAGGAAAGGAGGACGTGCACCTGCTCTCGGCGGAGCTTTCTTGGCCTTGAACGTCTCCGCGGTCGGCTTGGTGTCGTTCTCTATAATCACCCCGATCAGGAGCGCGGGTTTGAGTTTCGTGTATTTGCTGCTGAGCAGAGGATACCATTTAGGAGCCTGAAGAACACACACACACACACACACACACACACACACACACGCGGGTTACAAACACAGACACAGGAGAACCTACACACTCTGCTCATCAAAGTTGCATTTATTTGATCATAAATACAGTAAAACAGTGAAATATTATTCTAATGTAAATCATCTGTTCTCTATGTGAATAAAGTGTAATTTATTCCTGTGATTTCCAGCATCATTACTCCAGTCTTCAGTGTCACATGATCCTTCAGAAATCACTCTAATATGAGGATCTGGTAATTCATTTTTTGAATAGCCACCTGGGCACTTTGTATCAGCTCAGATGAAGGATTAATCACATCCAAAATAAAAGTTTTTGTTTACATAATATATGTGGGTGCACTGTGTATAATTATTTTGTGTGTATATATATATATATATATATATATAAATAACTACACACACACATGTGTATTTAAGAAAAATATATTATTTAAATATAAAATATTTATATTTATATATAAATCTATACAGTATATACATGAAAATATTTCTTAAATATGTATATTTAAGAAAAAAAATATTATTTAAATATAAAAAAATTATATTTATATATAATATCAATTATATATAAATCTATACAGTATATACATGAAAATATTTCTTAAATATATACACACATTTGTGTGTAATTATTAGGGTTGGGTCTCGAGAATCGAGTATCGATTTGAACCGGGACTAACTTTTCGTTTTTCCCGGAATCGTTCAAAAGTTAAAATTTCGATTCCTAGTTTCAATATTCACAGTCCGCCGAGCGGAAGAAGAAACTGCTGAACAACACCAACGAAGAAGCGTCTACCAGAAGTGTTGGCATACCCACGAGAGTCGAACATGAGTACCTTACGTCGGCGATTCAAAGTGTGGCTTCACTTTTCTAAAAATAACGAAATCTCGGCAAAATGCACAATTTGTGACAAAAGGAGTACTTTTACAGAAGGATTATTTCCTTCAGAAAGGCCGTTGGTTAGCAAGGTTAGCTAAACTTTTTTGACCCTGCCTCTTAAAAGAATCGGAATCGAGAATCGTTAGGAACCGGAATCGAAACAAGGAATCGGAATCAGAATCGTTCAAATTCAAACGATACCCAACCCTAGTATTTATATATAAAATAATTATACACAGTGCACCCACATATATTATGTAAACAAAAACTTTTATTTTGGATGCGATTAATCGCAATTAATCGTTTGACAGCCCTAATTCCGACTAGGCACTAGCCAGGTTTCCATCCAAGGGTTTTTTTGCGAAAAAAGGTTTCGCGCATCAAAATGTTTACCGATATAGCTGATGGAAACGCCAATTATCGATTTTTTTTTGCAAATGTCGACACAATCCTTTTCCGTTTAACTTTAGCGCATAAATGTTATGTCGATATTTTAAATGTCGCGAAAAACGAGTTTGGAAACACTTTTTGTCGAGAAAAAGGGCTTTCACGAAAAAAAATGTGGTGTCACGTGATAATTTCCTCACGCGCAAGGTGCAGTCGTCGTCACAACAAACACTATGGCGGACTCGGGAGCGGTTTTCGTGGACAGATGAGGAGACTCGTTATTTTCTCCATTTAATGGAAGGAAATGATATAACATGTATTTTTGACGGGAAACGACAGAGAAATCTAACCCCGAAAGTTTCGCCTACCACTCTATACTCGGCGCAGGTTGCCAGCTTGTAGAGGGCAATGGCAATCCGCTTTCGTGTTGGAACCGGTGGTCGGTGGCAACCTGGGGTAGGCGCAACATCAGGACCAATGAATCCACACAGCATCTCAAACGTCGGCCGTGTCATTCTAAAATGTTGCACCCAGAGACTTTCTGTAAAGTGTCTCTCCACAACTTCCTCCCAGAACGCCTTATTGCGTGGTCTCTCCCAGACGCTTGGGCTTCGTCGCATAATAAGGGTAGTTTTCGAGCCCTATCAGATGAGCAACTGCTTCATTCTGCCGTCGTCTTCTGATATTTCGGACACTTGCAATTATTTGTGTAACTGTTAATTGAAATGACAGTAAGTTGGCAAATTTCAATTAACTGCCTGAATACTCTCTCCATTTTCTTGTTTGTTTGTTTCGGTGTTGAGGGCGTGCTGACTGGAACCCCTGACAGGGATCCTTTCAATAAAACAAAACAAAACAAAAACCTCAAAAGGTATAATTTGCGATAAAAAATAAATAAATAAAAAAAAATGTTTATGGAAACGGCTGAAGTCACTTTTTTTTTGCGATACACCAAAACATATGCGACAAATCGCTTTCGTCATTCGTGACGTCATCACGCACACAATCTTATCGGTAAAAGGTCAATTGAATGGAAACAGTCAGGAGACGGCAAATTTCGTATTGTTTTTTTTTCGCATATTCACTTTGTCGATAACATAACAGCGCAAAAAGTGGATGGAAACGAGGCTACTGTTGACAAAGTTAAAACGCCTTCATTTCATCATGGCTAAACCCTGTCAATGTCAAAAGCTTGAACAGAAAAGCCAAGAATGCAAGTGTCTGACCTGCTTGACGTCCTGCACGGACCTGAGCTCGAGGACGATGTATCCCACGCTCTCTCGGGCACACGAGCCGGAGTCCACGGCGTAGCACTGGAGCTTGATGGGAGTCCGCTGGAGCCTGTGGGAATCAGACCGAAGGCGTTTCCATTAAAGACACTACACTGGGAAGGGTCACAGCACTTACATTCCTGTCCTATTGTTAGTTTCACTGCATCTATGGTTCTCCTCATATATAAATCGCTTTAGATAAAAGTGTCTTCTAATGATTACATGTAAATTGCGCAAATTGAAATTGCAGACTGAGAATACGCCCAATGGAAACACGCCAATTCCGCAAAAAAGTTTTCAGGCTCGCATGAGGTGTTTTTCAGGCAATTTGAAAAAGGAATATTTCACAAAACTGCAATGGAAAAAGATTTTGCGCATTTACAGTCACCTGACGTACGTAAAGTTGATCATCCTTTAACGAAGGTGAGGTGTGTTTGGACAGAAGAAGAGACAGAGTTCTTTATAAAAAAAAAAACCACACCTGTGCTGATGCAGAGACACACACACACACCTGTGCTGGTGCAGATACACACACACACACACACACCTGTGCTGGTGCAGAGACACACACACACACCTGTGCTGGTGCAGATACACACACACACACACACACCTGTGCTGGTGCAGCGTCCGCCGGTCGAGCTCCCAGGCCAGTTCAGTGCAGAACTGTGGATGTTCTCGATGCTCCACCGCGTCTGTGGCCAAAGTCTCTCCGTCGAAGCGAGCCTCAACGACCAGAGAGAGCCGAGGACTTCTGGGAAACTGGCGGCCTGGAGAGAGACACACACACACATCAGATCCCTCAGCGTCACTCGAGACCGTTTCAAAGCAGCAAATATAACACACCTATATTGTTATTTTGATGAAATAATCATCAAGTGTCCTCATATAGAAGCAAATAAAGTGAGAGACTACACATGTAATATACATTTGTGCAATATTAATGCTCTTTAACCATAGCAGACTCTTTGGATTAAAATGAGATGGTAACACTTTACAATAAGATTACATTTTTAGCATTAACTAAGAGTTAAATTGAGTTTAACTTTTATTTTATCCTTAGTTAATGTCCGATGAACTAACATGGATGATCAAGGTCCACTTGTCTTGCTCATTTATATATGGTGAAAAAAGTGTTACCTATGAAATGTACTCATGTCTCTTGGTTACAGCTAAAGAAACCTGTACGATTTTAATGTTTGAATTATTTTTAGTAAAATTCGTTCTGTAGAACTTCTCATTTTAACATATTCATATTTATTTAATTTAGTACATTTCAGTTAAGCACTGTTTTACTTAGGAAATTTGAAGTCATAATTATGATATCAAACAGTCAAAATTAAAATTCTGACTTAAGAATGTCATCATTCATTGACATAAAAAATCGGAGAAATTATGACATACAAGTCTTAAAAAGGCATATTCATAAATAAAAGTTTGAAATTCGGACTTTAATGTCATAAAAAGTCGAAATTGTCTTTAAATGCCACTGTCATATTGTTTACTAACGTACATGGTGCTTCACGGTACTATATAGATAGAACACTATATATTTTTTTATTGATGACATATTTATCAGCAAAATACACATTAAAAAAATAATTGTAGAACTAATGTGCGTGTTTTGACACCATGATTAATCGTTAATATGACACTGTATTCACTTTGTTTGTATCGCAGGAGTCTTGAGTAATAAACCAGTTACCTTCAAGAATGGACACAACAATCAGCAGCTGCTCTGCTTTCGACGCCATGTCATCTCGAGTGTTAATTAAAGACTCTCATAATGATGCAGAGCTGATTTCATCTGTTGTTTACTTTCAGCGCGTCTGTTGTGTTCAAATAACGACAGTAACTGTCAGTCTGCGTCACTTCCGCCGGAAACAGCAGCGTGTTTGTGCGTGACTCGCGCTCCCCCTGTAGGACGGATGAACACGAACGGATCATTCCCGAAATAATGACACTTAATTTATTTTATGAGATTATAATAAAATAAAATAAAATAAAAAACTCGAAATTGCCAAAGTGTCAAAATTAAGGCATGAGCGATGCCAAGCCAAAAATATGATATACAAAGTATATTAATAAAAAGTTAAAATGCGGACTTGAATGTTATTAATTTTTTTAACGAAAAATATGACATACAAGTCGACAATATTCTTTCAATATGCGAAATTCTGATATTAATGTAGGCTAATAATTTTGACATAAAAAATCGAATTTATTTCGTTTATGAGATAAAGTTGAAAACTAAAATTATGACTTTAAAAGTCAAAATTATTACATAAAAAGTATGTAAAATATTTTAAAAATTCTGACTTAAATGTCATGACAGAAAAAAAGTATAAAATTTACAGTCAAAAATATGACTCACGCCGAAATTATGACATACAAGTCAAATTATGACTTGAGAAAGTGATATTATTAAATAGTTAAAATTCTGACTTTAATGTCATATTTATGACATAGAAAATCAATATTACGACATTAAAACACTATTATGATCAGTCGAAATGATGACAGTCAAAATGATGAAATATGAAGTCATTATTATGTTATTAAAAAGTCTAAATTCTTTAAAAAAAAAGTTGAAATTCTGAATTAAATGCCACAATTGACATACAAATAATAGAAATAACTGTCGTAAATAAGACACGCAGGAATTATGGCATAGGCTACAAGACTTAAAACGTTAGCCTAGCTATTCTTAAATAAAAAGTTGAAATTCTGACGTCATAATTTTGACAGAAATTCAAGCATATATGACATTAAAACAAAATTATGACATAATAGATCGAAATAATGGCAAAAACGTTTAAAAATATATATATAAAAAGTCATTTTCCTAAATAAAAAGTCTTAAAATGTCACTGTCAAAATGTCAATATCATAATTTCGACTTTTAAACCTGAATAGTATGAATTGCTCATCATAATTATGAGCTCATATGTCACAAGACTGTTTCTCTCATAATTATGAGGCGTTTTACACACACACACACACACACACACACACACACACACACGATCTCCGCACTGAATCATTCCCACAGAACTACGGATAAAAACAACCTTGACTGTTTATTTGGATCGTCAAACATGTTAAGGCAGAGACAGTATAAAAGCAACTGCGGTTTTGATGATCCAGCAGACATGAAGAAAAGATGAGGAACCACTGACGAACTGTCCAGAAATCCTCTCGTAAACATCATCATCATCTTCTTCATCTTCATCACTACTGAGGGAACAGCGGCCACACATTGCACTCGTCAATACAAAGGTACATAAGCTCGTTATAGTCGCTTCGGTAAACTGTACAACTATGTACATCATCACGCTAATACTGTATGGCACTGAGATGAGCAGTCGATGAACATCCACTTTACACGATACAATAGATTAATGGCTGTTAATAACAGTAAATTCATGTTAATAAGTCAATGCAGAGCGAGCCACCGTACTTACAGTCACTTGTAATCTATTGCAAACCGTCCTTTAGAGGTGAAGAGAGAGCAAATACATTCAACATTATGGTTACACGACGATATAAGTGCATACAAACAGCAAGATGGAGCATTTACAGGCTTTCTTCACTGCAAACTCCTCCATTCCTACATTCATCCGCTTTCCCAGAGGAGAACAGACGGAGTCGGGGTGTGTGTGAGTGTGTGTGAGTCCTCGTGTGCGTCGGGAACCTCTCACATCTTACCCTCGTTTTCTGTGGAGATTAAACTGACGGTCAGGAACACTCATAGCATTAGTTGTGTTTCACGGAACTTTTGTAAACGTTACTACCACTACTACTAGTTTCAGAGAACGTTCAGGTGTACGTTTGCACAATCAAATAGCTACAGTTCTCTTGACACTCGAAGAAAACAGGTTTTTAAAACATTAAAAACTTAAAATTATGACAAAAATTCAAAATTATGACATACTTAATTGAAATTATGATGTAAAAAACATAAAATTAGGACAAAAATTCAAAATTATGACATACTTAATCGAAATTATGATGTAAAAAGTAAATTAAAAACTTAAAATTATGACAAAAATTCAAAATTATGACATACTTAATTGAAATTATGATTTAAAAAACATAAAATTAGGACAAAAATTAAAAATTATGACATACTTAATCGAAATTATGATGTAAAAAGTACATTAAAAACTTAAAATTATGACAAAAATTCTAAATTATGACTTAATCAAAATGATGATGTAAAAAGTACATTTAAAACTTAATATTATGTGGGAAAAAAAATCTAAATTATGACATACTTAATCGAAATTATGATGTAAAAAGTACATTACAAACTTAAAATTATGGGGAAAAAAATAAAAATTATGACATACTTAATCGAAATTATGATGTAAAAAGTACATTAAAAACTTAAAATTACGACTTAAATGTCATAATTATGATATAAAAAATTACACGAAAAGACAAAAATATGACAAACATCGAAATTATGATTATAATGTAACCATTTTTACATAAAATTTCGAATTTCTAACGTTTATGAGATGAAGTTAAATTAAGACCAAATTATGACTTAAAAAGTCGAATTTATGACATAAAAAGTATATTTAAACGTTAAAATTCTGACATACTAAGTCAAAATAATGATGTAAAAATCATTGAGAACGTTCGTTTGCATAATCAGATGGAATGTTCCCTTGACAATCGAATAAATTGTTTAAAAAAACATTTAAAAAAATGGAAATTAAAAACTTCGAAAATTCAATCGAAATTGAATTATTGTTATGATATAAAAAAGTATATTAAAGTATATTAAAAAGTAAAAAAAATATGACATACACATCAAAATTATGACATACAAGTCAAAATAATTTTTACATAAAAATTTGAATGTATTACGTTTATGAGATGAAGTTGAAAAACTAAATTACGTCTTAAAAAGTATATTTAAAAGGTTACACTTCTGACAAACAAAGTGCGACACAAATAACAAAAAAATATGACATGCTGAAATGATGACACACGAGTCATAGATCCCTGTGGGAGAAGTGGATGTGAAAACGCGTGTGTGCACTAATGCTTCCTCACCGCTGGAACAGGTTTGTGTCGTCGTCACTTGCTGGTTGGACACCAGAGCCGCTGAGCTCAAACCTGTAGGTCACAGATCACAGAACATTACGACCAGCTCTCACACTCTCATGTTTACATTGTCAAAGTTTGTCCAGGTAGGTTTTGCACCCGGAACCGTTTTCATGAGCATTTCCACCCCAGACAGAACAGTGTCGACCCACAACCAGATGTGGGCCGGATGTGGGCCGACACTGTCTTACTGTCTTGCTCTTTAAGCAAGAGAGTAAGAGAGATAAAGGTTTTTGATGAAATCACTCCATATAATGGACTTCAATGGGGACCAAACGGTTCAAGGTCCAAAAGACAGTTTCAGTGCAAACTGTTCAAAGGGTTTTAAACGATTCCAGTCGATGAATAAGGGCCTTATCAAGCGAAACGATCGCTCATTTAAAATACACAATTACGTTGAAAAGGTCTCACAGAACAGAGCAAGGCGAGCATTTGTGCTTATAAAACTTAAACTTTGTTATTTATTTATTAAATGAGCGATCGTTTCGCTTGATAAGACCCTTATTCATCGCCTGGCGTCGTTTAAAGCCCTTTGAACAGTTTGCACTGAAACTGTCTTTTGGACCTTGAACCGTTTGGACCCCATTGAAGTCCATTATATGGAGAAATGTTTCATTTCTTTTCGACTGAAGAAAGAAAGACGTGGACATCTTGGATGACACGGGGGTGAGTAAATTATCAGCAACTTTATTATCTTATGGTATTTTACTACTTTAGTAAAGACATCTTTATTTAAGAATTTTCAGATATTTGGACTGGAAACAAGACAAAAAAGCATGTTTAGCAGTGTAATCAGCTCAGCTTGTGCAGTATTGATATTAATAAGTAGTAATAGTGTAGTTCAGTTGTTGTTGACCTTTTCACCTTGGAAGGGGTCGTACTGGCCGGACACCAGTGTGTAGCTCATGCCCAGGTGTGTGAGGTGATGCGTCTGCAGGTGGCGCCCGTACGGTCCCGCGTCTCTCTCGCGCTCAGCGTCTCGCTCCTGCTCCGGCGATCCTCGTTCTCCCGGCTGAAGAGGCAAACACAGCGTCAACAAGCCTGAACACAATCTTCATTTGCTGCTTTGAAACAATCTGCGTTGCAAAAAGTGCGATATACATGTTTTATGTGGTTAAAGTAGGGCTGCACAATATATCGGAATTATTGAAGTATTGCAAGTGTATAAATAACGGCTTGCAATAACAAAAGACAACGAGATAATCTCTCGCTCTCGGCTGAGTAACTTTTGTAGCTTTAATAAGTATAAGAATTTATTTCATTCATACAGTGAAAACTAAGCAGTGTTTGTCATTATTCAGTTTCCGTTGAAATGATCAAAACAGCTGAAATTGTTTACATCGCCTTTAATCAATTAATGACACTTTTGTGTTCAATAGTGTGCCAACAAATCCCAATTCCCAAACATTTTCCAGCATTTATTTGATGTCCTCTACTGTTCTGGATGTTCATTAAGAAACTATTTTTATTTATCAGGATTTATTAACTATATAGCCAGGACAACTTCAGCTTCACACAGTTTGTTTAGATCACATTTAGGTCCATATCTGACTGTGGTGGCCAACTTAGAAATGATCCAACTGTCTTTCACTTGCAGTTGTGTAGTGGGATACATACAACAGGAGATTTGCCGTGATAAGGCAGGAGAGGATGCGACAGAAGCTCTAATGCGGTCGAATCTGTCACGGGTTTGCTGCTTTGAGCTGCTTCTGAATCCTCTCTCCCAGCCGTCTTCCCATACAGAGGGTAATGGAAACCTAGAAGGGAAAACACACAGTTTACTCTCAATAAAACAATCCAAAACCTCTACGGAGACGAGTGAGGGAATACTTCTGTGACACTCCCATCCTTAATCTGTTAAGCTTTGTACGGTAACCAAGTTCTAACAATGCTTTAACCCCACATAGTTATTGACACTACAATGTAAATTGTTGTAAAATTTTCTGTAAAAAAACGGCAGCTGTGGTTGCCAGAAATCTACCGTAAGAAAAACCTGAAGGTTTTACAGACGTAAATTTACATTAAAAAGCCATATTTCATTATTTGATAAAATGTTAATTTACCAACTTATTGAAGCACTAATATCTGTCTTGTACCATTGTAGCACAACCACCAATCACAGAGGAAATGAGAGTCACAAGATGAATGAAATCTCACCAAAAGCAATTTCCCTCAATATAGTTAATAGTGATAGATGATGCACAGTACCATTCACACAAACACTAAACACCATCATGGTAACGTAAAATTAAAAAAAGTAGAAAAGCAGTAAACATTAATTTAACACCATTAAATGTAACATAACTGACTAGAAAAAACTAAGAAGAAACAGTTATTTCAACAAAAATACATCAAATGTGAAGTGTCATGCAGACAATTGTGAGAATGTCAAGTCAAGTATATTTATATAGAGATTTTCACAATATAGATTGCATTCAAGCAGCTTCACAGTATCAATCAAAACATAATAACAATGTTCGTTTCTTAGGGGAAAAACATCCTGATCAATGGTATTAATGATTGGTTAATTAATTTGAATATCCCCAACTGAGCTAGCCAAAGGCAACAGTGGCAAGGAACCGAAAAACTACATCAGGTGACTCAATGGTGTCCTAAACCTCCATCAGGTGACCCAATGGGGTCCTAAAACTCCATCAGGTGACCCAATGGTGTCCTAAAACTCCATCAGGTGACCCAATGGTGTCCTAAACTCCATCAAGGGACCCAATGGTGTCCTAAAACTCCATCAGGTGACCTAAAGGTGTCTTAAAACTCCATCAAGTGACCCAATGGTGTCCTAAACTCCATCAAGTGACCCAATGGTGTCCTAAAACTCCATCAGGTGACCCAATTGTGTCCTAAAACTCCATCAGGTGACTCAATGGTGTCCTAAACCTCCATCAGGTGACCCAATGGGGTCCTAAAACTCCATCAGGTGACCCAATGGTGTCCTAAAACTCCATCAGGTGACCCAATGGTGTCCTAAAACTCCATCAAGTGACCCGATGGTGTCCTAAAACTCCATCAAGTGACCCAATGGTGTCCTAAAACTCCATCAGGTGACCCAATTGTGTCCTAAAACTCCATCAGGTGACCCAATGGTGTCCTAAAACTCCATCAGGTGACCTAAAGGTGTCTTAAAACTCCATCAAGTGACCCAATGGTGTCCTAAACTCCATCAAGTGACCCAATGGTGTCCTAAAACTCCATCAGGTGACCCAATTGTGTCCTAAAACTCCATCAGGTGACCCAATGGTGTCCTAAAACTCCATCAGGTGACCCAATGGTGTCCTAAAACTCCATCAAGTGACCCAATGGTGTCCTAAACTCCATCAAGTGACCCAATGGTGTCCTAAAACTCCATCAGGTGACCCAATGGTGTCCTAAAACTCCATCAAGTGACCCAATGGTGTCCTAAAACTCCATCAGGTGACCCAATGGTGTACTAAAACTCCATCAAGTGACCCAATGGGGTCCTAAAACTCCATCAGGTGACCTAAAGGTGTCTTAAAACTCCATCAAGTGACCCAATGGTGTCCTAAACTCCATCAAGTGACCCAATGGTGTCCTAAAACTCCATCAGGTGACCCAATTGTGTCCTAAAACTCCATCAGGTGACCCAATGGTGTCCTAAAACTCCATCAGGTGACCCAATGGTGTCCTAAAACTCCATCAGGTGACCCAATGGTGTACTAAAACTCCATCAAGTGACCCAATGGGGTCCTAAAACTCCATCAGGTGACCTAAAGGTGTCTTAAAACTCCATCAAGTGACCCAATGGTGTCCTAAACTCCATCAAGTGACCCAATGGTGTCCTAAAACTCCATCAGGTGACCCAATTGTGTCCTAAAACTCCATCAGGTGACCCAATGGTGTCCTAAAACTCCATCAGGTGACCCAATGGTGTCCTAAAACTCCATCAGGTGACCCAATGGTGTCCTAAAACTCCATCAGGTGACCCAATGGTGTACTAAAACTCCATCAGGTGACCCAATGGTGTCCTAAAACTCCATCAGGTGACCCAATGGTGTCCTAAAACTCCATCAAGTGACCCAATGGTGTCCTAAAACTCCATCAGGTGACCCAATGGTGTCCTAAATCTCCATCAGGTGACCTAATGGTGTCCTAAAACTCCATCAGGTGACCCAATGGTGTCCTAAAACTCCATCAGGTGACCCAATGGTGTCCTAAAACTCCATCAGGTGACCCAATGGTGTCCTAAAACTCCATCAGGTGACCCAATGGTGTCCTAAAACTCCATCAGGTGACCCAATGGTGTCCTAAAACTCCATCAGGTGACCCAATGGTGTCCTAAAACTCCATCAGGTGACCCAATGGTGTCGTGAAACTCCATGAAGAGACCTAAAGGTGTCCTAAAACTCCATCAGGTGACCTAATGGTGTCCTAAAACTCCATCAGGTGACCCAATGGTGTCCTAAAACTCCATCAGGTGACCCAATGGTGTCCTAAAACTCCATCAGGTGACCCAATGGTGTCCTAAAACTCCATCAGGTGACCCAATGGTGTCGTGAAACTCCATGAAGAGACCTAAAGGTGTCCTAAAACTCCATCAATTTTCTTTTCTTTTATGTCAATGTACGATTTTTCACTATGTTCTTTTTCATTTTCAAAAACTGTATTTTACTGTAAAATTACATTAAATGTATGGTTAGATATATCACCTTATATAGTACGGAAACTTTCTGTTAACCAATTAACCCTTCCACCCATGGTCACAATTGCGGTGTCATATTTACAGATGATTACCTGGGTAATTGTGCACCAGAGCTGGAGACATCACCCTGTACGCATTGCTGCTCGCCTCGCACAGGTGTAAATAGGGGTAGGAGTGTTGAAACTGGAGGAAGGATTGCTGGGGTGACGACCCCGGCCCTCTCGCGGTCTGCGAGTCTTCAGACATCTCGTCCACAATCTCGTCCCCGTCCGCTCTGGTACTTTCCTCGGAGACCTCGGCAGCCGTCTCACACTTGACGTTCTGGAGTTCGGTCTCCAGCCTGGACTCGGACTCTACAGGCATGTGCCAGTCTTTCCCCTTGTCTGGACTGAGAATCATTTCCTCAGAGATCTTGTTGACCTCTTGATTTTGCTGCTTCACATATTTGGACTGATAAGAGTGGCTCCAGGACTGAGACTCTGAAGCCTAAACCCAGAGGAACATCTACCGTCAAACAGTTTCTGCTCTGACAACCAATGAAATTACACACCTTACAGGGAAGCCCTTTGTTATGAAACAGTAGCCCTGTGTTTAATGCGTTCATTGAAAATTTTAAAAGGATCAATACGATCTCAATCATCAAAGAATCCTGGCAATTCGATCATTTGATGATTAAGGATCATACAGAATTTCCACTCATAACAACATGCGTTGGACTGTTATCCCAGCATAACCAAGGACTTTTCTGGAAGTCTGTTAATGTCTTTAAAAGAACATTTCCTCAGTAAATGATAAGTAACATCAGTAACTTACATTTAGAAATGGTACATTTGTGTCCACATTTGATTTTGAGTTTGAACTCTCCAAACTGAGGTCTTCCGATTCGTTGAGGACCGCTTGTTCTTTAGTCATGGCATGGATATGAGACGGCTTTCCCTGCTGCTGAAATGACAGCTGCTTGTCCAACTCCACATAGATGAAGCCAGGTTTCGCACAGCTAATTTTAACAGAGTTTGCCCCCTTATGAAGCGACTGAGGAGAGCTCATAAACTGTTTTTGCTCATCCTTCGTTCGTTCCTTTGGCTCAGATCCTCGCCTAACTTGACCTCTACTCTGCTTGCCGTACTGTATTTCCTCGCAGCACGCCTCACCGAGCGGCCTGTGGGAGCTGGGCATCATCAGAACCTTCTGGTCCACGGGAACACCCCGGCTGTACTGTCCGTAATACAAGGACTGAGCCAGCGCCGTGTGCGTCTCAGCGTACTGAAGCTGCGATTGGGAACTTGAGTGGCTCGACGATTCTGAGCTTTTTACATCCTCGCTTGAATCTCTCAAGTCATCCTTCGGTCGACCGTAAGGTGAGGCCACCTTATGGAACGATGTGGAATTGGCTTGCCCAGAGTGCATATAACCTGGGATACAATGGGATTCATATCCATGGCCATGAGATGTGGACTGGACCTCTTTTCCTGGGGTCACCGTGCCAGCATTGGGAATTTTGGGATTGATGTTGGCGTTCGAATCTTGTGTGGAGTTCCTTCTGGATCTCGAGTTGGATCCGCCGTCCTCGGCTGCATCGGATATGTCGGAGTATGCGGGACTGTTTGTTTTAGCAGTCACTCCAACTCCGTCACCGTTTGTAAGAGGGCCACAGTCCATTCTCGCAGAGCTCCCGATGGAAGGACTCGGCGCGTTGTCCGAGAAGGTGTACACCTTGTCGGCCTCGGCTCTGATACTCGCCATGCGGCTCTCCTGCGTTTCACCTGGACCGTTCACCACATCTTGCTTGCTCAAGTGCTCTTTCAAGAGGCTTACGGGAAAGTCTTTCCCGATGCTCTTGGCATCGTCCGTTTTGGTGTAAACCGGGTCGCTTTTGGGACTCTTGCAATTCCTGTCCTTTAATCGATGCTTTTCCTTTCTCTTGCTGTCTTTGCTCAGGACTGCGGTGGTGTTGGCCATGTTAACTTGTGCAATAATGTCCAGCTTTGGCTTAATGGGTTTCAGGGAGAGGCTCTTGGTTTTTGTGAGGGTAACAGTTGGAGAGGCCTGATGAGAAGAAACGTCTGGGATTTTAGTCGAAAATGCAGCGGGGGGAATAGCGGTCAGCTTCGGAGGGGCAGGAGCAGCGTTGATGAGTCTATTGGTCCTAGACTTAGCCGAGCATCTCTCAGCGAACCCACTTTCTTTCTTTACTTTGCTACAGATGTCCCTCTTATCGATAGCACCCTCCGCTTCGAGCTTAGGCATCTCGACAGACGTGTTACGATCCGTCATGAGGCAGTTTTCAAGGACGACAGACATGTTGGAAATGAGTGGGAGGTTGCTCAGATCGTCTATGGATCCATCCTTACTTGTCAAGTTCTGGCGTATCTTTGCATTGGCCATGGGACTGCTTTCATTGCTGAGCAATGCTTTCCTGCTCTTTGGAGAACCGACTGCATTGAGTTTATAAATGCCTCTGGGCTTCTTGGAGACGATGTTCTCAGGAGAATCAAAAGGTACAGAGCCGAGTGCTTCATCAAAATCTGAAAGTCTGTCTTCGCTTTCCACCTCAAACTCTTGCTTGCTGTTGTTGTTGTTCAGGTGAGCGTGCGACTGGTGGTAACGGAGCCCGTTGATGTGTTTGTACTTCTTGTTGCAGTTCGGATGTGGACAGTCTATTAGCATCGGGGAGGCGCAAACCTGATCAAGAAACACAGGGTCGGATTTACCCTGAGGGGTGGAAGGAGCACTCCTGGATTTGGCTCGTATCCTTTTCCCATTCCCATTCCGAATGTCCTCCGAGACCAAGCTCAAATCTAGATCCGCCGGGGCTTTGCTTTTTCTTTTTCCGCATATAAGTGGATTGGATTTGATGTCCTCCACGTAGTATCCAGGTGTTCTACAGCCACTGAGGTTCAGACTCCCTCGTCTGCCTTTGCTGCCGATTCCCACACCGCGCCTCTTGTGACTTAGTCCTCGTATCTTGGAAAGACTTGGGTCAGCAGTTGGTTGATCTGGTATGCCAAGACGCATCCGTTTACCACGTCCACGTCCACAAGGCATTTCACAGTCACTCATTGGTGACTCACAAAACCTAGTTAAAAACAACAAGGAGTCATGAGTGTATGTAAATAAACACGTTTCAAATTAATGATCTAAACAGGGTTCAATTTAGGCTGAAAAGGGCCAGATTTACTAACAGCTTGTGTCACGCAAACCCTCTTTTGGTGTATTTAAATAAATCATGCCACTTGATTTTACTGAAACTTTACTGGTATTTGCACCATTATTTAAAGTCTCCCTGTGGTGAAAATCCAGCGTTTAATGTTGTTAATGTGTCTATGTGGTTAATCCGCTTTAACACACACCGTGTGTGCGTTGATAAGTGGACAGCATTGCTGAAACTGCAGTGAACCAAAGACAGTCTCAAAAACACGCTTTGAAATCGCTGGTGTTTCTGATGTCACAAACCACCTCGTAACCAATCAGATCAACGTGTGATCGACAACCAGTGGATCTCTTGCTGCGTTCAAGTCCTCCTGGGAAGTTCGTACGTACGAGGTGGGAAGTCGTGTTTACGACGTGAGGTGCGTTCAAGTCAGTTTCGTCGGAGCAAAATGCCGGTGTACCTTCTTTTAATGAATTGCACGAAAATACAGCAAGGTTTGTTAACTCTGCTAATAAAAAAAAATGAAGAACAAAGAATGCGCATCAGGTGTGTTTTTCTTTTATGTTTTTTATTAGCTTATGAAGCCAATGTAAACTCTATCATTAGGTTTAATTTTTATATTATAATGATATCATATTTTGTGCAGAGAGCTTGCTTTATAAATGAAAAAGCCTTACAATGTCAATGAGTAAACATTGAAAATCAATTAAAATGTACCGTCAAGACGTTGAATGAACGTTTCTCACTGACACGCCCCCAACTCGTACAGATCGGGGCTTAAAGAAAATCCCGAGCTCCCCACTGGTATTTACGACATTGTGGTGGCGTTCAAATGCGTTCAACTCGTAATTACGATCTATACGAGATGACTTGAACGTGAGTGAGTGAGTGAGTGGAGGTGGGGTTCATTTGCATATTCATAGAACCATGCATACTAAATGAGGTGAGGGTGTCGAGTTACATTCAAGATATTTTAAGGCAAGAACTTTTAAAGGAAAAATCGTTTAAATGTCAATTTTGTGAGTTTTTAAAGGATATAATTAATGACTACAGGGCTTTAACACTCAAAAAAGCATGTCTTAACCCATTTTGTGCTCAACATGCTGCGATAGTTACTTTGTGTTGCCCTTGGTAGATTGTGTTGGTCCTTATGTAAATGAGCGGCCGCATCTGTGTTCTTTAATTTGCTCATTGACCTTACAGGACTTTCCTATCTGCGCATTTATGGGATTGCGGACTCGCACTAATTCCCCAGTTTAGTAAATCTGGCACCTTGGATCTGCAAGCCAAGCATTCAAGAAGAAAGAAAGGAAGGTGTATTACCGTGGTGGAGCCCAGTCATGCTTGGTGCAGTCCAAGAGAGTTCCCACATAGGTCCGTTTTCTCCATGTGACGTTCACAACTAGAACCCCTGGAATCATAGAGAAACATTCGCAGTAATGAGTACCTCTGAAATATTGTGTTATTAAAAAATCCACAATCACCAAATAAACACATTCAGGTTTAGCCCAAAGTGCACTCTTGGAAATAAAGAAACCATTTTTGGTTTCGTTTTTCTACATTTTAATAATCTAAAGAACCTTTTGTGCAGTGGATGTTAAATGTTCTTCATGGAGCCAATAAAGAACCTTTATTTTTAAGAGTAGGTCTTTTCTTGTATTTTCGAATGGATTCATTCAGCGTTTGATCTCGGTGATGGAAGTTAAGATGGTGGTCTGCAATTTTAATTTGCTTAATCAATATGCAACTAGTGTCTCCTCTTCCTTCAATGATTCAGTCTCACAGCTGCTTTGAAAACGCAGTCCTGTGGCGCTAACGACAAACTCGTCCTTACGTATCCAGTTAAACCAATTCCAATGCAGCAAGTGGAGAAATTTATATTTTAAATGCGTAATATTGCATAGAATAACTCGAATAGAAAGCTCTCACCTTCCTCAGTCTCATGCCACACAATACCCTCCAGATTGACGCTCGTTCCGGGTTGACATGGCTCCATGTAGCTGGACTCGAGGGCTTTCTCGGCTTCGTGTGTGTTTGTTCCGACTGACCGTGTCTTAACACTCAACTAAAGATAGAGAGAGACAGAGAGAGAGCAAACACAGTGCCAGCTGAAGTAAAATGCAGTTTCTTGATGCTCAATTTAATCTGATAATGTTGATCCAGCATATAAATATCCAATTAAGCACTTAATCCTCCTCATGCAATGAAAACACACAAATGGCGATGACAGCATCATCATGTCAGCATAATCAATGCAAAAGGAAAAAGACATGTAGATAAGTGTACAGGGACAATAGAGCAGGAGGGGGTGGAGCCTCTCGCTGTGTTTTAAACTGTAAATAACACACGAAAAGCATCTCGGCTTCAAACAAGCCAGTGTGTGTCTTTGTCCAGATTCACGAACAGGGGAATTATGATGCTTATGGTTTCCAATAGCAACAGACATGACGGTTTCACGAGGGCTGCATGCATAACAAAGGAAATGGCTGACAAACAAAAGAAAACCTGATATTGCGACGGATGGTGTTTAGGATTGTTCATATTCATAAAGAAGCACGTTTGGTGCATGAGAAGAAGAAGAAGGCTTCGTTCTCACGCACACACACACACACACAGTGCATCCGCCATCGTTCAGTAGATTGACAGTTATTATGCGCGTATCCACTTGTAGGTGTGTGTGTGAAGGACAGATGTTTGCTTACCGAGCTCGTGTCGTCAATGTGTTCAACAATAGCCGCGTCCATTCCGCCTCTGCAAACGGGACTGTCGGTTCCGTTCTCGGGGAGCGGGCCGAACTCATCCCCGTGCTTCTCCTTCCGAGTCCTCGCCTGCTCCTTCTCTCTCCTCCCTCCTTTGCTCGGGGTTTTGCCTTTCTTCGCGTCTTTGCTGGCTCTGGCGCCCGCGTCGGGGCTGCTGTCCACTGGTGCTGAATTCATCTCCGCGACGCGTCCTTGAGCCTCGCGACGCTTTCCGACGCACACTTTAGGAATTCCGCTCACAATCTCTCTCTCGCAATTCCTTCGTTTCAGCTTGAATTTCTTGGGCTCCTTGCAGAGGAACGGGAGCGCGGCGCGCGCAAGGCCCGCGCCCGCGCAATCATACTCGAGCTCTTGATCGCGACCTTCCGTCGTGCTTTTAACGCTTAAAACGCGATTCATCTCCAATCTCTGTCGATCCTTCTCCAAATCCGCGTCCAGGTCGATGATCAGATTCCCAACCCCGATCTCCCAGTCATCCCCGCTGTCGTCCTGCTCTCCGTGTGTCCTGATCCTGTGATGAAGGGAGGAACTCACTGACATTCTCCTCCACACGGGATTTCTGACAGAAAACGGTGATGAATCCTAAATCAAGTGATGGGAGGGTATTAATCACACACGCGGTGCGGCGGAGATCACTCTCTCCACATTAAACTCATTAAAACACACCAGCATGTGTAATAAATGCCTTTAAACACTCTCGAGTGTGCGTGCGTGTGTGTGTGTAAATCAATCCAGGAATGCGTTTCAGAAACATATTTCTGTTACTTGACTTTGATTTATTGAAAGAGCATGTGTATTCGCTTGCGAGAATGTGTTCAAACATTACGGTTCATTTATGAAAACGTTATTTTGTCAATGTTCTAGTTATTTAAATGTTTATTTTTTTCTTGTTACGTTAAACTTTAAGGGATTTTTTCCCCTCTATTTTATCATTTTACGAGTATTATGCGGGAACATTACTTTCAGCCATCTGGAAAACGCATCAAACTAACATCAGAAAAACAGTCTATGATTGATGGATAAAACGCATTTTTGTTCTTAAATGTTAGCCAAAGTTATCACTGTCAACAAAACATATATTTAACTTTATTATACACTGTAAAAAAATATTGTTGGTTTAACTTTTAACTTTAACTAAAAGTAAGTAACCTGGTTGCCTTAAAATTTTAAGTTCATTGAACTGGAAAAAGTGAGTTAATACAATGATATTGAGATTAATTTAACCATCAGAAACTCAAAATTATATGTTATCTGAACTAAATAAAATGTTGTGATTACTATGAGAGACAGTGTATAATAAAGTTAAATATATGTTTTGTTGATAGTGAGTGTGTGTGAGCGAGAGTGTGTGCGTCTTACTGTAAAAAATATTTTCAAGATTTGTTATCACAACATATTTTCTTTTGTCAAATCAACTTTATAATAATTTATTTAGTTGAGATAACTTATTATTTTGAGTTTCTGATGGTTAAATTAATCTCCTTCATTGTATTAACTCACTTTTTCCAGTTCAATCAATTTAAAATTTTAAGGCAACCACACTGTAAAAAAATATTGTTGTTTTAACTTAAAAAAGTAAGTAACCTGGGTTGCCTTCAAATTTTAAGTTGATTGAACTGGAAAAAGTGAGTTAAGACAATGAAGTAGATTAATTTAACCATCAGACACTCAAAATAATAAGTTATCTCGACTAAATAAATTATTGTAAAGTTGATTTGACAAAAGAAAATATGTTGTGATAACAAATCTTGAAAATATTTTTTACAGTAAGACGCACACACTCTCGCTCACACACACTCACTATCAACAAAACATATATTTAACTTTATTATACACTCACTGTAAAAAAAATATTGTTGGTTTAACTTAAAAAAGTAAGTAACCTGGTTGCCTTAAAATTTTGAATTGATTGAACTGGAAAAAGTGAGTTAATACAATGAAGGAGATTAATTTAATCATCAGAAACTCAAAATAATAACTTATCTCAAATAAATAAATTATTATAAAGTTGATTTGACAAAAGAAAAAATGTTGTGATAACAAATCTTGAATATTTTTCACTCTCTACAAAACATATATTTAAGTTTCTAATACTCAAACACACAATAATGCACAGAAACTCAAATTATCCAGTTAAAATCAAGGCTGTTTATTTCATATATTTGTCAGTGTTCCTCCTGTTTAGGACAGTGTTTGACTCTCTCCATGATTATGAGTATTATTAAGAGTCGATTAGCTCTTCGATGATGCCAGAGTTTATAGTTTAGAGAACGCCAGCCTGAATGGAGAAGATGAACTGAAACACGGAGCGAGTTTGACTAGCAAAAGCAAAACTGAGGGCTTTTAACTCTGGGTTAGTGTAAAAATGGACATCAAAATGCATTTCAAGCATGTTTTTTAAGGTAGTGTCATTACATTAAAAATATGAAAATTTCTGTAAGAAGATTAGTTCAGCTCCATATATTAAATCTAAGACGTAAATTAGTGATGTGCTGATTGTGAGCCGTTCCTCAGGAGTAGAAGGTCAGGACGCTCTGGTGGTTTCCTCGGACGAGGAGGATCGGCGGCAGGTCTTTGGAGAGCGTGTCCAGCCAGGACATGTAGAGCGCGCTGGACACCGTCCCCTTCCGGGCCAGCGGCATCGTTCTGAGGTCAGACGGGACAAGGTCGGGTCATAGGTCACAGGTCGACAGACACACACAGGCAGACCTCCAACATTCCTCACATTATCACAAATTAATATAAAATCTGACAAGCTGGATGAGTAAAATGGACAATATTAGGCCGAGATGCGAGATTTTTTTTTGCGATTGTGCTTCATTCACACACATATGTAAAGTAGGAAATTTACTAAATATCTTCATACTTAATATCCTAATGAATTTTGGCATAAAAGAAAAATCCATAATTCTGAGATTCACCCGTGCGACTCGAGACATGAATTATGTTGAATATCTGTCAGCTGTTCAATTGAACTCCACAATTAGATAATAGCAGTTTAGCTCAAGCAATGCTTCATGTTGTTCAGTGTGTGTGTAAAAAGAGCAGAAAACACACTTCAGCTCAAAGTGGAGGAATCATTGTTACTGTAGTCACTGGATGAAGAAGATTTGGCTGGAATATGGCACACTTTACTTTATTTTGCTCTCCTCACTTACACAAATCAACTATAGTGTCCTGAACATATCAACATCATATCTGGAGTCTGAATCATTTATGCCTTGATGTTGTATTTATGTGTGTGTGTGTGTGTGTGACTGTGACTCACATGACGATGAGGTTGGCTGTGCTGGAGTGTTCCTTCAGGAGCTCGTTCAGACGGATTTGACGATTCGACTTCATGGAAGAAGAAAGAACTGATGTCACTCACATTATTTCTGTAACATGCAAATTCTTTACATTTCTACAGAAATATCCTTCGAACATCTTTTTGTAGATCGGGATGGGAATCATAAAAGGGTTTCAGTTTTGAGGACGGATCCATCGTGCAGTGTGAACACACACACACACCAGTGACTGAATGCTAACCCGGATACTCGTGCACACACACACACACACACACACCTTGGCCCTGTAGAGCTCCAGCTCATTGTCTGTGATCCTCCAGGGCTCGTCCGTCTTCAGTCTCTCCGCCGCTTCTTGCTCCATGTCGTCCTCCCTCAGTCTGTACGGCTCGATCATCTCCTGAAACATCTGCTTACTGACAACACAATCACACGGTTTCTGGAGGATCTGGGCCAAACATGCTCATCGCCAGTGTTGGGGACTCATCAGATTATGTCAAGGAACCAGTAATGCACTACTTTTAAAATTTACAACAAAACATCCCTGTTATTTCTTAAAATATAATGCAAGTTACTTTGTAGAGACTGATATGTCTCCTGTCCCCATGTTGAAACAAATGGAAGTGCAGAGGCATGTGTGTGAACATGATATTGTAGTTCTAGACTAAAAGCGAGCGTGCATTTACTCGTCTCACTTGCACAGAAAAGATTCAGTATTCCTCAAAATGAAAAAACAAAAAACAGTCAAATGCAAAATCAGACTATGCATAATTAAATGTTACATAAAAAACAAATATTCGTATGCATTTAACCCTTATGCTGCATTAGGGACATTTTTGGTCTTTTGCAGTTTAATTTCTTTGACCATTTTGGCTGTTTTAATGCAAATGGTATGAAATTTGGCAAAATTGTGACTTTTTGGATACATGTAAAAAATGTGATCCCATTTTGCAAAATATGTATAACACACACTGTGTAGATCAAATAGTAACACTCAGCACCATAAAGACCAAAAATGGCCCATTGAAACCCATTAAAACGTTGTTTAAATCTGAGGCTGTCAGTAATACATGAAACATGATTTTTGCACAAACATCCTTTCATTTTGAAGCAAAAGCATTATATTTGCATTATATAGTGTATTCCACCAGATGACGTCACTACATATTTATTCCCTATGGGTGGAAATGCACCTTATTTTAGGCAATAGGCAATGTTTAATAGGTGGCCATTTTTGGTCTCTAACGCGCTAAGTGGGATTGTTTGCAAAGTGGGACTGTGATAATCCAAATCTAAAGTTTTCTCTTTGCATTTAGTTTATTGAAAATAATTGAATTTTTGTGTTTTTTCCTCTTATACAAATCGATGGTTTCGCAAACAAAACTGATAATTAAAGGGTTAAAATCCTGAAATTGAATACATTTTTGGTAGTTATGATGAGGACTGATGCTGGTTAAAAGATTTAACTTGGTAAAAGTGAAAAATAATAATAATATATAATATTTTAGGCAATGTTTAATATGTGGCCATTTTTGGTCCTTAATGCACTCAACGGTGTTAAAAATCTAATGCAGCACAAGGGTTAATTTCACTTTATTGACCAATGTAGTTTATATTGACTACTAAAAATGACTTTATATTTTTAGTTCCCATTCAGGGAACTTCGAGCTGCGTGTAAACGCCGTGGGAACGCCTCTGCGTGACGAGTCATGAAGCACGTATGAAATCTGTCCAATGGCGAGACGGAACGTCATAGGCGGGGTGACGTATCGACCAGGAAACTATAAAGCATCCCCGAAACACAAGCGCAACAGCTTCTGAGTCTTCACAAGCGCTCTATGTATGAATTTTGTCTGTCTGTCTAATATTGTATATTTATATATATTGATATGGCGAGCAAACAACAGCAGAAAGTGTGTTCATCCCTGCCCTCGCTTCATCACGGGTGGGGATACACACGATCTGTGTGTTGTTTGTTTGGGAGTGCAGCATGCTCAGTCGGCTCTCGAGGGGGCCGGCTGTGCACTGCGAGTGTCTGCCCATGAAGACACTTCGCTCCCGCCGGGCACTCTTCGAGGAGAGTGGTTCGGTGCGCGCTCCCCGCGGCTCGGGTCCCGCTGCTGCCGAGGCACAGCGAAGGCTTGCGTCGTGGGGATCGCAGATGGATCTATCAGCGGGGATTGAGACGGGCCCCGCCCTTTCTCTGCCCTTACCTGGTAGATCCAGTGCCTCAGTTCTCGCTGCGGGAGTCCGCGTTGCGGTTTTTCCTGCCCGGGCTGAGGCGCCATCACTTCAATTATCCAGTTCTGAGGAGCTGGATGTTGAAAGTGTGGATGCAGAGTCTATGGACTCAGTGGAGAGCGAGGGAAGCTCGTTTGCCATCCCAGTCTCCCGCGAATGTAGTAAAAATAAGGGGAAAAAAAAAAAAAATGGAGGTTTTTGACTCGGGCTGTGGAAAAATTAACCATTGAATGGCCAGTTGAGAAACAAGAGTCGAGAGAGTAAAATGGATGAGAGATTTTTAATATCACACTCACTACCTCCATGCCGGTGTTTGCCCTTCTTCCCCGATCTACACACCGAGGTGTGTAGATCGTGGAACAAACCAGTGTCAGCTAGAATTTTTTGACACACCAGACCTATATACTATGTATGCTAATATTGCTGGGTCTAGGAGATATGAGTGAGGGGGAGGTCGTCGGCACTGACGTGATTAATGAGATACTGCGTCAGGCGGCAGATATTTCTCTCCGTGCCACCAAGGAGACGGCCAGATCAGTCGGCCGCTCTATGGCAGCCCTGGTGGCCACGGAGAGGCATCTGTGGCTAAATCTGGCTAATATGAAGGAGAAAGATAAAGCGTTTCTCCTGGATGCGCCGCTGTCGTCCGGAAAAAAACAGGCAGCGGCGCTCCAGAAATGTCTCCCCCTCCGTACTCATCCTTCGGGGGCTGCTGGGCGAGAGCAGCCCCGCCCGTCGAGAGAGCGTCGCGGGCTCCTCCCCAGCAAAACTGGGCTGAGACGCGGCGTTCTCAGGCGAGGTCTTCCCGGGATAGAACCGATCTGAGGACGGTTATTGTCGCCAGGAAGGCTTCGTCGAAGAAGTCCTGACGCCACTGGTGTCAGGCTACTGAGGGTGGTCCCCACCGTGAGACAGAGGTGTTCGCCGCTGAATCCGGCGCCCGCTCTCTCTCGGTGCCCTCAGGGGTTCGTTCTGCCAACCCTGCCTGTAATGGGGGGTGCAGACGGTCCCAGCGAGCGATTTCCCGAGGGACGCTCGTTTGCTCCGAGGAGCGATACAGAACGGTCGTTAAACCCTGCCTGTGCGCGGTCACAGGGCGCTGTTTCTGTTTTTAAAAACTACTCCAGAGGCCAGTCTCGAGAGACTGGTACCCTTAGTAGAATTTCTGGTAGAATGGGGAAGTCTTCCAAATATATCTCGTTGGGTCCTGCAGACTATCGAACGCGGGTACGCGATCCAGTTCAGGTCGCGTCCACCTCGTTTCCGGGGGGTTTTGCCCACAGTGGTGACCCCCGAGCAGGCTCTGGTTATGGAACAAGAAGTGAAAGCTCTGCTACTGAAGGGGGCGATAGAACGAGTTCTTCCTCCCGACAGAGAGCTGGGGTATTACAGCCGGTACTTCATTGTTCCAAAGAAGGATGGGCGGCTGCGTCCGATTTTAGACCTGCGCCTCTTAAATCGGTCAGTAGGGAAGCTCAAGTTCTAAATGCTGACTCTCAAGCAGATCGTGTCACAGATCAGGTCCGAGGACTGGTTTCGTCACGATAGACCTAAAAAAAAGACGCGTACTTCCATATCTCCATCCTTCCGCAACATCGGAAGTTCCTGAGGTTCGCTTTTTGGGGCGAAGCGTACCAATATCGGGTCCTTCCATTCGGCCTAGCGTTATCTCCTCGAACCTTCACGAAATGCATGGACGCGGCCTTGGCCCGCTGCGTCTCCAGGGCATTCGCATTTTAAATTACATCGACGATTGGTTGATTCTGGCTCAATCGGAGCATCAGGCGATTTGGCATCGAGATGCCGTCCTCGCCCACATCAGAAGGTTGGGGTTGAGACTCAACGCTAAGAAGAGTGTGCTTTCGCCAGTTCAGCGGACCACTTTTCTAGGCGTGGTATGGGATTCGACGACGATGCAGGCACGTCTGTCGCCGGCTTGTATAGCCTCGATTATCTCGACTGTCAAGCAAGTGAAGCTAGGCCAGTCACTCACTGTAAAGGAATTCCAGAGAATTCTGGGTCTGATGGCAGCAGCATCCAACGTGTTACCGTGCGGCCTGCTGTACATGAGACCACTACAGTGGTGGCTCAAGACCAAGGGGTTCTCCCCGAGGGGAAAGCCGCTCCGCAAGATCAAGGTCACGCGACGTGGTCTCCGTGCCCTGGCTATGTGGAAAGAACCTTGGTTCCTGTCCCTGGGACCTGCGCTGGGAGCCCCGTGTCGCCGGGTAACGGTGACGACGGATGCCTCTCTCACGGGCTGGGGAGCGATCATGAGTGGTCGCTCGGCCCGCGGGTTGTGGCAAGACCATCATCTCCGATGGCATATAAATTGTCTAGAGATGATGGCGGTGTTTCAGGCTCTGAAACACTTTCTCCCAGACCTCAGAGATCATCATGTTCTTGTCCGGTCAGACAACATGTCTGTGGTCTCTTACATAAACCACCAGGGGGGTCTGCAGGGACCCGTTCTGCTGAACCTGCCTGTGAGGGTGGGCGCAGACGGTCCTAGCGAGTGGTTTCCCGAGGGAAGCTCGTTTGCTCCGAGGAGCGATACAGAACAGTCGTTAAACCCTGCCTGTGCGCGGTCACAGGGCACTGTTTCTGTCTCTATAATTACTCCAGAGGCCAGTCTCGAGAGACTGGTACCCTTAGTGGAATTTCTGGCAGAATGAGGAAGTCTTCCAAATATATCTCGATGGGTCCTGCAGACTATCGAACGCGGGTACGCGATCCAGTTCAGGTCACGTCCGCCTCGTTTTCGGGGGATTTTGCCTACAGTGGTATCCCCCGAGCAGGCTCTGGTCATGGAACAAGAGGTGAAAGCTCTGTTACTGAAGGGGGCGATAGAACGAGCTCTTCCCCCCGACAGAGAGTTGGGGTATTACAGCCGTTACTTCATTGTTCCAAAGAAGCTAACGATATACGCCTCCCTCACGGGCTGGGGGCGATCATGAGTGGTCGCTCAGCCCGGGGTCTGTGGACTTTCTCCCAGACCTGAGGGGTCACCATGTTCTTGTCCGGTCAGACAGCACATCGGGGGTCTTTTTATAGACCATCAAGGGGGTCTGCGCTCATGTCCATTATTCAGGCTAGCGCCAGATCCTTCTGTGGGCCCAGGGGAAGCTTCTTCTTTGGCGATTTTATATCCCAGGATATTTAAATCGGGGAGCAGACATCCTGTCGAGGCAGGGGCCGAGGCCCGGGGAGTGGAGACTCCACCCCGAGGTGGTGGAGCTCCTATGGAGTCATTTCGGTCATACCGAGGTAGGCCTATTTGAATCCAGGGACTGAGACACTGCATGCTGTGGTTTCTCTGTATCCACCAGCCCCTTTGGGGTTGGATGCGATGGTACAGGAGTGGCCGAGGTCACCCCTGTACGCATTTCCCCCGATTGCTCTGCTCCCAGGAGTTCTGGAGAGGGTTCACCGAGTCGGGGTCTTTCTACTGTTAGTAGCCCCGCGTTGGCCGGCCCGAGTATGGATGCGGGTCGATACTTCACCCCCGCCCAGATCTATGGAGGTTGTGGCTTGGCCTCTGAGGGGGCCCAGCTCATAGAATCGGGTCTCTCGACTGAGGTCGTGGAGACCATCCTCCAATCCAGAGCTCCGTCCACGAGGAGATTATATGCCTTGAGGTGGCAATGTTTCACCTCTTGGTGGGGAGAACACCAGTTGGACCCAGTTAACTGCCCGGTGTGGCGGTGCTGGAATTCCTTTGGAGCATTTCTCCACAGGGTTATCCCACTCCACACTAAAGGTGTATGTGGTGGCCTATCTGCTTACCACGTCCCTTTGAGTGGAGCTTTTCACGGGAGATACCCATTGGTAATTCTTTTTCTTCGTGGTATTGTGAGGTCAGACCAAGAGAAACTAATCTGCTCTGCCCTCTGAGGGCTCTAGATGCTTATGTCCACAGAGCTGCCCTGTGGAGAAAGCCTGAACAGTTATCTGTTTGTTTTGGACCTCCGAGGAAAGGTTGTCCCGCATCTGAGCAGAGGTTGAGTAAGTGAGTGGTCGAGGCCATCTCATTTGCATATGAGTCCGCCGGTCAGCCTTCTCCTTTGGCTGTCTGGGCTCACTCAACCAGGGGTATGGTAGCTCCGCTCCAGGGGCGCAGGTGCTTTCGTCTAAATATGTGCCTGATTTCATACAACGGACACCTGCTCGCATGGCGGCGTTGGTATTAGCGTTCCCACGGCGTTTACACGCAGCTCGAAGTTCCCTGAATGGGAACGTCTCTGGTTACGTATGTAACCCTAGTTCCCTGAAGGGAACGAGACGCTGCGTGTCTATGCCATACTCCCAGCATGCCCGTGAGCGCTTGCTTCAGTCCTATCAGAAGCTGTTGCGCTTGTGTTTCGGGGATGCTTTATAGTTTCCTGGTCGATACGTCACCCCGCCTATGACGTTCCGTCTCGCCATTGGACAGATTTCATACGTGCTTCATGACTCGTCACGCAGAGGCGTTCCCACGGCGTTTACACGCAGCGTCTCGTTCCCTTCAGGGAACTAGGGTTACATACGTAACCAGTGACGTTTCTATTGGCCAAGGTGTGTTTGAGCGTCCTCTACTGGACACGCTTGAATCTGCACTTCCTTCAGTCTGAGGCTTATTTTAATTTTGGTGTCTTTATTTGCTCAAAAATAGCATTTTTGGTTATAAAGCGGCCAGACCAGGTGAGCAAAAGTAACACAAAAGTAACATAAATGTAACGCATTACTTTTCTTAATAAGTAACACAATTAGTCATTTTTAAGCGAGTAACGCAATATTGTGATGCATTGCTTTTCCCCAACACTGCTCACGACTGATCTGAACTTACTTGTGTTTCTTCGGCTTGATGTTGATGTCTCCAATAACAGTGATGTCCGAGAAGTCGATCCTGAACTTACTGAGCAACGCCGCCATCCTGTGCCAGAGCAAAAGCTTTAGCAGTTTACACGGCAAACATGGGATTTTTACTCAATATTCTTGTCTTCCAGCACAAATATTATTAAATCAAGACACATTTACTGGGGAAGAAAAATCACTGAATATACCAAGTCTCGTTTCCTGAGTCAAAATGAAGTGAGTTTGAACAAATATCTGCAGTGCCAGAAAGATAAACTTCATTGAAAGTGAAAGGTTAGTACTGCATTATCTGATTATATCCCATTTAAAACGTTTTGACACACTAATTTAAAGGAGTAGTTCACTTTAAAAAAAACTTTAGCTGATAATTTACTCGCCCCCATGTCATCCAAGATGTCCACGTCTTTCTTTCCTCAGTCGAAAAGAAATGAAGGTTTTTGATGAAAACATTCCAGGATTTTCTCCATATAATGGACTTCAATGGGGTCCAAACGGTTCAAGGTCCAAATGAGAGTTTCAGTGCAAACTGTTCAAAGGGCTTTAAATGATTCCAGACGATGAATAAGGGTCTTATCAAGGACCCTTCGAGTCATGACTCGGAAAAAGATTTGTTCATTTTGATGAACGAGTTCGAACAGGAGAGTCACGAACGCTTATAAAACTTAAACTTTGTTATTTATTTATTAAATGAGCGATCGTTTCGCTTGATAAGACCCTTATTCATCGTCTGGAATCGTTTAAAGCCCTTTGAACAGTTTGCACTGAAACTGTCTTTTGGACCTTGAACCGTTTGGTCCCCATTGAAGTCCATTATATGGAGAAAATCCTGAAGAAAGGAAAATTTCTTTTCGACTGAGGAAAGAAAGACATGGACATCTTGGATGACACGGGGGCGAGTAAATTATCAGCCAAAGTTTTCTCAAAAGTGAACTACTCCTTTAATTTGTTTCTAGTGATCTGATGAGGCTTTTGTTTAAATGATTCAAACTAATTCTGCAGACAAATATAAACTGTTTTTAAATGAAATAATTTGTGCAATAAATGCATTGAACACGTTTAGAACGGTTCGTAACACTCACGCTCGGCGGTCGTGGTCGATCCGGTTGATCTTTCCTCCGATGAACACGCGGATCTTGCAGTCGCGCCATTTCTTTTTGTTGGTCAGCAAATACGGTATCAGAAGAGTCAAGCCTACGACAGCGAGGGGTTAATAACTTATTAAAGTGACAAGCTCTCACAGGATATAATGAAGGCTAAGAAAACAGTCAAACCAGAATATACTCATGTCCCCCATGATCAGTGTATTGGCTATAGTCGGAGATAAATGTGAGCAGAACTCAGTGTTTGATATTGGACTGGTTTTCTGGTTTTGAACTCCACAATTAGATAATAGCAGTTTAGCTCAACCAGTGAGCAAGCAATGCTTCATGTTGTTCAGTGTGTGTGTAAAAAGAGCAGAAAACACACTTCAGCTCAAAGTGGAGGAATCATTGTTACTGTAGTCACTGGATGAAGAAGATTTGGCTGGAATATGGCACAGTTTACTTTATTTTGCTCTCCTCACTTACACAAATCAACTATAGTGTCCTGAACATATCAACATCATATCTGGAGTCTGAATCATGTGCGGTTTGACTGTACATTCAATCAAAAGTACATTAAAGCTGGAATATCACGTGACCTCCGTCGTCGAACAGCCACCACACGTCGATGGTCCCCTTGCTCTGCTTCCTCTGGAACTGCTGGCTGGCGTTGAGGAGCCTCTCGTCCGCAGAACTGAGCGGCAGGCGGAGCTTCTTCGAGTCTGCCGTCAAACATCAGGTGCAGATCACAAAACAGAACTGAAGTGTTTTTATAATAATTATAATGCGCTTTACATTGAAGGAGGAATCTCCTCAACACCAGATTTTGAATATGTGAAGCAAACGTTACATTGCATCATTCTTCAGACATCATGGAATGTTCATTTTGAATGTTCTCGGAACGTTCCGAAACAAGTCGCAACATTTAAAAAATGTTATATGAACATCCAAACTCTGCACGAACAATCTATAGTAGGCCTTATGTTTTTGTGCTAATGTTTTGAGAACATTATTAAAGACTAGAAAATCTTGAATGAACGTTTCATTAAAGTCCCGCTGCAGTTTATCCGTTAAAACTCATCTTTGATCACATATTTAAATGTTTTTTCCATTATTCCATAAAATATCTTGAATGTAACTCGACACCCTCGCCTCATTTAGTATGCGTGGTTTTATGAATATGCAAATGAGCCCCACCTCCACTCACTCAGAGATCCACTGGTTGACTCACACACGTTGATCTGATTGGTTACAAGGTGGTTTGAAACACCAGCGATTTCAAAGCGTGTTTTTGAGACTGTCTTTGGTTCACTGCAGTTTGAAGGAGGAAATACTCAGCAATGCTGTCCACTTATCAACGCACACACGGTTAAAGCGGATTAAACACATAGACACATAAACAACATTAAACGCTGGATTTACACCACAGGGGGACTTTAACGTTACTGGAGGTTTCATAAGTTTGAGGGAATCTTCCCAGAACGCCCTGTTAGCCTTTGAATAAACTAGAGTACATTTGTATGCCGTAATACACCGGAGTTCAGTCAACGCTCTTGACCTCTGACCTCTGAAGATGAGCGGGCTGCTTTGACAGCTGGTGGCTATAGATGATGGTTTGGAGGAATCGCTGTCGAAGTCTTTGATGTTGATGGACACCAGGAGATCCTTCACTCCAGACGTCTTCTCCTGCGACGACAGAAACTCATCTGGAGAAAGAGCAGCGGCGTTACAATCATGAAGACCACACGGATGACGCTTCACTTCAGTTAATCAAACTCCACCTTGAATGTGAGAGATGTCGAGACCTTCCTTCAGTCTCAGGAGAACCACCCCGAACTGCAGGTCAAACGCATCACTGAGAATATGAGGAAATAATCATAAAAACCTGCTCTAGTCCAGACAAAACAGCATCACACTCAGAAATATGGACTCTTTAATGGCTGTAATTCATGAATACTTGAAGAAAAAACTCCAATCACTGCAAAAATGCTTTTCTCACTTAGTATTTGTGTCTTGTTTCCAGTCCAAATATCGAAAGAATTATTAATCATGATGCATTTACTAGAGGAGTAAAATGACATGAGATATTAAGTCTTGTTTTCCAGGGGAATTCATCAAAATTAAGGGATTTGTTGCTAAATGATCTGCCAATGGGGTCAGAAAAATAATGTTAACTCAAACAGAAACAAGATTAGTTTTCTGACCCCATTGGCAGATCATTTAGCTTGTTTTAAGCAAAAACTCACTCGTTTTGATTTATTTCCCCAGAAAACAAGACTTAATATCTGATGTCATTTTACTCATCTAGTAATAATCATTTTTAGATATTTGGACTGGAAACAAGACACAAATACTTAGTGAGAAAAGCATTTTTTGCAGGTGTAAAATTGTATATATGTGTAGGTTAACACTAAAGCACATCCACTGAACTAAACAAAAGACATATTTTAACAGAATAATTTGGCCTCTAAAAAATGCTGTATTTCGAACAAATTGTGTCCCAAACTTTAAGTTGATATCACAAAACTTTTGCCGCTAAATTGTTTTAAAGTAGCATTTCTATTTTTTCACAGGATGAGTGCAATGATAAATAAAGTGTGATAAAGGCCCTCGCACACATCTATCTTCACACGTTAAAAAATAAATACGACCTCACGTTATCAATCACGCTATCATCATAAAAATATTCGGATCGGGTTCGATTTTCTGTGTTTTCCGCATCCGAAGCTCAAGCAGTTTGACGATTCAGAGCCGCCGGGTCACAGGTATGAACAAACGGACTCAGTGTGTGTGTGTGTGTGTGAGTGTGTGTGAGGGCCTTTAACACGCTAAATATGGAGACAGAAGGAGACTCGCTGGATGGTGTTGATGTAGGTCTCCACGTCCTTCATCTCGCCGTCCCTCCAGTTGTTCTTAAAGCCGAATACGAGTGTGTTTGGTTTCAGCCGACCCAAACCAGCCGTCTGTCAATCAAACCACATCAGATTCATCTTACACTGTAGAGTCTGTAATTGTTTGTGAGATTTGCTAGAAATATCTAAGAAAACGGCAAGAAACCCATTAAATTACATGTGAAGTTTCTAACATAGTTCAAAAATAGTTTTTACACTGCAGTTTTAGTGTTTCTGCCTTATTCTCCAGCACAAATATCTAAACATTCTTAAATCAAGATCTGAGTCTGAACTCAAAGGGGAAACAAGAGTATTTCTGTCACTCCATTAGCAGATTTAAGCATGAATTTCATTAATTTTGATGCATTTTAATTAGACAAGGCTTAATATTTTCAGCCATTGCTTCTTCTCCAGTAATCGTGTCTTGATTTGAGGATGTTCTGTGCTGAAAAACGAGACAGAAACACTGAGGAAGAACGTCACGTTTGCAGTTCAGGAGTGTGTGTGAAGCCGTCTGTCAGATTACACCGGTTCACGTCTTCACTACATGAGGTCTTTCATCTACAATGACTCGTATTTCTGACCTGTAGGAGATACTGGGCTCCTTGTCTGAGATCGTCAGCAAACACTGGGGTGTAGAACGCTTTGATTCGGGCCTTCAGGAGCCAGCGCTGGTAGCGGACCTGCTCGTTCATCATCTCCTTATAGTTCGGCCGCCGGTATCCCTGCGGGAGAACGACAGAACAACTGCAAAAACTGAGAAAATACACAGCATTTTAGTCGTTTCCCAAAACGCCTCATTTGGGACAGTTGGATCCAAACGCAACCATTTATTAACAAACATAAGCTGAAGAGTCAATCCAGACACAGGGAAAGAACTGAAACAGAACAAAAACAGAGGATAACTAGGAACAGGCGAGGGTAATCAATCACCGTGGCAACACATGAGGGTAACTATAGAAACACAGGAAAACACTTGGAATGATAGGAAAAGAAAGTACACTTCAAATTAAAAATCCAAGCAAAAATTTTTGTTAAAATAATATTTTTCATTTAAAATGTTGTATTTTTAAAGACTTTTATGATAGTATTTATGCAATAATTATGATCTATTGGTTTCCATAAAAAAAATCTAATTAAAAACAAATTGTCCATTAACCCCTTCATTGCGACGTGCTTATTTCTGCATCGTGTCTGATTTGTTGATAGTAAAAAAAAATATATTTTTCTCATTCATATCTATAATGAATAATGGTGGTCAGTTTTGATTATGAGGAGCTCAACTGTGACCTTCGAATCGTTACAGGATTTTTTTCCAGAGCTACAAAAGTCACATTCTGAGAAAGTAAAACACTTTAAAAACAAAAAGTAAAACTTGAATGAAAAACACTACAGGATTAAATCAAGAGACATTCACTTGAGGAGCAAAATACCTTACATTAGGTCTTGTATCCTACTAAACATATCAAAGATAAGAGAATTTATGCTAAAACCCCCAAAACCAGATATCTGCCAATGGAGTCAGAATTCAGAGTTCAGATTATTTTGGAAACGCTTCACAATAAGTCGTTTATGAACTAACATTGACTATCAATACTTTAACGGCATCCAGCGCATGTTCATTTCACCATTATATACATGTTTAAGGTCAAAAGTGTGGTTAATGCACTGTGCATGAATATAACATCGCTTCTCCACTAAATGTCTTTTGATATTTGTGCTGGAAAACCAGGAGAAACATCATGTTTGCAGTTTTACACTGAAGAAAGGCTGACGTGTGTGTTATTGAGGGACGTACAGAGCGCACGTGTCCGCACACCATCAGGCCCGAGTTGTTGGTGAAAGCGTGGACGAGATACATCAGCGCCGGCCGAGAGTTCGGGTATCCGGACATGACGAGACACTGAGGCCTGTGGGAACATCAGACGTTCAGTTCTAACAAATCAGCTCTGGGAAATATTCATAATCAAAAATAACTTTATTAGCAACCACCCAAAATACATTAAAACACCCTAGCACCCACCCGAAATACCTTAGCAACCGCCTAGCAACCACCCAAAATACATTAAAACACCCTAGCACCCACCCGAAATACCTTAGCAACCGCCTAGCAACCACCCAAAATACGTTAGAACATCCTAGCAACCACCCAGAACACAATACCAACCATCCAAAATACCTTAACAACCGCATAGCAACCACCCGGATCACCTTAGCACATTTAAATTACTTCAAACTATTTTAAAATTCAAACTAATTTAAACTTTAGACTAATTTAAATTTTAAACTGATTTAAACTTCCAACTACTTTAAACTTTCTGTTCCAAACTTTCACAAGCCAACTTAAAGTTTGTCTCGATGAACTTTCTCTGTTATGATTAATCATGAAAATTTCACAGAGCTGATTTGTGACTCACGTTAATGTGGTCCAATGTGTCTACACTCTTAAACATGCTGGTTTGGGTCAAATATGGACAAACTGTGGGTTAAAAATGTAACCCAACAGCTGCAGGGTTTGTCCATATTTGACCCAAAGTTGGCTTGAAACAACCCAGCATTTTTTTTTTTTTTAAGTTGTTTTACAAATCTCTATAACTGATGTAAGGGTCTTGGTTATGGATTATGATACCGGTTTATTTGGGAAATATCATATACACAAAGCAAAATGTATGCTAACTGCACTAAATGGTAGACTATTTTCCCCTAACTGAAGTTTTTGTGACTTCAATACAGAACAATCGTAAAGCTGTTGGCAAGGATACTTGATCTCACTTTTTTATACATTCAAGTGTTTTCACTGCAACTCAGTATTTTAGTCTTGTTTGCAGTCCAAATATCAAAAATGTCTTAAAGCAAGATCCATTTACTAAAGTAGTAAAACACCATAAGATATGAAGTCTTGTTTTCTGACTAAATAAATACAAATGAAGTGTTTTTGCCATCTGACCGGAAGTTCTTGATGTGGTCCTCGACCCCGGTCAGATGCAGAGAGTGTGTCAGGGCTTTATTGTACATCAGCGCTTGTGTGGACGACCCCCAGTTCACGTCTGCGGCAGAAACACACACTTCAGCCTCTGACACACACACTCATGATGTTACACACGATCAACAACACTTTACAATCAGTACTCACACTAGTTAACATTAAAATACGCTTTAATGCAAAGTGACAGTAAACACATTTATAATGTTACAAAAGATTCTATTTCAAATAAATGCTGTTCTTTTTGAACTATTTATTCATCAAATATTTCTAAAAATGGGAAATAATCATAAATGTGTCTTGATCATCAGATCCTCATATTAGAGTGATTTCTGAAGGATCATGTGACACTGAAGACTGGAGTAATGATGCTCAACGTGTGTGAGTCAACCAGTGGATCTCTGAGTGGAGGCGGGGCTCATTTGCATATTCATAGAACCGCGCATACTAAATGAGGCGAGGGTGTCGAGTTACATTCCAGATATTTTAAGAAAAACGTTTAAAATGTAATTTTGGTGATCAAAGATGAGCATTAAGGGATATAATGATTGACTACAGGGGGACTTTAAACAATATGTTGCACATAATCATATATCAGATCTGACCTGGTTTCTTATAGCTGACGTATATGTAGAGCGCCAGGACGATGCCGTTGGTGACCAGCGCCGCCCACCAGTTGATCACGAACATCACGGCGCAGCACAGCACGGCTCCGGCCAGCGACACCCACTTGTTGTAGTATTTGAAACTCGGACGCCACCCTGTGCAGACGTCAATCAAGACACACTTCATCAATCACCCCTACACCCTCATTAGCGCATTGGTATTTAAGGGGACGGCAATGTTATTCAATCCCACAACAATGCACTGCAATAATGAGTGCACAACAACGGCTGTCCGAATTCACTCACTCGTTTTCTTATTAGTGGACTAACGTAGGGAGCAGTGAACGAGGGTTTAGGGGACGAGACTCAGAGGAAAGGACACTTGCCTGGAGAGTTCGCCAGCGACGCGTGGAAAACAGAGAAGTTTATCAATGCGTACGAGGCCAAGAAGAAGTTGGAAATGATGGGAGCGATGATGTTTAACTCCGCTGAAACACAAACACACGTTATCCTAGACACACAGTCAAACCCCAATATACCCCCATGATCAGTGTATTGGCTATAGTCGGTGAGCAGAACTCAGTGTTTGATATTGGACTGGTTTCGTCCGTCCTTCTGTTGGACTCTCACACATGAATTATGTTGAATATCTGTCAGCTGATAATAACCACACAAACATTATTCTCTTAAAAATACAAACATGTACATACATGTTGCTCAGATATTATGGTAGCCGCGTTTGTGCTATATAGAGTGAATTTACACCTTTGCCATTAACGTGTTTATAAATCATGGATGTCAGTGCATGTCAAAACATCCCAAGGACCCCAAATACACCTTGGTCCCCAGGGGGTTCAATTGAACTCCACAATTAGATAATAGCAGTTTAGCTCAACCAGTGAGCAAGCAATGCTTCATGTTGTTCAGTGTGTGTGGAAAAAGAGCAGAAAACACACTTCAGCTCAAAGTGGAGCAACAATCGGTTGCGGTAATTTCTATTATCACTGTAAAGCTGCTCTGAAACGATCTATCCTGTTAAAGCGCTGTATAGATGAAGGACACTCGCTGTATAGAGTGAGGTGGAGGTGGTTCACCGATCAGGATGAAGGCCAGGCCGATGACGAAGGTGAGGACGTACGCGCGCAGAGGCTCTTTGTTCTTTCCATATCCTTTGGCGAACACATGTAATCCTGGGTAGATTTTATCCTTACACAAGGCCTGCAGAAACACACACACACACACACAATCATCTCATAAGTTAAAAACAGAAAATACATCATCATTTACTGTATGCATTTGGCAGATGCTTTTAACCAAAGTGGCTTTCATTGCATTCAAACTATTAAACATTTTGTTGACTTCATGCATTATCCTTTCGAGAGCGCTTTCATCAGTGTTCTGCTGTATCTGATGATTATGCAATAAATTACCCAATCGTGCGAAAATCAGAAAGCACAAGCTTTAGTATCGGGTTGCCATGTTGAAACCCTTAAAATAATAGTAGAAAATCGTGAAATCAACAGTGGACGTCATTGACACTGACATTACCACACATGGAAAATGTGCAGATGCAAACGGCTCAATAATGTGTTTTTCTTTGACTGTACATCTCATTATATATTACTCATTAGATCGGTTGAAATGATGCACACATTAATTAAATTAAAGACTAATAATCATCACATTAGATGAAGTTCTCAGGACTTTGGCAAGCGTTCGGTCAAGGTTCTCTGAAAGTTACAAACAAACAAACTCTACAGTGATGTAATAAAACATTCGTTAAAAGTTATCTGGTCTTTAATAATAAAAACATTATTCATACATCGCTCATGAAGCTTTTTTTCTTAAATGATTTGAAAATCTGAAATCATGACTTTCTGAAAACAGTCATAATTATGAATTACTATAAAAAAAAAGTTAAAAATAAAAATTCTGACAAAAAAGTTGAAATTATTAGTCATATTTATAAGATAAAATGAAATTATGTCAGCGAGTCAATTATATGACAGAATTAATTATTACATACAATCTAGTCAAAATGAGATGTAAACTCAGAATCATGAAATAAAAAGTTGATATGACATTCATATTTATTATTATTACATACTAAGATGAATTTATGACAAAAAGTTGAAAGTAAGAAAGTTTTATGAAATTAAAAACTAATCTTGTTTCTGCTTGAGTTAAGATTATTTTTCTGACCCCATTGGCAGATAATTTTGCTTTTTTTAAAGCAACAACTCACTTTATTTTGATTAATTCCCCAGAGAACAGGACATAATATCTTATGTAATTTTACTCATCTAGTAAACGCATCTTGATTTAAGACTTTTTCGATATTTGGACTGGAAACAAGACTCAAATACTGAGAAAGAAAAGCATGCATGTTGTGTGGCCCTGACCTCAGTTAACCTCTGACCTCAGAAGGATCTGAACACTGACCTGGAAGACTTTAGGAGCGCTGACCAGAGACGCCAGCGCCGACGAGAGCGTAGCGGAGAAGATCCCAGCGGTGATGAGCGGCCCGAACCCAGACACCAAACTCATCACCTGACAGAACCACACACCACATCATCACAGAACCATCAGTGACATCATCACAGAACCATCACAGACAGCTCAACAAAACTTCTTTCAGACACATAAACCATCTTAAAGTCCCCTGTGGTGTAAATCCAGCGTTTAATGTTGTTTATGTGTGTATGTGGTGTGTTTAATACGCTTAAAAACACGCTCTGAAATCGCTGGTGTTTCTGACGTCACAAACCACCTTGTAACCAATCAGATCAACGTGTGTGAGTCAACCAGAGGATCTCTGAGTGAGTGAGTGAGTGAGTGAGTGGAAGCGGGGCTCATTTGCATATTCATAGAACCGCGCATACTAAATGAGGCGAGGGTGTCGAGTTACATTTAAGATATTTTAAGGCATGATTTAAAAAAATATGCAATTTTGGTGATCAAAGATGAAATGATTGACTACAGGAGGACTTGGATTGACTGGTAGTGTGTGTATTCTATATAACCATGATGATATAAGCACATCTTATGCTCACACACACACACACCTGGAAGTCGTTCTGAAGCCCGTACTTGCAGCCTCCCTCTCTGCAGATGGAGAAGTCGAACCCGAGCGAGCACGAGGCGTCGGTGCAGTTCTCCAGCGAGCCCACGATCGTGTCGTTATCATCGCCGGTGGCGTCGCGCACGATACAAGAGCCTGAAACACAGCAAACACACGTCGCGTCTGACCCCACACTACACACCACAAGCTCAAGTTCACGTTTATTTGTACAGTACACTGTAAAAAATAACCGTGATTTTAACGGTAAAATACTGTAAAAATGCTAGTGCAAAACTGTTAATTGGTAAACAGAAAGTTTCCGTACTATACACGGTAAATAACTGTGATATAATTTTACAGTAAAATACCGTTAAATTTACAGTTTTTGAAAGTGAAAAAGAACAAATCATTGTATAGTTTACAGTGAAAAACCGTAAATTGACATTCCCACAATTCCCTGTGTGACATTTTTATACATTTTATGACTTTTTGTTGAAATAACTACGGTTCCTCATAGTTTTATTGTTTTTTTTTCTAATCAGTTATGTTCATTAGGGTTATATGTTACATTTAATGCTGTTAAATTAATGTTTATTGCATTTTTTTAATTTCATGTGTGTTACCATGATGGTGCTTAATGTTTGTGTGAATGACACTGTGCAGCTTCTTTAATTAAGTGTTCACTTGTGATGAGCTGTGATTGCTCATGTATTTCTCATCACTGCTGTGATGATTGTTGGTTGTCAGTGTATTACAATGGTCTAAAACAGATATAAATACATCAATAAGTTGGTAAATCCACATTTTATCAGAAAATAAATTACGGTTTATTACTGTAAATTTTAAATTAAGTCTGTAAAACCATTAACGTTCCGGCCAAAGTTCTGGCAACCACAGCTGCCGTTTTTTTTACCGTAAAATTTACGGTTTATTTTTTACAGTGTACATTTAACTTTGTTTTGAATGTAAAGTTTCATTTTGCAGGAGAATTGAGGGGTTTTGCCCATTGTGTGTGTGTGTGTGTGTGTTTTAGTTGTGTGTAGAGTTCTGAGAGTATGAGGCATTCTTTCAGAAAATGTGTGTAAACAATCAAGAAAAACTATAAGTTTTCTGGGGAAATAAATACAAATTAAGTGAGTTTTTGCTGTGTGTGTGTGAGAAAGAGTTTGTGTCTGTCTTGTGTTTGTGAGTTGTTTGTGTGTGTTGTCTGACATGTTTCTTGTTCTTGACACGACAAGATTTAAAGAGTCAAAATCATGTAATCTGAAGGAGGAAAAGCTCTGACACATGAGAAGGCGCAGACTCATTCAAAGTCTTCAAAACAAGCAATGCAGTGTATAATATAATATAATATAATATAATATAATATAATAGTGTCTTTTTCCGCCAATTTTAATATAGAATAGAATATCAATTCCAGTCAAAGGAAAAGCGTTACCGTTAGAGACGGCGACAGCGATGTAAACCAGTCCGGTGATGAGGATCGCCAGCAGAGTTCCTTTGGGAATCGCCGACTGCGGATCCTGGAGACCAACATCATCCATGAAAATACACACAATCACAAATATAATCCTTGACAATCATTCACTGAAATCTCTTCAACCAAAAATTCAGAGATTATGATGTCAAAGTCATGATCAAATGTTCTTCCAGTAACATTAATAAAGTCCAGATATATTTGAACCAAGAAGAGAAGAATTCTGTTACATTTCAGTTTTTTAAATATTACTAATCGTTTCAGAACTTTCAGAGAACTTTCAAAAGTAACGTTCCCATAATGTGTGAAGATTGGACTGTTCCGTAACGAACCAGAGAAGAAAACGTTAAAAAAACAGAGATTTTGTGTCTTTTTAATGTGTGCGATCATCTCTTCCTCTTCACTACTAGTTACAGCAGCAAATACATATGAATATGAACATCAGAAGGAATGATGAAGATACAGAACAACTTCCTGAAATCAATCATGTCTCCTGTAATCCATCAATAAAACCCCTTCAAACGTCCAGTGTCCATAAAGTCCATATCAGATAACTCTAGAGAGGAGCGTTTGATTCATATATGCACATATTCATGATCTTTTTACTTGATTTACCAGCGGTCTTACATATTTAATGCATGTTTGAATAAATTTATAATGAAAACAAGTTAAGACAGCCAGCGTTTGAATGTTTAACTTATATAGCAACAAACTGAAGTAGAAAAAATAAATATGACTGAAAATGTTTGCAAAACTCAGTTTTTAATTTGAGAATTGATGACTATGTTTGGTTTTGTGTTTTGGTCTCTCACCGCCAGGTCTCCGGATATGTTGGCTCCCGCGAGGATCCCGGTGGCGGCCGGGAAGAAGATGGCGAACACCGAGAAGAAGGTTTCTTCATCCCTGAAGTCTGGACCCATGTTCTCCATCATTATGGCGGCTTGGAGAGGAACGACAGAGCTTTGAGTGTGAGGAGTCAGCATGAACACAATCTGGGCCCAGTGTAACACCTGTATGATCATATGTGTGTGTGTGTGTGTGTGTGTGTGTCCCTCAGTGTGCTAATGATGAAGCTGCACGACCAAAAAACGCAACGAGCATGCAGCTCTATGTGTAACTATTCAAATTTCAACTTTTTTTCCTTCCAAAAATACATTTGAAATTAAAGACCCGCTGAAATCAAAGTGTAGCCTACGTTTTAGCTTTGAGTATGAATATGAATATGTTCACCTTAAGGTTATGAATAAGATTCACATGAGATATTAGCATTCAAAACGTGCTAAAATGGATCATCACCGCAGACTTCATCTTCTGTCCAATCATATGCTCTCTAGGATCTAAAGCTCCGCCCCCTTTTCTATAAACACCACCTGACCGAAGCGACCGTTGACAGACACGGTTATTTTTATATATATACTGTATATGTGTATATGTATATGTGTGTGTGTGTGTGTGTGTGTGTGTGTGTGTTCAGTCGCTCAAACGCTCGAGTTTTATTCTGTTTTCCAACTGTACGTTGCTCAAGAATGAAATGAGTAGAATTTATTCACACTTCTATTCTTGAATCCAGCGTATCGTCAGCGCTCGGATTCGCTTCTAATGGTGCTGTCAGTCAGTGAGGTAAACAAAACACTATTGGCTATTTGAAAAGAGGGAGGAGCCAACAATAAGCCCCGCCTTTCCTCCCGTTTCAGTGGAGATTACGTCAACGCATCAAACAAAGCTGCGATCCAAGGACTTCAAATATCACTTTTCATACTATATCATAAGAGTCATGAACTCATCCTGGACTGATTCATTCTGATATCAAACTAGAGCAGATCCCACCGTTATAACTGAAGAAGCCTTTGGGTTCCTTTGACTCCATCGGGATGAAGGATCCGATGAAGTAGTTGAATATCGCCGCCACAAGAATCACCAATAACACAATCTGGGCCTGTCGAAGATCATCAATATATCACGAGATTAATAACTACTACAAGAAGAAATCTGAATCCATATAGGAGTGTGCCGACCTTCGCTTCCCACTCCATTCCAGCGATGGAGATTCCCAGCAGCAGAATCACAGTGAGCGTTCCCACGATCCGGATGTCATTGATCTCGTCGGTCATCAGAGCGTCGATGCTCTGACAAACACAGTTTCACAAATACGGAGTGTGGAAGACATGCACATTAAATAATGACAATTATTCATGCTTACTCGTGGAGTTGAAATGATCTATTCATCCGAGTTTTGCGCTCATACTCACATCCAGGAGTTCCACGACAGTCTCCGCGAACCCCACGACGTACATGGCCACCGCGACGGCATTGGCGAAGGCGAAGATCAGGCCGATGGATCCTCCGAACTCGGGCCCCAGACTCCTGGAGATCAGGTAATACGCGCCGCCTACACACACACAATCATATTCACATATTCAGATCAAATTATGACTCAAACGTTAACAGAAAGTAGAACGGGAACAGGACATCATCTGCAACAACAACAAAACAAAAAAGATCTATACATTTAAATACACAGTAATAATAACTATTTTTTTTGCATTAAACATTTTTTATATTATAATGTCTATCAAAAATCATGTAAATTATATTTAATTTAATTTAGTTGGAATTTTTTCAGTTATGGGAGAAAAAAAAATGTTGAATGAAATGCAAAAAAACGCTAAACAAAAAACAACAACATCTTTACATTGTTTTTATTCAAAACTAAAAAAATTCTAACTTCATAACTGATATATTATAACTAAATTATTATATAAATGAGTTCATGATAAATTCCATGCAACATTTTTTTCTTACACAAATAATTGGCAATTTAGTCATCAGATTAGCAAATAATGTGATTGTTAATTACACTGTAATGAAAAGCTTAAGCAAAGTTTAGTTAATCTGCATAAATCGGACTAATTAAAAAAAAAAAAACATAAACCATCTCTAGCTATTTGAACTCTTGGCATTTTTTTCTAACAGATAATATAAATACAGGTATTGTATACAGGTAAATGTTGGGGTCAGAAGGTCAAGTAATGAATACTTTTATGAATCACGTTAAATTGATCAAAAGTGACAGTTACAATGTTACAAAAAATTATATTTCAAATAAATATTTTAAATATCTGTTCTTTTGAACTTTCTATAAATCTAAGAATCCTGAAAATTAAAATGTATCAGTTTCCACAAAAATATGAACACTGATAATCATCATAACTGTGTGTTGAGCATCAGATCCTCATATTAGAGTGATTTGACACTGAAGACTGGAGTAATGATGCTGGAAATCACAGGAATAAATCACACTTTACTGTATATTCACATAGAAAACAGATGATTGACACTGTAAAATAGTGTATTTTTGATCAGATAATGATTCTGGTTTGCATGTTTCTGGTTACTGTAAGTGTGTGTGTGTGAGCCGCTGACCTCCGCGCACGAAGCCGTTGGTGGCGATCGCTGACGTGGACAGGCCGGTGATGGTCGTCACCACGATGGCCATGAGGACGATGGCGCAGGACAGCGCTGAATCAGATCAAGCACACATTCATCATCTATGCTCATACAACACAAACCAATCTTCCAATCTTCTGACCTGTAATGCTCCTGAATCATAATCATAATCATAATCACACACTGTTGGTCCGACTGTGGCAGACCCGAGCGACTGTTTCTTACAAGAGTTTCCTTCACTGTCGCCTTTGTCTTGCTTATTTGTGGACATTTAATATTCATCAGTATTATTAATCTCCTGCACTGACACTATAACACCAGAACTGAACTGAGCTGGACGATGACATCACGGTTTACTCCAGATATATATATATATAAATAAACTACATTAATCACTGACACACTATAATTGATTCTTTTATTGAAAGTGTTTCTACATTTTGTATCACCGGCTGGTTTGGAAATGTCTCAGGGAAATATAAGAGTACACTTAGACACTGATTGGTATCCCTTTAAGAGGTCTTGAATACATTTATCAAACAATATGCCTTTTTAAAGCAAGGACAATTATATCACACAATAGACATCCTTTGTTTGATAATTTTGAGGACGAAGATTTAGGATGCCGGCCATTTTTAAAAATGGGGAAAAATTCATTTTTGCCACAGGCGGTAAAATAATTAAATGACAGGTAGTGTTGGTGTCCACTGAGCGGGAAACTTTGTTTTTATATTCATATATAAATCTTGTTATTTGTTACATGCATATTGTTGGTCTTATGTGTACGCATGCGTGAGCGGATCCGCGTACCGATGCCAGCCTGACCCACGATCCACGACATCCGGATGAACAGCATCACTCCCCAGATGTTCAGCATGCATCGTATCTGCACACCATCAACACAATAAAACACTGTGTTATGCAGGCCAGACATGTCATTCATTTTTACAATTAATGCTTATATTAACTTCTTTTTTTAAATGTGATATCCCAAAATTAGCATAAAAACAGGTGGAACGAAACTGCATTATTGGACTGTTAAAAGGGTCACACATGAATATTGTAGAGTAAGATTACACGCCTGTGCACATATATATTCAAGCGCTCATATCTATAGAGTAAACACGTGATATGCATGCGTGCGCCAGATTGACGTTTTTGAAGTTTGCACAGAGATGATCACGCTTTTCTACATTTTTCAAAACCTAGTATTTCAAAGTGTGTGTTCTCGAGCTCAAACACTGCTGTGTGCGAATGAACGTCCAGAACACATTAACAGTTTCTGTTTTCAGTTCAATTAAGTTAATCCCTAACGATCTTTACAACTTTATCTGGACATAACTTTATTCTAGATCTGCTGTAAAGCCTAAACACTCTGTGACTGTAAATAATAAGATATGTAATAGTTTTGGCCGCTAGGGGGCGCTAACCTCTTACAATAACACAGGCGGAGGTTGATGACGCAGTGAATAAGCGGAATTATAGAACTTGTTGTCATGCCGATGGATGTAATAATGTTTCTGGACGAGTGAACGATGTTTTATCATGACTGTGGCGTACTAATGAGAGACAGATCTCAGCGCCACACGCGAGTCCCGCGGATATACAGGAATGAGGACATTTCTACCGTTTCCTTTCTCTTGCTCTACACTATCACACTAAACTGCATTTGAGTGCACAAGTTATAATGTTATTCTATGTGTTCGTTTGTTTGTCTGTCTGAGACTAGCAGTGCGCGAGATCAACATTAGAATAACATACTGATCATTTCTAAAATCGCATCGTGTTGAGCTGTATAACATTGATTCGTTTTATGTACATTTGCTCACTGTCTAATAAAGCTCACGCGAGAGCGAGTCGAAGTTAGCCGCGGACGCTAGCTTTCGCGTCTCGAAATCGCCACGCTGTTACTGATCCGCGTTTTAGTTCTCCTTTTGTCCCAAAGTCTGCTTGCCATGATCCGTAATGCTTGAACGATAGCGTGAGCGTGCTGCTAGACGTAACGCAGCTGTCGCCTGTCGCCATGGTTACTACGGCAGAACGAGCGGACACCAGGGATAGCGCGGATATGACGTCAGTGACAGGCGACGGGATGAGACATTATTTTAAATTGGAATCTCTCTGAAATTAAAAATCTTTGGGAACTTTTGGGATGTGTGTGTGTGTGTGTGTGTGTGTTTGACGCTGACCAAGACTCCTTTGATCCAGCCGAACTTCACTGTTCCTCCTTTAGAGTCGGACGCTGCTTTGAGTGTGAGGATCTCGGCGGCCGCCAGCTCTTCTCCGCTGGGAAACCCCTCCTCGAACGGCTCCTGCAGAACACACACACACACACACACACATCAGCACCATACACAACACACGTGTGTTTATCATCATAACCAGTCCATAACTAAGATCAACAATAATACAGAGAAACCAGGAGCAGAAGCGCAGGAGGAGAGAAGGCGTCACCGTTAGTGTAATTATATATTAAACTACTGATTATGAACTTTGATGTATATAAATTATTTCTTAATAATTTACCTGTACTACCTGTGCATGAAATCAATAAACCTGAACTACATGTACTTACTATAGGGATAGGTTTAGGATTTGATTGTTTGTTAGTTGCATGTATTAATTATGTGTAATTTACTGTTATTACTATGGTAAGTAACCTCACTGTAAAAAAATATTGATAGTTTAACTTAAAAAAGTAAGTAACCTGGTTGCCTTAAAATTTTAAGTTGATTGAACTGGAAAAAGTGAGTTAATACAATGAAGGAGATTAATTTAACCATCAGAAACTCAAAATAATAAGTTATCTCAACTAAATAAATTATTATAAAGTTGATTTGACAAAAGAAAATATGTTGTGATAACAAATCTTGAAAATATTTTTAAAGTGTCACCATCTGAAGAATATTTCATCAGATTATTATTATATTATTATTCAAAGAGTTTTAGAAAGTGAAATGAACTTCACAGCCTTCATGAGATAAGACACAGACACAGGTGAAGACCTTACCGTTACAATAACTCCACACTTAATCGCCGGACATTGTTATGTAATGCAAGTTTTCGGAAATATGATGTTTAAATATGCAAATGAGGGATTATCTAATTAAATATGCAGTAATTTGCATACGTTTCTAGAACATTTAATAAAGCAGGTTCAAGACTCTAGTGTGATTTTGTTTACATATTAATTCTTTTTTTTTTTCAGATTTCTACTCCATAAATCAGGAAATACTGTCAACAGACAGAAAAAAACAACTAATTTTAAACATGTTTTTATGAGTAAAATTTTGTATAAATGAGGTGAATGATATATGAACAAACCTTGCGAACAGGTATGTAAAACTCAAGTTTGGTGTGTGTGAAACTACAATATGACTTCACTGCCTTTCACCTGAAACCTACACACACATTAAAAGTGCAGTGAAATAAACATTTAAAAGTGTGTTTTTGCTGTTTTCTAAATTTTTGCTGATCTGATGAAGAGTTACAGAAACACAACTGACCCATGCGTAAACACACACTCTTCGGGTTTAGTGAGATTGCTTTCCTGATTGACAAACATCTCCTCAGAGACACTGGTGTAACCTGTGTGTTCAGTTCAGTGTGTGTTCAGTGATGTTCGGGACACTGGGTCTTTGACAGAGTCACACACTGACATCGTGACGCAAGCGGCGCTGCAGCGGGAGATCGTGGTGCACAGAGTGGGTGTGTGAGAGAGACTATTGTCTGAGCAGCACAACATTGTGTGTGGGTGTGTGTGTGTGCGAGAGAGTGTGTGTGTGTGAGAGAGAGAGTGAGAGAGAGTGTGTGTGAGAGAGAGAGAGTGTGTGTGTGTGTGAGAGAGAGAGAGAGTGTGTGTGTAAGTGAGTGTGTGTGCGTGCGTGTCATCTGATGTCACATGACTCAGAAGAAACATGAATCAGCCACTCATTCTGCTATTATAATAACACATCTGAATATGATCTGATGATGAGAGTTATTAATACCACATTTTTGTTGCATGTCTTAAAAAACAATAAAGAGCAGGAATCATAGAGTTCATAATTATCATGTTTAGAGTCATAAAAGTTCTCTAGTTTTATATGACAGATCCAAACACTCGTTTTTAACCAGAATTCTGCAGTCAAAAATAAAGATTTGATATTTTTACGTTAACTTTTACACCTTTCACCAACTGTGCTGTATTTTATAATTATCCAATTATTGAGATAATGTTCTAGTTTATGTTGTATTTTTGTATGTTTTGTAATTTCCTGTTTTCATTTCACTTTAATTAAAGTTTTACTAAATTAGTGTTTCTTGTCATTCTTTTTAAACAAAAGCTAAAAAATATGTTTATTTTTTTAAGCATTTTTATTTTATGAAAATGTGAAATGCTGCTTTGCATGGCAAATCCCTGAAATAAAACAAGTTCATGTGTTTTATAGCTATTTTCATTTATTTCACGAAATTAGTAATGGCTCTTAATTTTGGATATATTTCCTATGTCAAACAAAGGTAATAGCATACTGTGTCAATAAATAGGTTACATTTTTATTTTTTTGTGTTTAGAAACTGATATTTAAAAATATATATATAAATAAACCCACCCTGGTAATATTCACTGTGTGACAACATGCCCCTGCCTCCTGTAAAAGGTGAGCAGTTGACTTAACTTGATCATTTTAAGGCACAGGTTTCCTAAATAATGTTTAAGTAAACAAACTTCAGGTTTAATACGTTTTATGTAGGCTACATTTAACTAATGTGGAATTATCAAGTTCACATAACTTACTTTTTTTCAATTGAGCATTACGTTTATTTTCTGACACTTTTAAATTTAAGGCAACGGGTTTACTAATTTTTTTAATTAGCCAAAGTGAAATGAACACTTAATAGAGTGAGAAATAAAAGTATAAAGTATATCAGTCGTGCATTAATGTGAGCTGAGGAGATCACACACACCTTGTCGAGCTCATCGTGTAGTTCCGACAGCGACGGGCGCAGGAGTTTCTCCCCGAGAGGAGCTTCGGTCTGCCGGTAGAAGTCGATGTTAGGCACCGCGTCGATGGTGTTGTGCCCGAAGGTCCGCAGGTAATAAGTGCTGGAGTGAGTGTCTGAGAAATGACTGAGTCCTCCGGCGGATGCCTCGCTCCTCACCGTGTCCCCGTTCGCACCGGCTTCAGGAGCGGAGTCAGTCGGGCTGAGGAAGTTCACCACCCGGAACCGGCCCTTGGACTCCGACCCCTCCGCGACCGGGTCCAGCGGGTCCACCGGGTCCACCTGGAAGCGGCTCTGAGAGGACCCCGGGGCCCGGAGCGAGGGCTTCTGTCCGGCTGGAGGAGATGAGGGCTGATCCGACATGAGGATGAGGATGATGGAGAATCACGGCAGGTAACGGACCCGGTTATAATCCGACAGACGTGACGACACTCGTGACCGTGATTGACAGGAGAGAGTTTCTGCTGTTCGCTCTTTGACTTACACTTGCTTTTGTTCATGCAAAAACAGAAACAGTGCAAATCCGAAGTGTTGAGGACAGGGAGCAGAGAGGACTTCAGGGCTCAGATGTTAGACATATTCAGGGCAAATCCGCGAAGTAGCCTTTTGAGGATGAAATTTCCAATAAAATGTGATATATAATTCTCTGATGTTTTCATTAATGTTTTTTTCGTGCGTCCCGAGCAGAAAAACAGACGCGTTTAATTTCATTGAAGCGCATTTTCGGTCTAATTAAATGTTTTACATGCAATTATGTTTTTTTGACAGCCTATGACAAGCAGCTAGCATATTAACAATGTTTATACTATCTAAAAATTTATTCTGCAATTAAACATGTTTTATGAGCTTCCAGCGAATTCAAAGTTATAAAAAAAAGTTATTTTTATATTAAAACGTGTTATTTATTATTATAGAAAGAACGTATTTTACAATTTTGCAAATATTTTTTGAACGTTCTGAAACAATGAGTAACATTTAAAAAACGTTTGACCAACGTCCAACTTTAGAAAAACGTTCTATTAATGACGTTTACGTTTTGAGAACATTAGAACATTATTATTTATATATAAATAGTTTTTTTTTAAATTCAAAGAGAAATTAGCAATTCTCATATACATTTAAATCTAAAATCTCCATGAGCAAATAAAGAAGTGAACTGAAGTCTGAAAGCATCAAACTCCCCCGAGCTCGTCACTCGTCCTCATTCCAGCTCACAGAGAAACAATAGTTTTCTGTGGAGAGGAGAGATGACATTCAGTCGCATTAGCATAGAATACAACACACTCTTTCACTGTCTCACTCTTCACAGCGCCGAACTGAAAGAGATCCTCCGCAAACCACCACCCTCACAACAACATTGTTTCATGAGAATAAGAAAATCAGGATTCGCCAAAGTCGTGATCTTTGATCTCCAAAATGACATATTTAAATGTTTTTTCCTCAAAAGAAAGTCCTTCATGCTTTAAAATAGCTTGAATGTAACTCGACACCCTCGCCTCATTTAGTATGCGCGTTGCTATGAATATGCAAATGAGCCCCGCCTCCATTCACTCACTCACTCAGAGATCCACTGGTTGACGATCACACGTTGATCTGATTGGTTACAAGGTCGTTTGTGACGTCAGAAACGTTTAAAAACAGAGTTGGAACATTCAGAAATGACATTTTCAAAACTTTCTTAGAACATGTATTGTCAGCTTTATTCATACAAAGTATCAAATTATCATATAATTTTATCTCATACAATTTTTTTCATATACTATAGTCGAATCTGTGAGAAAACACAGTCTCAGATGTTAACTCCATTACTGAGATCAGCTATTCTAATGTTTGCAGAAAACCGTAACTTCTTGTACGTATGAAGATGATTTTGTTCACAGTAGGAAACACAGTGAAATCCCGACAGTGAGCGGCACTGATCTTCCGTCAGACATCAGACACGCTCTCCATCAGTCTCTGCAGGTTTCTGTGAATCTGGAGGAGCATAATCGTGTTGTTCAATCAATAATCACTCATGATCATAATCACTGTGGAATGAGCTGTTGACGTTCCCTCAAAGTTATGAACTAATGTTCTAGTTATGTTTGAGAAATGATCAAATGGAAGTTCGCGTGACCAAGAAAAATCGAAACATTTAGCAAAATGTTCCTAGAACATCCCAGTTTTGGTCAGCTGGGATCATCTAAAACTGTTTTGTGATATTATCTTCACAACAAAATGGGTTTAAACCCTGAGTAAACAGCTCATCTCAGTCCTGCTACAAGCAGACCCCGTTAAGATCTGAGACGTTCATGCAAACCTTTTCCAGCTTTAGAAGATTTGCAGAAAGAACCGAGTAGATCTCGGCGGTGTCTCCGGAGGACAGATGTTCATCTCTGGAAGCAGAACCACACGGACAGCGTTCAGCCATACGACAATCTGAGCATTTCTCCAGATCAAATAATGTGCATATATCATTGAGCTAAAACTGAAGGGGCCGTAAGATAACAAAAATATGTTCTAAAACATTTCGCTAATAAAAACTGCACCATAAATTATGTATAAATCATATACTGTAAGATGAGATTACTTTGAATGTTCCCTGACAAAATACCTCTAATACAATTTAATTTCCGTTTTTTTTAACCCTTGTGCATCCTTATGGACATTTTTGTCCATTTCAGTTTTGTTTTTTGATCACTTTGCCTGTGTTAAAGCTAACTGCAAAAAACTTGGCACAGGTGTGTATTTTTATTGGAATTTTACTATTTCACCGTCATTTTCTTCTTAAAAAAATATTTTCTTGCATTAGGTACAAAAAATACTCCCTCTCAGCGCCTTTTGGACAAAAATGTCCCCATTGAAACCCATTAAAACTGCCATTTTTAATCCCCGGTTCAGTTAACTAGAAAATTATGCAATCTTTGCAATCTTTTAAAATTCCAATCCAATCACTGTGAGCTCCAGTGGGGTTTTGCTGCCACCCAATGGGGAAAATATGTTACTACGCCCAAACAAACTGTTACCCAAAGCTCATTTTTTTGAGATATCATCCTCAAATTTGGAACACAACCTATTTAGATTTATGGCTTTGATTTTATTGCAGTTTTTAATTCAACCTGATTTAAAAAATATATATTTTATATAAAATATTTTTTATAAATAATTTTCATAAACTTATACCTATATATCCATTTTTTTTGGATTTAGTTATTATTATTTTTTTACTTCAGCAATAATCTGCAAAGGGTCTTCTTTAAAATGATACCAAACTTAAGTCTGTGCTCCAAAGCGTCACATTTTTTTGACATGGACATTTTTGTCCTCTTTTTACCTGTGTGTAACTTTTTTTAATTGATGCACAAGGGTTAAAATAGCTTGCACACAATTTCTCAAACAAAGGCTCCTTTTCTCTAAACTCTACACATAAAGCCACACAACATGAGGAGAATGAGTGTGCCATTTATTTTCTGGACCACAAGAGCTGTTTTGAATACAGTGTCTATAGTAAAGAGCTCAGCCTTAGCACCTGCAGTTTTGCAGACTTGATCTGAAGATAATCGAATGAATGAACTTTTGGTGTGTAAGCAATTTAAAAAAACTGCTGTGATGAATGGAAGCCATTAGATCATTTTCATCTTCACCTTTTATGGGGAAACTCCAATGACACAAGAGATGTCAGACGTTCCTCAAGGGTCACGATCTTAAAGGCCATGTAACAGGAGGACAACAGCAGGACACAAACCCTGAGAGATGAAGAGCAGATCAAGCTCAGAGGATGAACACTGACATGATCAGACTCAAAGACAGATTAAACACAGATGATCAGACTCACAGAGAGAGGTAGATCAACACCAGAGTGTTCAGAGAGAGAGACACAGGCCTCAGAGCCTTCATCAACTTCAGCTCCACCGGCCCTGAGGATTCTGAAACACACGACAGAAATCACTGAGAGACTCAAGATCTGTGTGTGTGTGTGTGTGTGTGTGTGTTTGAGTTTTACCAGTGTATGATAAGTTCGTTTCAGGTTCAATAATTTCTTGTAGCGGATGAGAATCCAGTTCACCGTCTCGTTTCGTCCCTTCAATAAAAGCTTGGGATCGTTTCGGAAATTCTGTGAGAGAATCACACAGAAACTCTTGTAAAAAAGTATTTTTTAAGTGTACAATTCAGTGCACTTAATTACTATAATTATATATAGTGTTCTTTAAATCTTAAAAGTATATTTTTAAATACTGTCATACTGTAAGGCCACTTGAAGAGGATGTTTCTAAACACAAAAGTGCACTTTTAAAATGTCAAATTTGAGTAAAGTCTAACTGTAAAGTACTCTTTAAATCAATATGTTTTGATTGTGTTGACTAACATACTAAAGGAAATCGTGATATACTGAGGAAGAAAAACATTTAAAACAAAGTACAATAAAAGTAATTATGACTGCACTGAATATTGAAATACATTTTCATTTAACTGTAAATAACATGCAATTAAGTGTTTGAAAACATTTCCTTAATTTGTACATATATGTATATAAAGTATATTGTACTTCTCTTTTACAAGCGGATGTTGATAAAGAGTAAAAATATTTCCTCAGACCACGAGATCTGCTATTATCATGTGCTGAGCAAACATTAAAACATTTAAAACGTCGCATCCACTATTAATATTGCTAAAACTATATTTTGATGGTCCCGTTTGAACATTCTGTTGAATATAAGAGACTACATGTTGAGTTTGGAGAGATGTTGGTGCAACCTTACTTATAGTCAGTGTTGGGTAAGTTACTCTAAAAAACTAATTACTAATTATTACCTCTTCAACAGTGTAATTAGATTACTGTACTAATTACTCTCTCTAAAAAGTATTTAATTACTTTTAATTACTTTCAAAATCCCATATCAATCTCAACCAGCTGAATAATACAAGGATAGACATGAATCTGTTTAAATCTGTTCAAATAAATACTATAAAATTGCATGAATTATCCTTAAACAGACCAAGGTGGAGAAGGTTACATTATAAAAACATACTTTTTAACATCAGACAATACATTTTGATATTAAACCCACTATTGTTTTATGTCTGATCTCATGACATTTCACACTTTTTTCATACATATTTTACAATAATTCATACGAATTTGTACGAGTGCGGTCGTAATATTTAGACACCACATAAAATGCATCGGATTGATCTATACGCAGTATTTACCTCAATTACATCAGAAGTAACTGTAATTAAATTACAGATAAATGAAGAGTAATCCCTTACTTTACATTTTCAAGGGAAAAGTAATTAACTTACAGTAACTAATTACACCCAACACTGCTTATAGTCAACTGAATGTGTCAAAGGGACCATCAAAATAAAGTGAAACCCAAATGTTTATATTTATTAGATTATAAAATATGTGTTTCCTGTAATTTAAGTGCTTAACTCCATTAATGATAATGGCATGAATGCATCAGACGTAAAACATTGTTGAAATTATTCTTTTATCTATTTAAACTGTTGCACTGCACATATTTGAACATGCACTGTATTTATAATTAGGTTATTAACTTATAGATGTACTTGCACATTCTCCCGTCAGGTTTGTGTTAATAAATCACAGCGTGACGTCCGGCTCTGTCAGGGACTGTTTTGTGTGACAGCGGTTATAAACGAGGCCCTTGAGCGTCTCTGAAATACTCACTCTGTGTTTTGCCGAACGCCGGTGACTCTGGACAGTCGGAGCTGCTGCTGTCGTCCACAAGAGGAGCCGTCGGTCCGACCGGAGCCTCAACATCCGACAGATCCGCAGGGAAGTCCTGCGCACACACATCACACAGCGTCTGAATATCCCGGAGGAAAGCGGATGGATGACGGCATTAATTGAAGGGCCCGATTTTAACGATCTAAGCTAGTGCACTTAGGCCGTTCAAATCCCCTTTTGCTAGTTGCACTCTTTTTTTCTGTTCCTGTTGTTTCTCTTTCCTTCAGTGATTGTTAACAGCAGGTGTGCATCTAAGTCTTCCGGGTGGGCATCCCTCAACCTCACAGTTGAAAAGCTGAAAGGTCAAAGGGTCATACCGTGGGCAGAGACGCCGGATCTGCTCTCAGGACGTTCTGACTGATCCCAGGACTCTTCTCCTGCAGACGGGCCACATTTACTCATCAGAAACTACACAATTCAGCTAAAGCCAATACAATGCGTGTGTTTAAATCAACAGACTGAAGAACTTACAACCAACTGAGGGCACACGGACACCAAAACTTTGTAAGTCGTGTCTCGAGACAGAAACGAAACGAACACATGCTGGAAAAATCCCAACCACAGTGATTAGTAAAACCGCCACAATCACCAGCAGATTCACACGAACGCCAAACTCTTTTACCCGCTCGTGTGCTGACGAAATATCCAGTGCGTTCGGCAGCAAGATGGCCGTCTTCGTTTTCTTGATGCCGGTCACTGAAGCCACTGGAATCGCAATCTGATGAAAAACAGCTCATATAAATAAGAACATTTTGCTGACGTTCCCATTAAATTATAAAAACTGTATTATTAACGTCAATAAATTGTTTTCTTGGTGATGTGAACATTAAAGGAGTAGTTCACTTTTGAAAAAACTTTTGCTGATAATTTACTTGCCCCCGTGTCATCCAAGATGTCCACGTCTTTCTTTCTTCAGTGGAAAAGAAATGAAGGTTTTTGATGAAAACATTCCAGGATTTTCTCCATATAATGGACTTCAATGGGGTCCAAAACGGTTCAAGGTCCAAAAGACAGTTTCAGTGCAAACTGTTCAAAGGGCTTTAAACGACTTCAGACGATGAATAAGGGTCTTATCAAGTTCGAACTCGTTCATCAAAACAAACAAATGTTTTTCCGAGTCATTTGGTTGATTCAACGAATCAAATGAACGAGTTGACTCGGGAAAAGATTTGTTCGTTTTGATGAACGAGTTCGAACAGGAGAGTCACGAACGCGCATCACAGAACAGAGCAAGGCGAGCATTTGAGCTTATAAAACTTAAACTTTGTTATTTATTTATTAAACGAGCGATCGTTTCGCTTGATAAGACCCTTATTCATCGTCTGGTGTCGTTTAAAGCCCTTTGAACAGTTTGCACTGAAACTCTCATTTGGACCTTGAACCGTTTGGACCCCATTGAAGTCCATTATATGGAGAAAATCCTGGAATGTTTTCATCAAAAACCTTCATTTCTTTTCCACTGAAGAAAGAAAGACATGGACATCTTGGATGACACGGGGGTGAGTAAATTATCAGCAAGTATTTTCAAAAGTGAAACATTACATTGTATCATTCTTCAAAAAATTGTGACTGTTACATTTGAATGTTCTCTGAAACAAGTAACATTTAAAAAGTGTTTGAGGAACATCCAACTGAAATGTTTTAGAAAAAACATTCAAGAACGATGTATAAATAATGCATTTTTGGTTTATTAAAGACGTTTAAGCAAACTTTCTATCGACGTCAGTAGAAGAACGTTTGTTTATAACTTTGAGAGAATCTCGCCACGCACTGAGAACATCCCCTATTCGCTGGGATATGATAAATTAATAGTATTACTCATCAAGGACACGTTAAATTGATCAAAACTGACAGTAAAGACATTTGTAATGTTACAAAAGATTCTATTTCAAATAAAAACTGTACTTTTGAACTTTCTATTCATCAAAAATATAAACATTTATAATAATCATAAATGTTTTTGATCCTCATATTAGAGTGATTTCAGAAGGATCATGTGACACTGAAGACTGGAGTAATGATGCTGGAAATAAATTACACTTCACTACAGTATATATATTCAAACCGATGTTTTACATTTGAATAATATTTCAATGTTGATCGATTAAATGCAGCTTTGGTGAGCAGAAGAGACTCTTTCAGAATCTTAAAAGTTTCAGGTTTTACCTTAGTGTCTTTTCCGAACACCTTGGAATGGAAACAGATCCAGTTGTCGGACACGAACAGCCTCCCCTGGTACAGCATGTCCTTCTGCAGGGCGCACGTGTAACCTGGCACACCACGCAGGAGCACACGACTGTAGTCAGAGCTGTGTCATTATAGAAGTGAAGTCATCATAAACATCACACTGAGAATACGTACTCTGTCTCAGATGTTCATCTTCACTTACGTCCTTAAAAGCTTTGTGGTACTGGGAATTAGTGCGCAGAAACTGAAACACAACACAAACGCTTCTTGACTCGGTTTTAAAGAACCATTTATGCCAAAAAGCCTCTATATAAGGAGAAGTCTTCCATATTTAAGTGTTTATGAATTCATAAACTGCAGACGCACATGACAGGACTGCGGTTTTCTGCGTTCACACTTGGATTCAGAGTCACTCTGGACTTGCAGAAGAAGTGAAGGATCAAGTGTTTTGGATCTGAATCAAGAGAAGCACAGACACATCTGGAGTGAAGCGCGTTAGACTGATTCAAACACAAACCAGCACAAATATCTGAACATTCTTAAATCAAGATACTGGATGAAGATATTAAGTCTTGCTTGATTGAAAAAGTGAGGTAATATCAGCCAATGGAGCCAAAAATAATCATAATTCAAAGGGAAAATATGATTATTTATTCTGACCTCATCCTCTTGTTTTAAACATAAATGCACTTAATTTTGATGCATTTTTCATTAGACGAGGCTTAACATCTTCAGTGATTTTGGTAGGTCTCTTGATTTAAGAATGTTTGTGCAGGAAACGAGAAGATCATCTCTGACCTGACGAGGGTTGGTTTTCTTCCTCTTGCGGAGACATCAGCTTCAGCGTCCAGCGAGACGAAAGCGTCAGGCCGTGTCATTTTGTTTCTCTCCTCCTCGTCTCCGTTTTCAGCATTCTGACTGTGAAAACACATACATATACAGTAAAAACAGAAATGCATTTAGTCAAACACCAGTTTAGTTAAATACCAGCACAACAGAACTGACCACCTTAAACAGTTCCTCTGATAATCCTTCAAGCTTTAAACGTCTAGAGAAATCTCATTAACGCACTCGTATCCATTTCTTGGGTTCATTTATCCGGAGTGTTTTACTAGAGGAACTCCTGCTCTGTCTGTGTCCACTGCATGTACGTCACGCGTTATTTAACCTGCCCGTCTCTTCTCTTCTCGTTACACCAGAGCGTTCAGGCTGCGGTTTAGTGTTACTGAAATAAGAGTCTCTGACGGAGGAAAGCTCAGTTCTTGCTTCCCAATGATGGAGATGTTTCATTCAGGAACGTGTCAAGAGCCTCGCTCCTAAAATAAAGTTGGTTTTACACAGCGATGCAGAGATTTTTTCAGTCTTCAGGTTTTAAAAGAACCATTTTTTTCTTATTGTGAACAACATTTTAATAAAATAATATAATAATCTAAACTGGGGTCCAGGGACCATAAGGGAGAGCTGTGTGTAAAAAAAATTATAATTAAAGTATAAGATATTATAAGTAAATAAATAAATTACCAGTTTAACCAAAGTATGTCGATTCAGCGTTATTACTTGATAATTCTGATTATGCTCAAAAGAGAGAAACTGAGAAACCTCAGACTGAAATATACATGAATCTATTGATGTTTTCAAGTTGGGTGTATCGCATTACAGGTAACATGCATTACGTAATCAGATACCTTTTTGACGTAATAAGTAAAGTAATAAATTACAAGTAACATGCATTACGTAATCAGATTACTTTTTGACATAATTAGTAAAGTAATATATTACAAGTAACATGCATTACGTAATCCGATTACTTTTTGACGTAACAAGTAAAGTAATATATTACAAGTAACATGCATTACATAATCCGGTTACTTTTTGATGTAACGAGTAATGAATAACTTGATGGTTCAAGGAATGGACTGAAATTCTGGAGCAACTTGGCATTTCTGACTGGTTTGGAGAATAAAAACGCCACATACAAAGGCTCGCCACTAGGAGGCAGTGTATAGCAAGATGCAGAGTGTCCACTGTAGAGGTGACTATTATAGTGACCTCTATGCATGGAATAATAATAACTATTCATAAATGACACGTTCATGTTATATTAAATACATAAAAAAATAAAATAAATGAAAAAACATATTATTTAGTCAAATAAATATTTAAATAAAAAATAAATAACCGCATAAATAAAAACCTTAATGTATATGTTATGTTATGAATGTTATGAACCTGAAAATAAATAAATACAATAATTAATATAAATATATTTGATCAAATAAATAAATCAAAATACATGATTAAAATAAATAAAAAATGTTACAATTGAAATTTGATTGAAATAAATAAATAAATACATTTGATTAAAATAAAAAATAAATAAATAAATTAAATAGATCTAACCAACAACAGTACAGTACAAAAATGCAATGAATCTGTGGAAAAGACTCTTTTTCCACTATAAAGAATCTTTTGTGCATTTAAAAGTTCCCAAGGCTCTTCATTGACCACCGATGCCAATAAATACACGTTATTTGTAAAAGTGTCAGTCAGAAACTGAAGGTTTGTTTTTAATCTTCACCGTTACTCTGTTCAGTGTTTGTCGATACAGACACAAGACAAAGTCCTTCTGCTCACAAAGAGTCAACAACACTCTGTTCCTTAATCCATGAAATTTCACAATAATAGCAAATATGAACATTTAAAAATCAATTTGGATGCACAACACACAAAACAACATCATGCATCGTTCATGATCAGAATATAATTTCACATTTTTCAGTAAAACCGGCAGATTAAAGAGAGATGCATGACCGTACCGTGGCGACACACTCTCGTTGACCTGCTGATGTGGAGGAACGGAGCACATGGGTCGACATGCATCGCTCCGGCTCCGGTTCTGAAGCGTCGAGTCGTCATGTTTCTCCATCAGGATCTGAGCGTCTGCCGGAGCAGCTTCTGACCCACAAACTGATCAAGTTAATCAGTAATCTTCTGTTTCGCTGACTAACGCAGAAAAACACACAGTGGGAATACCGTCCTACATTTGGGGGAAAACGGACTAAACAAATGTAAAAATCAATAAAGTCACATATGATATTTTAATCAATCGTTTGGAAAAGCTATAGGTCTTTCCAACTATGCGTTAAATTAGGTTAAGGACATATATTAAAGGGAGATATTTTTATGTTAAACATGGGACCCACTGGCTGGTCCTTTACTGGTATTATGGCCCCTTCTGAACTTGGAATAACTGTCTAAAATTATACGAGGATAGGACTGACATTCTAGTTGGCCCTAAAAGTAAAAGACTTGGAGTTATTTCTTACTCGGATTTTAAGTTTTAACTCCCGAGGTGGCAAAATCGTATTTTTTCACCTAAGAAACATTGCAAAAATCCAGCCTTTTTAAACCAGAAACGAATCTCTTATCTCAAGTGGACTTGACTACTGTCTGTCATGCACTTTTTACTGGTCGCCCACTAAAATCAATGAATAGACTTCAGTTTATCTAAACTTCAGCCGCTCGGTTACTAAGAACTCAAACAGGAGAACATATAACAGCAGTTTATCTGGACTTCAACTTTGTAAAGTCCTCCTCATCACATCACAAGCTCATTATGGACAAAGACCTGTAACTATATTGTCATTTCTCTCGTTAATGATATCCCATCGAGAACCGTAATCTAGTGTTGCAGGTTTATTGGAGGATCCCAAAATATATAAAGAAAATCTGTGATGCGGCATCTGCAACTTAAGCACCATAATAACACATCAGGTATAAAGAAAGTTAAAAATTAATCTTTTTACTCTGGCATTTGATTAGTTACTCCAAATGTGAGTATATTTTTAATCTCTTATGTTGATGCACATGTTTTTATTGAATAGGATGTCAGTGTTGATATTTGACTAGTATATCATTTTTAATGTAAAGCACTTTGAAATGCATTTTATGACTGAAACATGCTATATAAATAAAGTTTAATTTTGTTATTATTATATCTATATGTAAAAATGCCAAAAGTTTGAACATATCAAATCATTGTGTATTATGTCTTTTTTGCTAATGGTATACATTTGGTGTAAAGTGAAAACTCTAAAATAACACAAATGGAAGTCTGGGAATGTGTGCTGAATTTCCTTTTACTTACATGAAAAGATAAAACAAATTTCAATGTATTTAAGCAGCCAGTGGATCAAATGGTTTTTAGTATGATGAGAAAATTAAATTCAGTTCAAACTTTTGTCTGTTCTACATGATATTGTAATTTCCGCTTCTCTCCACTAAGTGTCGCGCTTTTGCAGGAAAATGTTGCCGCGTCCCAATATCCAGTACTACACCCTACGAGTATGCACTACAGTAGCCTACTACACCCTATAGTTCTGTGATGAAAAAGCTGATATCTTTGAGAGTGGCAGAAGAGTAGCCAAGCTTTGGGACATCCGACTTTGTCATAAAATAGCATCTTTAAAGGTTTCTCTCTGTGGCTTAGTCACAAGCATCCAGTAATAATAAACTGGCATGTCAATCATCTTGTCACACATAAAAATATAATTTAATTTCCTACCATATTAAAGAGAAATGCAGCAGCACGTTGATCTTTAATTGTCCTCATATTAATGCATTATAAAAGTTCACATTGTTGCAGATGAAATTTAACATAGATAACATTATATGTATAATCCAGAGGGAGAAGCTTTAAATGACAAAATCTACTGTACGGTCAAAACACCATTCAAACTGCTTGAGCTACGGATGTAAAAAAACACAGACAATCGAACCGGAACCGATTTTTTTTTTTTTTTTTTTTTGTAATTCAAGTTTTTATTCTTTTCATCCAGTATGACAATACAATGCATCAATGCTGCTTGCAAGACGGACGAAAGTTTCGGGCTAACGCCAGACCCATTTCTCGTTGAGACCTCTTACAGTCTATGGTTGAGACTTGGGTCTGGGAAGACTGAAATTAAGAGACCTTGAGCTTTTAAAAGAGGAATAAAGTGACCCCTTTGTAATTTGTAATTTACTTATTTTTATTTATTTATTTTCATAATGTATTTTTTCATTATAATTATTTTTATTTATTTTATTTTATTTTTTACCTTAAATGATATGTGCCTTGCTTGATACTCATTTACCTGTATTTGTCAATGCCACTGTAGATGTATACTCTATTTTTGTTTTGTTCTCGTTTTTTTTTTTTTAACTTGGGTCTGTTCATTTTCTCGTATTTGAGGCGTGGTTTACGAATGCCCGGCGCCGTTTATTGGGTGCTCAGAATGTCTATCAAATGCGCTTGTACAGCTCAGAGCCAATCATTTCAATTAGAAAAACACAAGTATTAACTAAGTACAGTTTAACATAGAAGTTGAAATTGTTATTTGCATTGGAAATTGTTTGCGCTAGTACTTCACAAGTTAAAAAAAATAATAATTTAATGACTAAAGTGTCAACAACTTTAATCGGGTAGGTGTGCACAGCTGAAAGTTATGCTACTAAAGCGGTAGCTGCATATTGATATCGAAAAGCAACACAACTTAGTGGCACTGTGAAAACCACAGGTAGTTGTATTGTTCTATACTCCGTTGTGTCCTTGAGTACGGAGTATAGAGGAACAATACAGTAGTCTACAGGCATAATGACAATATGATATTAATAAATACCACTTACCATTTATAAGTTAAATGGACTTTGTCTACGACGATTCCTAGCAGGTTGGTACTATACAACTCCGTGGCTAACATGTCTTGCCACTTTGCGCTGTCCAGGCCTCGGGACTGCCGCACAGAAGTTGGTATCTACAATTCTTTATCGCATTTTCTTTCTCGGGACACAGCTGAGCGGCAGATATTCCAAGGTTGACCGCCTCCTGTACTGGTCCTCCATTAGGGCGATTAATGGCGAGACAACAATAACGACTGGGCTCTAGCGAAGTTTAACGCCAAAAGCGGCTCTTTTTTCTAAATAAACTTGCATTCTAAACTACTTAGAACTATATCTAAGGCCGCATAAAAAGGTAGCTTCTCGTCTGCTGCCATTTTGAATCCTTAGATATAAACAAACTGCTTCGGTGTCGCATAGATGTCGTCATCGTCTTTGGCCGCTCCCTCCCCGTTCTGTGATTGGTTCCCTAAATGAGGCGAAAATCTGGCCATGGTATCCAGACTGCCTTTCAGCGTGAATAATATCGCGCTGCGGGAAGGTAGTGTGAACTTCTGAAAATTTCTCACAAGAATTTCAGTTCGTAAATTTCTCACAAGAATTTCAGACTAAGGGCTCTATTTTAGTTCATTTTATTGTTCTAATGTAATGTACATGGTTTATTGTTGACTGGTGTGTGTGTGTGTGTGATTTGTTTCCCGAATAAAATGGAACTGTTGAAGCAAGTTGTAGTTACAACAGGAAAACTCCCACAATAATGGCTAAACAACTTTCTTTAATGTGGTTTTTTAAAAAAAAAAAAAAAAAAAAAAAAGCAAGAGTTGAGAACACGCTGTATACTGCCTTCATCTACCGAGCCACCCAGCCAGTTCTTCAGACTCATTAACCCACGAGAAGGCTATCAGGTGCTGGCGGCGGCCGCTTCTTCCTCTCTCTCTCCCGGTCGGCCTGACGCGGGTTTACCGCCGTCCGCCGATCAAACTAACTGCGATATTATTGTTTATTTTAACTTACTTCATTTTCGATTGAACCGTCTTTGCACTGCTGACCAGCCTGAATAAAATAGACTGGTTATTGTCTCCTGGTTTGTCCAGCCTTTATTGAGCTCTGTTGGTTGAACATGATGACTTCCAGACTATTGCAAAATAAAGGTGTACCTGTTTTTGTAGTTTGTCTATTAATTTTTTTATTCTCTAAGGTTTAATTGTTATTTACATATTTTTTTTTTCGGGAAAAACCCCACACACTTTTTCACTGGCTCGCCTAAAATACAATTTCCTCTTTGCCACTGAGTTACACCTTTATTTATTAATATTCTGCAAATCATCATGTTCAACCAATGTATTTTATCAAACTTGCCTGAGCGGGCCAGTGAGTAATGCAGGCGGGACAGAGCCCGTTACTGGCTAGGCCCCAGTTTAGGCTCCTTGTAGCCTAAGTAATGGTTAAAAGTAGCACAACTTATGCCTAAACTACAAGTGTTTATCAGTTTATATTGTTTAGTTTGCACGTTTTGTGCAGTCGTATCTGGCTGAATGATTGCAGGTCGCTTCGGGTAATATGTTAGGACAGCAATTCTCTGAACTGTCTGGTTGTAAAAGTCATAAAATGGTTGCTAAAATTTAATTGTTTTTTTTTTAATGCAGCAGAATGACTATAGGCTCATAGGCGGAAATCGCGGGGGGGTCGGGGGGGTCAGGACCCCCCCTATCTGAAGGTTGTCCCCCCCAAAAAAAACATTAAAATATGTGTATTGTAAATCATGTAATAATATATTCTTAAAAATAATTAAGAAATAAAATAACACAAATGCAAACGGGTCAATTACGAAAAAAGCGTTCTAAACATTTTGAGACCCCCCTCCCTTGCCTCACAGTGCGTTGGTCCACCGCCTCCGTCCCTTTTACCTCAGACACACACATTCCGGTGGCGGGAGAGAAAAACATAGTTTTTGAGTAGTTGTGGAACTCCAGTAAAGGGGTCGCACACCGGACGAGAAGCGTAGCGGCGCGTCGCGCAGCGCCATGTCTTTAAAATTCGAACACATTATTCTCTATGAGTGTACACACACCGGCGGCGCCGTACGGCGTCTGTCCGCGGCGCCCAGCGACGGCTCAGGACCGTGTTCAAAACCCTGCTGCGCCACAGAGCGCCATTTACATAGTTTTATATACAATTTAAATTATTTTTGTCTCAAATCGGTGCTGATGGATCCTGACTTCGCCCTATGCTGCAATATGCATTTAGTTTTGCATTTACAGAAATCAGCTGCTTGAATGACAATTGCTGGTGTTATTGGATTTTTCAGGTGAGATTCTCAATTCATTCAGTGAACGGATGATCTGAGGTAAAGTTTTCAGACCGCAGACTCAGGAACGATTGTATTTAATTGTACATAACAATAATAACAGACACTATCTTCATGTCATTAAACATTACAATATTGCTGGCCATACACTGATGAGAAAGTCCGGGTGCGCTGTGCATTTAGATTCTAACGCTTTCACTATGATTTAGTTGGTTTATATCATGTAATATAACTTAGTTAAAGAATGAGTCAATGAATGAAATGAAATCGCTGCGCTGCGCGAGGAGAGTATGTAAACAGATTCGCCGCTGGCTTAAACCAGAAAGAAATTTTAAGAAGTATAATGAAATGGTCTCCATGCTACACTAATAATAGTAGTAAGGCTTTCCTCTGTATTTTTTTGCCTGTATTATTGGTGTCCCCTTCAAAATTTGCTCTTGAGAATTGTTATGTTTATTGTCCCCCCCAACATTTTGATGAAATTTTCGCCCCTGTATAGGCTACAAAATGCAGAATTTTCTTAAATAGCCTACGTGAACCAACTACTATTTAATTTATTTATTGCTCATCTAGTGTTGCATGGCAAAGACCGAAATAACATCCACAACCATTCCAGGGTCCTATAAACATTTTGCAACCTAATGTAAATCTATATGATCTATTTATCCAAAAACTCAATTCAACATGATTTATAAGTCATAAAGTTTTATGTATGTCTTGATTCTGGCTTTTTTTTAATCACTCTTAAGATTTGCATGACAATAGTTTGGAATCACTATGATTTAAGGAATGTATCATTTTATTCATCAAGGAAAGGACAAATTAAATTGATCAAAAGTGACAGTAAAGACATTTAGGCTATAATATTACAAAAGATTCAATTTAAAATAAATTATTTTCTTTTGAACTTTGAATCATTAAGAAAAATTAAATGTATTATGGTTTCCACAAAAATACGAACCGAACGTTGATAATAAGAATACATTTTTCTTGAGCATGAAATCATGATCATATTAAAATCTGAAGGATCACGTGACACTGAAAAAACTAACTTTTTAAAATATACAAAAAATAAATGACTGTTTATATTATAAAATATTACTGTTGTTGAATGCTTTTAATCAGATGAATATAAATCAAACATTTTTTGTATTTTGTAAAAGGACGTGAAGTATGTTTCTCATTTGCAGTAGGCTAGGCCTATAGTTTTTAAGTTTTAGGCCTACACTTCTGTTCATACAATTTTGTTTAATCCAAATTTTACTTCTGTATTAAACACATTAGGCTATATGTGGTATTTTTCTTATATTAACAAAATAAACAAGAATTTTAAAACAAACGTGCCAGGACAGATTTAAAAACTTGATGCATTTATAGGCTACAGGTTTATTTTAGTAATTGCATTACTAATGAGAACATAAGTGCAACAAATGAGAACAATTAAAATAGGCTACACAGTTTTAAAGCATTGTGAGGTATAAAAGCACAACGAAATGAAATGAATACGAGTTCAGCTGTGCGTTTTCCGTACAACTAGTTCGCTGCTTCAAATCAACTAGCTCGTCACGACTGTTTCCCGAAACCCATTGTCGAAATATCGTTCAACCACCACGTTGGTTTCGCACGTGCGGAGTAATATCTAGGCTATTTTTAATGAAACTTTTGAGATCCAATTAACGCTAGATGTGTTATAAATTACAGACATGTCATATGGGGACTATTTCTAATTGTTTTCAGTTATTTCGCAGCACGTTCGCGCATGCGCTCTCTTCAAAATCGGTAGGCCAACTTGAAAAACTAAAAGACGTAAATTACATTTGTATGTATTCTAAATAAAAGGCACCGAACGCTAGATGTGTTAATATAAATTACAGACATGTCATATGAGGACTATTTCTAATTGTACTTAGTTATTTCGCTTTATTACCTCGTTCTTAGCACGGTCGCGCATGCGCACTCTTCAAAATCGGTACTTGGAAAGACTAAAAGATGTAAATTACATTTGTATGTATTCTAAATAAAAGGCACCGGTTGTACTGAATGTCAGCTTGCTTATTTTGCTCAAGATAAGGGTTTATTACGTCCAAATGTGAAGCAATAAACTATGCCTCTAACCACAGGTCGAGATGTCGTTTAAACCACACAACTTTGCGATGCTGTTAGCGAATGTTCGTTGGAACGATGGTTTCGGGAAACACCGACTCGTTGAACAATGCTGATTACGAGGAACTTGCGATCTTGGCTAACGATGCCTATGACTCTAAAAATGAAATTATTGTGAGTTTAATAAATGTGAGGGTTAGTACTACACGGTATCAGTCAAAGCTGTGGAGACACTGGTACTGGTGTATTCTGTGAGTCTATGTCACAAAATTGTATGGTTGTTGTAATGGATTGTATGGGTTGTGTTTTTGTTGTTGTTGTTGTTTTTTTGTTTGTTTGTTTTTCTCTTTCTTTTTTTAAAAATGGACTTTGAGTCTGTAATAAAGTTTTGATTGATTGATTGATTGATGCTTTTGGGAAACGCACCCCTGGTTTCCTGTCTTTAAGGTTACACAAAGTGAATAGCTACATGCAATCAGTAAAGGGAAAACTGCGCAAACTATGTAAACTACTATATATTTTTAATAAACGTTCCAAATTGTAAAGAGTCAAAAAAAATATTTTCATAATTTGTTATTACAACTTTTTTATCCTTTGTCAAATCAACTAGCTAATGTGGTTCAGGTAACATTTTGAGTTTCTATTTTTTTAACAATATTTTTCATTGTATTAATTTAAAATAAAAAAATGTTGTGGTAACTTACTTTTTTAAGTTAAACCAACAATTTTTTTTACAGTTTACTATACATTGAAAACTGCAGTAAATTTACCTTTTTTTAAAAAAAAAAAAAAAAAAAAACAATAATCCATTAATCCTGCAGTGATAAGGATCTTGATTCTGCTTGATAAAGACCACAAAGTTGTCCTCACAGGTTTGACCACATAGACCACACCCCAATACTCAGGGCAAGCCAGAAACTCAATTGAACTTTAAAAGGCCACAGGTGTGAGAGCAGAGAGTCAGTTATACTTGTCCTCCCATCTGAACACAATGTTCACGTACACAGTCTCTGTGTCTACTGGTAAACAGGAGTATGCTGGGACCATTGATTACGTTTACCTGACGCTGACGGGCACGGAGAGATCCAGCCACCGGACTCTGCTGGACGAATCCTTCTTTCAACATTTCGCAAGAGGAACGGTACGAAAGGTTTTTTTTTTCTGAACTCGCTTATGTTATAAAATATAACACATAAAAAAGTTAATTATCACTTATCAGATCATTAAATCCTTTTTTGTTTCCTCACAAAAAGTGAGAAATCTCTATGACTGTTTAAAGTTTCTCCAAACTGCATTTTTGTAACCCTACTTTTCCCTACCAATAGGCCTACTTCTTCGCTAGTTTAGTTTATTCTCAGCAATATAATTGTGAGTCAGAAATGCAAGAGGGAAAAGTCAGAATTGCAAGATATAAAGTCGAGATTCTGAGAAAAAAACAAAACAAAAAACATTTTCCACCTGAATTGGACTTTATAACTCACAAATCTGACTGTTCTTGCAATTCTGCCTTTTTCTCTCAAATTGTGACTTGAAAAAGGTTCGTAAATCTGAGTTTGAAAATTGGTATCATATTTTTAATTTGTCTCTTTCCCCAATTAAATCCTCTTTAAGTTTTGCACATAACCTGTGATGTACGGTGTTTTATTGAAACGGGCCTCATTAGCCTACAGAAGGACCCTTCGGCTGGTTTTTGAAACGGGCTAACAGAAGCTGTTGTCCTCTAAAGGTGATGCCCATCGAGGTCAGTGTGAAGGAGAAGCTTGGAGACATTGTGCTGGTGAAGCTCGAGAAGGAGAACTTCGTGTTCAATGATCAGTGGTACTGCAGATGCATCAGTGTGACGTCACCCTCTGGAGATCGCTTCGACTTCCCCTGTTTTCGCTGGATCGCGAGTGAAAATGCAGTGGTTCTTCGAGAAGGCACGGGTGAGTCCGATCCCGACTCTGATCACTGTCCAGTCCTGAACGAAGCATGTCTCAAATACTCTTATTCATGTGTTCCTTTAGCTCGATTGTCTCACGAGGATAAAACCAGTTTGCTAAAAGAGCACAGACGCACGGAACTGGAATCCAGACAACAACTGTTCAGGTTTGAGGCGCCTTACAATCAAGTCAAGTTACCTTCAGTTATATAACACTTAACTATAGGCCTATATAGATTGTTTCAAAGCAGATTTACAGTGATAATAGGAAATTAAAGTAGCAGATATTGTTTGGCTTTAGCATCTTCAGAAGGCCAGAGCAAATTACTGTCTGATGTGGTATTACAAATGTATTAAATGTAGGTTGCAATACAATAGTAAAGTTCTGGACATTAAATTATTATGATGGTCATTATATCCGGCCCATCCGGTTTTTTACTGATTACTGAAACTCTTAATGGTCACTTCCTACCCAACCTGTTTCACTAATTGTAAATTAAATGAAACAGATTACTGTTAAACTCTTGGGGACTCTCGTGAGCAAGAGAGAGTCCAGGCATTCCTGTTCTTGAATTTCGTTTTGAATAAGTTATCACTCTCAGTTTCAATACAGGGCCGGCTCTATCCCTTTGGTTGCCCTATGGCGAGATTGTTTTTTAGCAATAGCCTACTATATTTATTAGTGTTCCCAGTATTACATATATTATATTACATGTATTACATAATATATCTGCATATTTTGTCGGAAACCAGAAATCCAAAAAGGGCCATTTAAAGGGCCATTTTTTTTTTTTGTGGTACATTTAAGCATAATTTATTTTTAGACTTGTTGGCCAGATGTGGTCTGTGCAATATTAAATATTAAAAGGTTTGTATTATGTATTGTTCTACTATAGTAATGATCATATTTAAAATAATATATTGAATTTTATTGGCGTCTTCCACATTGTCCCACAGCAACATTAACATAGTGTAGATAAGTGTACATGTTTTATAATAATAATTCATTCTATAGTGTCCAATCCATTTAATTAACTTACCATATTTAATATTGGATGCATCCACGTTATTTGACATAGGCCTTTTAACTTTTTTATGCAGGTAATGCAATAGTTACTTTCCCTGGTAATTAGTTACTTTTATAATGATTTAACTCAGTTACTATTTGTGAGTAAAATTAAAGTTTGTCTTTATTTTCATCCGGATTCAGTTTATTGTTGTTTTGTTTAAGTTTAAAAGGCCTTGCACTTTCATTTCACTTATATTAGAGGGAAAACTCTGTGTATCACTAAATATAATTCTCAGTCCAATATCTGAAAGACTAATGTTGGCTTTTCTTGAAGGTGGAAGGAGTGGCAGCCTGGTTTCCCCATGAGCATAGACGCCAACTCAAGCAATGAACTTCCAATTGACGTTCAGTTTGAAGCTGGAAAAGCTTTGGGCAATGAAAGCTTATTTAAAGTGTAGGTTACACCATTTGCATTCATCGCTTTGCCAGAATCCTAACAAATATGCTACTATTGTTCCAAATGAATTTCTTCTGTTGAACTAAAGATAGTTTGAAGAATGTTGTTAGACAGTTGACAGTAGCCAATATTTCGTCCCCATACTATATATAGAATTCAATGGCTAATGTCAACTGGTTACAACATTCCTCAAAATAGCTTTTTAGTTCAACAGAAGAAATTCATAAAGGTTTGGAACGACATAAGAGTGAGTAAATTATATTTGGGCGAACTATCCCTTTAACTGAGAAATGTCCCAAATAAATCAATTGAGAAACAAGTTCAGCTTAAACTGAACCGTAAAAAATATTTTCAAGATTTGTTATCACAACATATTTTCTTTTGTCAAATCAACTTTATAATAATTTATTTCGTTGAGAACTTATTATTTTGAGTTTCTGATGTTTAAATTAATCTCCTTCATTGTATTAACTCACTTTTTCCAGTTCAATCAACTTAAAATTTTAAGGCAACCCAGGTTACTTACTTTAAGTTAAACCAACAATATTTTTTTACAGTGTAGTAATCACAACATATTTTCTTTTGTCAAATCAACTTAAATAATTTATTTAGTTCAGATAACATATAATTTTGAGTTTCTGATGTTTAAATTAATCTCCTTCATTGTATTAACTCACTTTTTCCAGTTCAATCAACTTAAAATTTTAAGGCAACCCAGGTTACTTACTTTAAGTTAAACCAACAATATTTTTTTACAGTGTAGTAATCACAACATATTTTCTTTTGTCAAATCAACTTAAATAATTTATTTAGTTCAGATAACATATAATTTTGAGTTTCTGATGTTTAAATTAATCTCCTTCATTGTATTAACTCACTTTTTCCAGTTCAATCAACTTAAAATTTTAAGGCAACCCAGGTTACTTACTTTAAGTTAAACCAACAATATTTTTTTACAGTGTAGTAATCACAACATATTTTCTTTTGTCAAATCAACTTAAATAATTTATTTAGTTCAGATAACATATAATTTTGAGTTTCTGATGTTTAAATTAATCTCCTTCATTGTATTAACTCACTTTTTCCAGTTCAATCAACTTAAAATTTTAAGGCAACCCAGGTTACTTACTTTAAGTTAAACCAACAATATTTTTTTACAGTGTAGTAATCACAACATATTTTCTTTTGTCAAATCAACTTAAATAATTTATTTAGTTCAGATAACATATAATTTTGAGTTTCTGATGTTTAAATTAATCTCCTTCATTGTATTAACTCACTTTTTCCAGTTCAATCAACTTAAAATTTTAAGGCAACCCAGGTTACTTACTTTAAGTTAAACCAACAATATTTTTTTACAGTGTAGTAATCACAACATATTTTCTTTTGTCAAATCAACTTAAATAATTTATTTAGTTCAGATAACATATAATTTTGAGTTTCTGATGTTTAAATTAATCTCCTTCATTGTATTAACTCACTTTTTCCAGTTCAATCAACTTAAAATTTTAAGGCAACCCAGGTTACTTACTTTAAGTTAAACCAACAATATTTTTTTACAGTGTAGTAATCACAACATATTTTCTTTTGTCAAATCAACTTAAATAATTTATTTAGTTCAGATAACATATAATTTTGAGTTTCTGATGTTTAAATTAATCTCCTTCATTGTATTAACTCACTTTTTCCAGTTCAATCAACTTAAAATTTTAAGGCAACCAGGTTACTTACTTTTTTAAGTTAAAATATCAATATTTTTTTTACAGTGCAGACACTGAAAATCCTTTGTTTTTTCTTCTGTGATCTCTTTCAGGATCAAGAGTCTTGGTCTTAAGAAACTTCAGAGCTCGTTCCAGACCTCTTGGAAAGATATAGCAGATTTTCAAAAAGTATTTATAAAAATCAAGAACCCTGTGTCAGGTTTGAATAATTTCTTCCTTTGCTCATTTTATTTTTTATATAAAAATGAGCTGTCAATCTTATAATTGAGTGGATTTTCTTTACATCAAAGCAAAGACACACATCGTTTGCATCCCTAAACTCACTGGCATTATTCCCTTCGACAGAATATGTGATGCACAACTGGGAAAAGGACTTCTTGTTTGGCTATCAGTTCTTAAACGGCTGCAATCCTGTGATGATCAGTAAGTGCACGAATCTTCCTGATGGGTTTGCAGTCACACAGGAGATGGTGAAAGGCTCCCTGGATAGAGGTCTCACTCTACAGGAGGAGTTAAAGGTCAGAAAATAAGTGAAAGAGGGACACTGGAGAAATTCCCATTATTATTCAATGGCTCCAACACTAAATGGCTCTCTAAAACAGGCAGGAAACATCTACATCGTAGACTATGCGATACTGGAGGGAGTGCGAGCCAATGACACAGACCCCAATACCCAGCAGTATTTGGCTGCTCCCTTCTGCCTGCTGTACAAGAACAGCCAGAATCAAATCATGCCGATCGCCATTCAGGTGCCTGTACTTCAAAATATGAAAATATATAAAGTTAGTGCTTGGAGTTTTTACCAAACATTCTGTTCGTTTACTTGATGTGAAACAGCTCAGTCGTGGGGAGGCGAACACGGTCTTTCTCCCGAGCGATAATCGCCACGACTGGATGCTAGCCAAGATGTGGGTAAAATCCTCCGACTTTAACGTCCACCAGCTGGTCACACACCTTCTCAGGACACATCTGACATCGGAGGTTTTTGCCATTGCCATGTACAGACAGCTCGCTGCAGTCCATCCTGTGTACAAGGTAGCCATCCTTTAATGCGCTCACTGCTATGAGATTTGATGTAGTTGATCTGATTTAGGGAATGCCAAAGAAAGAAGGTTTGTGGATATTGAAGTGGCTGAAGGTTACTGTCATTCATGGTTTTTGTGCCATTTCCCATTGCTGTAAATGCACTTGCCGGGGTGTTTTTACCTCCTACTGCTGAGGGAGATTTATTGCTGTATTGAAGGCAAGTCATTTGTTCTCCTCGCAGTTACTGATCCCTCACGTCCGATTCACCATCGCCATCAACACTGCGGGTCGTGAAATACTCATCAGTAAAGATGGGATCGTTGAGAAGGTATCTTAAACATGAATAAATTTCCTTGGAACCACAGTTTTTCTTCATGTTTTGAAGAGGTGTACAGTCTTTACAACTTGACATTTTCATTTAGCTGTGGCTTCCGTTTTGTAGAATTCACTGCACTTCTCCAAAGAAGCATTTACAAAATGTGGTCTGAGACTAGAAGATTCACTGGTGTTCATTTGTTTCAAAGTTTGTTAGTGCTGGTGGAACTGGAACTGTGGAATTGATTCGAAAGGCCATGAAGACTTTAACCTATAAGTCCCTGTGCTTCCCTGAGTCCATAACATCTCGAGGAGTGGAAGATCTGCCCGACTACTACTACAGAGACGATGGCATGATGGTCTGGGACGCAGTGAAAAGGTACTTTACAGTTGTTCAAATTCGGGGTGGAACAGTTCGAATTATTCACGGTTCGGTTTTTGGTCACCGGTTTGGTGTGTGCTTGTATTGTTATAAGGTTTTGACACCAACATTTTAGATGTCAGTGAAAATTTCACAATTCTCCATTCCAGTTTTGAGACCACAGCAAAAACTACGATCCCAACTAGTATAATTTCAAACATTATTAACATTAACAGCCAGTAATAAAATGGAACAAATGAAAGTTAGTCATAGCCAAGAGCAGTGTGTGTGGGTCTTTCCTTGTATTTTCTTGCTGTTTAACATTTTAAAAACACAAACAAACAGAGGCTACTTTCACTTTAAGACATAATGCATGGATCAATATACAGATACTGTACACATGTGCTGCCCTTAAGACTTAACTAACTGTTTATTAGGATACACTCCAAGATGTGCATTTTGAAAATTGTATAACATTGTCCATTCAAGACCAAGAAGACATGAAAGAACTCAAATTAAACGTGCGCACTTCAATGTTTAAATTGGCAAGACTGAATGTATATAAAACATAAATTATCTATTTTTTAAAATGCAGCACTGACTTTTTTATTTATGTAATTTTTAAACCATATTAAGATGCATGGTTAGATTTGAGATTAACCGCTGTGTAAATGCGCACCGAACCGTGTGTTTTATTTTTTCCGAAAATGGTTACATCCTTCGTTTCAGCCATTAGCATTTGAACTAAGAACAAATTAGCAAAGCATTTGATTTGACACCAAGGTGTTTTGTTGTTGTTGTTTTTTTTTTTTACATTTTCTGATTCATCATTTAACTTGATCTTCCTCCAGTTTTGTTTCGGATGTGGTGAAGATCTGCTATAGCAGTGATGAGGCGGTTCAGAAAGACAAGGAGGTTCAAGCATTTGTCCAGGATGTTTGCTTTTCTGGTCTGAAGAATTGTGGTGAGTACATGATCATTTAAAATGTAAACGTTTTTATCCCCCCAACCCCGCGAGAAGTACCGGACGAGCCCCCAATTTTCACATACCTTCCCAGTCTAGAGAGGGGGTAAGACAGGAATTCATATTTGTATTCCTATTTAGTGTGTTAATCTTCTTGGTATCGTTTTAATCCTCTCTAGTTCACAGAGTTACACACATACAGGAAATTACAGTTAAATGTATGATTCTATGTGCAACCCTTTTTCTGGTTAGTAAATGTAAAAGGCTGTAAACTATGCAGATGAGCTGCCTTGACAGGACAAAAGGGAAACTTCTCTCTCTCGAAGGTGATTGGTAGGTTCACTAATCGATGAATGGGATTACTAGACAGTTTATGGCCAGTTATTAAAATGCTTTCCCCTTTTTTGAGCTAAGAATCGCTACACAAAATAGCAATCAAATTGTAAACCGTTTTAACTTCAATCCATCCTTAAGGGTGTCGGAGAACTTAATTAAAAACAAAGTCATCTTCAGTGAACAATATGGTGTACAACAAGATAAAAGCACACTTACTAATGTCTGGGGCAGGAGAAAAGCGCCTCAGCCGCCAGGAGACAAAAAGGCTTCTTCAAACTTTGATTGGCAGCTTTTGGATGAAACTGAGATAAATGGAGTCGGCTAGAAGCAGAACACACACATTCCACTTAAAAAAATGGTAGAATAGTATAAATCAAATCAATAATAATGTCGAATTGCCATCTTGTCAGAAAAACAAACTAGACATGAGTTAGCAGATTAATGTTGGTGGACGTTAAAAAGAAAAAATGGTGAGTATTGACCATTGTAGGTCTTTGCGAATGGTGAATTACACCCTGGGATGTCACGTTTACAATGTTTGTATGATTCCATATGCATTGTTTACACCACTCTAATAATGCATACACAAAGTAAACTCATACCTGATGTTCACAGAGTTCCCGGAGTCTCTGAAAACTCAGGAGCAGTTGATCGAGTTCCTGACTGTTGTGATTTTCACAGCTTCAGCACAACACGCTGCGGTCAACTTTGGACAGGTGCGTTCACACACACTTTTCAGGATGAATATGAACTATCCATAGGCTGATATATCTGTGTTTCTGTCCTGGGTTCCAGTATGACTGGTTCTCCTGGATCCCAAACAGCCCGTCCACCATGCGGAAGCCCCCTCCCGCTCAGAAGGGCCAGGTGGATATGAAGTACATCATGGAGAGTCTGCCGGACCGCGGACGTTCCTCTTGGCATCTAGGAACAATTTGGGCCCTCAGTCAGTTCCAGGACAACGAGGTTTGATGACTGAGTCTTCAAAACTAGTTTGCATAAACTTTTTCCTTCTACAAGTTGTTCTGATTTTGTGCAAATCTTCTCCAGATATTTTTAGGCAACTATCCAGATATGTACTTCACTGAACAACCAGTCATGGAAGCCACCAAGACTTTCCGCAAGAAATTAGCCGAAGTGACCAACATCATCAAGAGCCGAAATGAGAATTTGCAAGTGCCCTATTGGTATCTGTCTCCAGACCGAATCCCCAACAGTGTGGCCATCTGAGAGGACGTCGGTGCGGAAACTAGCAAGAGCCGTTTCAAGGTTTTGCAGAGTTTCTTTCGTAGAGTCACAAGATGAAGATGTGAAGCAGTATTCTGTTTTTCCTTTAGAACAACACTTGTTGAATTTGTACTGGTTAGATGAAACGTGCAATTGAGATTATTCAATAAACCAACTAATTTTCCCCATCACTTCACTTTGGCTCTTCTCTGGCTTTCTCATTCAAACTTCAGATTGTAAATACAGTTTGCATGTCTTTTGTGTTAATCTTCTGGCAGGACATATATTTTGCAAATGTTAGAATAGCTAATATCCACTCTAAGAGCTATATATTTTATATATATATATTCTCGAGGCTGGGGGTGGTCTCTTTCGAAAGGTCTCGGTCCCGTCTCCACTCGATAAAAATTAGGCATCGAAATGCATATGGTTTTGTTCAGTTCGGCGAGACGATTCGAAAGAGCCCGATCTCCGACGGATACGTTGAGTTTTAGCCAAGACATTTGCGTTTATTGCTTACGGAGGAGCTTTGGGGGGCTGTATCGGGGGTCCATTAGGCTGGGGGTGGTCTCTTTTGAAAGGTATCGGTCCGTTCTCCACTCGATAAAAATTTGGTGTCGAAACGTTGATTTTTCGCCGAGATATTTGCGATTTTTCTCCCGAGCTCGTGGCGCCATTTCAGAGCGCGGCCGACGGTTTACAGCTAATATCTCCGTAAATACTCCACCAAAAATGACGAAACGCATATGGTTTGATGGTATGATTTTTCGCCGAGATATTTGCCCAACACTCAGGATGAGCTCAAGGCCGATATCGAAGTATCCTGGGCCTCCATAACACCTCAGCAGTGCCACAGGCTGATTGCCTCCATGCCACGCCGCATTGAAGCAGTCATGCAAAATTATTCCCGACCGAGGCCTATTGATTGCATAATAACTGAACATAATTATTAGAAGGTTGACTTTATTTGTATTAAAACACTTCTTTTATTGGATGGTCAGATGAAATATGCTCATTTTTTGAGATAGCAATTTTGGGTTTTCATGAGCTGTATGCCCAAAATCATTAGTATTAAAACAATAAAAGACCTGAAATATTTCAGTTGGTGTGCAATGAATCTAAAATATATTAAAGTTTAATTTTTATCAATATTACATTATGGAAAATAATGAACTTTATCACAATATTCTAATTTTTTTAGAAGGACCTGTACAACTCATCTGGTATCACAAATTATCATTCCAGGTTCAATAAAAAATTAGAGTTATGTTAAATGCTCAATATTAGGGCTGCACAATATTGAAAACCTTAAATAAAATATTTTGTTTATCTGCTGCTATTTATTTAGAGGAGTGAATTTGCATTGAAAATTATAAACAAATTACAAGCATATATAAATTCAAAAGAAGAAAAATACAATTGAAATAAGTAGTGCATGATGTTTTTTTAGGAAAATCTAACTTATCAGGTACGGAAATTGAATTATCGAATGTAAAATAAGTCTTTACTGAGGTACAGCCTCTCCCTACTCTTATATAATTATAAACAACCAGCCTGAAAAACACATGTTGTGTGAAGACTGTTTAAAACACCCCTCCTAATCCTCACAGAATTTGCAAGACAATGTCTACAATAGTGTGTGTAATTCATTACCGTCAACAGAACCGATAACATCTGAGCTTATCGATACTGCAGTCATCCTTAATTTGGCCCCAGGGCCCATTTAATGTTTAATTCCGGGTTTCGGACCTGCTATCCCTATGTATGGGTGAGTTCATATGGGTGAAGGCCTGTTGTGTTCGGTCTCTTGGTTTGTGGTAGTGGCAGCTATTGTGAAACTCACCTTCCGTCATCATGTACTAAGTGTGGATGGCATCAAGATCTTGTCCTGAAGAATCACATGGTCAAATGATTGATATCTCATCTGGTAACAAGAGCATAGCCATAACTTTAAAAACTCTAATGATATCTTTACCCCCTGATAATGTATTGTGGATATACATACATTTTAGAGTATGAGCCATGAGTAAACTGGACAGATGTTTGTGAAAAATAGTTGTCGACCCCCTGAATTCAGCATTTGAAAATAAAAAAAAAATTCAGTATTTATCAGAAAAAACTACATAAAAAATACCTTTGAGTTGGACAGTATGGTGTCTGTCTCATTGGCCAACATAATTAAAAACACACCTAGAGAAAAAAATATTTATACCAATGACCATTATCCTGTTATAATAGTTAAATGAATTATTATAACTGTGACCATTATAAGTTATAGGCGTTTGTTCCTCCTCATGAAGAGTTTAGCACTAACACACCTGCCTGTAAGTTCTCATTGATCCTAATGACCTTGATTATCTGACTCAGGTGTGTTTAATTAGGGCTGGAGATAAAATGGGACACCCCTGCCAGTGCTCGCTTTTGATATTGAAGCATTAATAGAAAAATAAATGTAAAAAATAGATTTTAACAATACTATATTCATAGTTACAATAATTTGTGCTCAGCAGCTTAAAAAAAGTGAATCGTATTGTGTTTAGTATATTAACATTCTTCAATGTGACTGTACAACTGAATTGACTCGTTCTTGACTAACATCATGTTTTCTTTTTCAGATTTCAGAGAGCCCAAAGGAAAAGAGGCAGAAGTCAAATCTCAGTGAGAGGCCAGTGAGATTGAAGACCTTATTTCAATGGTCCTTAAATTTGCCCCTCACAGGCATTTAAAATGATAAGCAATCATGTCAGTTTTGTTTAAATTAGGGCTGTGCAAAAATTAATTGCGATTAATTGCATCCAAAATAAAAGTCTGTGTTTACATAATATATTTGTGTGTGCTGTATATAATTATTTTGTATATATAAAAACACACACATGCATGTATATATTTAAGAAAATGTGTTATTCATATATAAAATATTTATATTTATATAATATAGATTATGTATTTGTATATATATATACAGAATTTAAGCGCAAATAATTCTTAAATATATACATGCATGCATAGGTATTTATATATACAAAATAATTATATACAGCACACACAAATATATTATGTAAACACAGACTTTTATTTTGGATGCGATTAATCGAAATTAATTTTTGCACAGCCCTAGTTTAAATTTTAAATCTACATAATGCAAAACCAATTTTTCTCATGTCTTTTTTGACATGGTTTATAGGCTGATATTAGTTTTAGCGACATCTACTGATGAGTGGCTTGGAAACTTGGAAAGTATAATTACTAGTTGAGTGTAAATTATTGGTGAAGTGAAATATCATATCATCAGTCTAATCAGCAAAACTTTATTATTGCACACACCACTGATTTGCAGTTTTGAAAACTAACGATAGGGTTGTATTAAGGACATGTTTGCATAATGTTGTAGACACAGGCGATCCTAAAAGAGTCAAAAAGTCGAGACAGGACCCATCGTCAGTTTCTTTGTCCACCACTCTAGTTTATCCAAAACAAAATAGAAAATAGACTCAATACCGGATTTTTTCTTTTAAGGCTTGCAAGTGACTTTAGTTGTTTCATAGAAGTATAATTTTTATGATTATTATTATTTTTTTTGCAGTAAAACTAGGGCAAGTTAAAAACATTATACAAATGTTTAGTAATTGTTGTAGTAACTGCCTTGCAAATAAATTAATAGCTTTTTTTAAAATAACAACTATGGCTGCTAAAATTTATTAATTTACCGGTCATCGGCACACAATTCTTAACTGCACTACAGTTTCATGTTCACCATACACCAGTTTCATGTTCACCATACACCAGTTTCATGTTCACCATACACCAGTTTCATGTTCACCATACACCAGTTTCATGTTCACCATACACCAGTTTCATGTTCACCACCAACCAGTTTCATGTTCACCATACACCAGTTTCATGTTCACCATACACCAGTTTCATGTTCACCATATACCAGTTTCATCTTCACCATACACCAGTTTCATCTTCACCATACACCAGTTTCATGTTCACCGTGTGTAAATGTAAATTTAGTTTAATATAGCCTATGAACGTTTGCGGAACGTTGTGGGAATGATCCGGGAATGTTCCCATAAAGTTTCCAGAACATTCCGTTTACCTTAAGGGAACATTCTATTTACGTTAAGAAAACTTTCCTGGATTATCAATAGGGAAAATTCTTGGGAACGTTCTGGAATCCAAAAACTAACATTCCCAGAATATAAAATTGTTAGCTGGGTCTAAGTTTTCATCCAGACTAGCATTTTTTTATTTTTTTTTACTAAAAATCCTTGCAGTTACTGTAGTATTTATTTTGTTGGTTGTGACATGTTGTGAAATAGCCCAGTTAAGTTTTTCTCTGCCTTTTATATATATATATTGGATAAAATTGCTGCAAAAAGGGTTTGCTGACTTCTCCACCGACGTCCTCTCAGATGGCCACACTGTTGGGGATTCGGTCTGGAGACAGATACCAATAGGGCACTTGCAAATTCTCATTTCGGCTCTTGATGACTTTGGTCACTTCGGCTAATTTCTTGTGGAAAGTCTTGGTGGCTTCCACGACCGGTTGTTCAGTGAAGTACATATCTGGATAGTTGCCTAAAAATATCTGGAGAAGATTTACACAAAATCAAAACATTGCATCAACAAATTTATAGGAGCTTGTGCAAACTAGTTTTGAAGACTCAGTCATCAAACCTCGTTGTCCTGGAACTGACTGAGGGCCCAAACTGCTCCTAGATGCCAAGAGGAACGTCCACGGTCCGGCAGACTCTCCATGATGTACTTCATATCCACCTGGCCCTTCTGAGCGGGAGGGGGCTTCCGCATGGTGGACGGGCTGTTTGGGATCCAGGACAACCAGTCATACTGGAACCCAGGACAGACACACAGATATATCAGCCTATGGATAGTTCATATTCATCCTGAAAAGTGTGTGTGAACGCACCTGTCCAAAGTTGACCGCAGCGTGTTGTGCTGAAGCTGTGAAAATCACAACAGTCAGGAACTCGATCAACTGCTCCTGAGTTTTCAGAGACTCCGGGAACTCTGTGAACATTGGATTACCCGTGTATACATTTAAGAGTGGTGTAAGCAATGCACATGCTAGCATGCAAACCCAGACACCCCTGACACTCTTAAGGAGGGATTTAAGTTGAAACTGTTTACTATTTATTTGTTGTTTTGGAAGCAGTATGGATACGTGTGTTCTCTGTAGTGATGGGAGAAATTAAGTGTTTTGAAACATTGAATCGGTTGCACCACTTGCTTCACAAAATGATTTGAAGCGCTCGAAATGGCACACTGGTGACCTCTGCTGGTCAAAACAGTGTAATTGCTCCAAATTCAAACATGTATAAAAACACCTTTAACAAACCAACTACAAATATTTTAAGATAATCTATTGAATGTAATTAGCCAACCATCTAATAAGGTAAGAATAAGTTTATAAAGTACTCCCCTCAAGGTCAGAACTTTTATTTTTGTTATTTTCGCCAGGTCCCCTGGGACAAGACAGGAGAGCTCGTGATTGCTTGATAAGGTTGTTTTTTTTACCCATAATTTCTCTTGTTATCCCCTCGTCATGTAAGAATTGGGGGCTCGTCCGGGATTTAAGTCCGTGATTTGAGGAGGTAACACGTTATCCCTCACACATTTACATTTAAGTTAAATGATCATGTACTCACCACAATTCTTCAGACCAGAGAAGCAAACATCCTGGACAAACGCTTGAACCTCCTTGTCTTTCTGAACCGCCTCATCACTGCCATAGCAGATCTTCACCACATCCGAAACAAAACTGGAGGAAGATCAAGTTAAATGATGGATCAGCAAATGTAAAAATACATCTTGGTGAATCTTTTTTGTTCTTAGTTTTTCATTCTCACTATTAGCATTTGAACTAGGGATGTAATATTTTCGTTTAAAAAAAATTAACTGAACCAAACTGCTCTTGGCTGACTAACTTTTGTAACTTAAATAAGGATTCATCTACATTTAAAGTTTGATTATTTATTCTTATTTTATTATTTTCTGTGTCTTTAATAATGTTTGAAATTTATATTAGTTAGGTTTTTTGCTGTGAAATCAACTGGAATAAAGGAATGTGAAATTACACTGGTATATTCCCAGACAACAAACTGACATTGAATCAACGTGGAAACGACGTCTCTCATGAGATCGAAACAACGTTGATTTTGCTCATCGAATTAACGTTGAACCAACGTCAGACGCGGCATTCTTCAAAGCTAAATGAAAATCGAAAATTGGTTTGCTTTCATAATGTTGAAACAACGTTGATTTTCCGTTAGTTTTGAAAGAATGACGTGTCTGACGTTGGTTCAACGTTAATTCGATGAGCAAAACAATGTCAGATCAACGTTGTTTCGATGTCATATTTCCACGTTGATTCAATGTCAGTTTGCTATCTGGGTTTAAAACTTTGTTGTCATAACCTATTACAATACAAGAACATTCAAAACCGTGACCCTAAAACCAATCGTGAGTAATTCGAACTGTTCCACCCCTAATTTTATCCCTGTGTATACCTTTTCACTGCGTCCCAGATCATCATGCCATCGTCTCTGTAGTAGTAGTTGGGCAGATCTTCCACTCCTCGAGCTCTTATGGACTCAGGGAAGCACAGAGACTTATAGGTTAAAGTCTTCATGGCCTTTTGAATCACTTCCACAACTGCAGTTCCACCAGTGGCGTTAGCCTTTGAAATACAAGGACACTAGTCAATCTTTGAGTCTCAGACTTCATTTTTGTAAATGCGTCTACAAAACAGAAGCCACAGCCTACAGCTAGATGGCTGAATATCAAATCAAAGACTGTCCCTCTTCAGACCTCAAAGTAACGTGAAAGAACCAGGAATAAACATGAAAAGAAAAACTGTGGAACTGTTTATATGGGGTACCTTATCAAAGATCCCATCTTTACTGATGAGTTTTTCACGAGCCGAAGTGTTGATGGCGATGGTGAAACGGACGTGAGGTATCAGTAACTGTGAGGAGAAAATAAAAGCTTTCTATAATCTGCAAGACAAGGGTCTTCAATAAAGCAATAAAGCAATACCCTTAGCCGTATGTGGTATCATCCCTGTGGTGAACACGTGCCTTTTTTCTTTTATAGCAAAAGCAATATGATAAAGGTTGTTCAATAAGTACTTGGACTTATTGACAGTTATAGTACGAAGAAAGCGGATGGCTACCTTGTACACAGGATGGACTGCAGCGAGCTGTCTGTACATGGCAATGGCAAAAACCTCCGATGTCAGATGTGTCCTGAGAAGGTGTGTGACCAGCTGGTGGACGTTAAAGTCGGAGGATTTCACCCACATCTTGGCTAGCATCCAGTCGTGGCGATTATCGCTCGGGAGAAAGACCGTGTTCGCCTCCCCACGACTGAGCTGTTTCACATCAAGTAAACGAACAGAATGTTTGGTAAAAACTCCAAGCACTAACTTTATATATTTTCATATTTTGAAGTACAGGCACCTGAATGGCGATCGGCATGATTTGATTCTGGCTGTTCTTGTACAGCAGGCAGAAGGGAGCAGCCAAATACTGCTGGGTATTGGGGTCTGTGTCATTGGCTCGCACTCCCTCCAGTATCGCATAGTCTACGATGTAGATGTTTCCTGCCTGTTTTAGAGAGCCATTTAGTGTTGGAGCCATTGAATAATAATAATGGGAATTTCATCCAGAATTGACCACTGCAACCTTACGATCGACACCACTTATTTTCTGACCTTTAACTCCTCCTGTAGAGTGAGACCTCTATCCAGGGAGCCTTTCACCATCTCCTGTGTGACTGCAAACCCATCAGGAAGATTCGTGCACTTACTGATCATCACAGGATTGCAGCCGTTTAGGAGCTGATAGCCAAACAAGAAGTCCTTTTCCCAGTTGTGCATCACATATTCTGTCGAAGGGAATAATGAAGTCAGCTGCCAGTGTGATTTTGGTTGTTTATTTTTGCATTCCAATTATTTGCAAAATGTAGAATTTAGCTCATTTGTGTATAGTTAGAAATTATATATTTTTTCTCCAAGGCATTTCAAACCTGAAACAGGGTTCTTGATTATCGTAAATATTTCTTGAAAATCTGCAAGATCTTTCCAAGAGTGCTGGAACAAACTCTTAAGTTTGTTAAGACCAAGATTCGCAATCCTGAAAGAGATCATGGCAAAATAAAAATAATAATAATAAATACAGCTGAATGCTCATAATTAGATTTTCAATGTTCAGTTTCAGCTACAATTGTTTCTCCTGGTTAAGCAGTCAAACTGTTTGACAGAAAAACAACAACATGCATATTTGTTAGGGATACATGCAAATGGGTGAACACAAACTGTATAACCTACGCTGTAGCGAAGTTTACATTGAAGTCCATAGTTTTTTCAGCTTCAAACTGAACATCAACAGGAAGTTCATTGCTTGAGTTGGCGTCTATGCTCATGGGGAAACCAGGCTGCCACTCCTTCCACCTTCAAGAACAGGCAACATTAGCCTTTCAGATATTGGACTGAGAATTATATTTGGTGATACACCAAGTTTTCCCTCTGGTATAAGTGAAATTACAATATAAGTGTAAGCATTTTTAAACTGTAAATATGAAAAACTGCCAACTGAATCATCTAGAGGAAAATAAAGACAAAATTTACACCACTAAGTGATTGAATATTGTCCAGGATTGTAACTGTAGCCTCGAACCTGAAAAGTTGTTGTCTGGATTCCAGTTCTGTGCGTCTCTGTTCTTTTAGCAAACTGGTTTTATCATCCTGAGGCAATTGAGCTAAAGGAACACACACAAATGAAAGTCAAGTCAGGTCAAGTCAAATATATTTATTTAGCGCTTATCACAATACAGATTGTCTCAAAGCTGCTTCACAGTATCAATAAAAAAAAGACATCCAATTTTGGTAGAGCTGATCAATGGTATGATGTGTCATTTAATTTGAATATCCCCAACTGAGCAAGCCAAAGGCAACAGTGGCAAGGAACCGAAAAACTCCATCAAAGGACCCAATGGTGTCCTAAAACTCCATCAGGTGACCCAATGGTGTCCTAAAACTCCATCAAGGGACCCAATGGTGTCCTAAAACTCCATCAGGTGACCCAATGGTGTCCTAAAACTCCATCAAGGGACCCAATGGTGTCCTAAAACTCCATCAGGTGACCCAATGGTGTCCTAAAACTCCATCAGGTGACCCAATGGTGTCCTAAAACTCCATCAGGTGACCCAATGGTGTCCTAAAACTCCATCAGATGACCCAATGGTGTCCTAAAACTCCATCAAGTGTCCTAAAAGTGTCCTAAAACTCCATCAGGTGACCTAATGGTGTCCTAAAACTCCATCAGGTGACCCAATGGTGTCCTAAAACTCCATCAGGCGACCCAATGGTGTCCTAAAACTCCATCAGATGACCCAATGGTGTCCTAAAACTCCATCAGGTGACTTAATGGTGTCCTAAAACTCCATCAGGTGACCCAATGGTGTCCTAAAACTCCATCAGGTGACCCAATGGTGTCCTAAAACTCCATCAGATGACCCAATGGTGTCCTAAAACGCCATCAAGTGACCCAATGGTGTCCTAAAACTCCATCAGGTGACCCAATGGTGTCCTAAAACTCCATCAGGTGACTTAATGGTGTCCTAAAACTCCATCAGGTGACCCAATGGTGTCCTAAAACTCCATCAGATGACCCAATGGTGTCCTAAAACTCCATCAGGTGACCCAATGGTGTCCTAAAACGCCATCAAGTGACCCAATGGTGTCCTAAAACTCCATCAGATGACCCAATGGTGTCCTAAAACTCCATCAAGTGTCCTAAAAGTGTCCTAAAACTCCATCAGGTGACCTAATGGTGTCCTAAAACTCCATCAGGTGACCCAATGGTGTCCTAAAACTCCATCAGGTGACCCAATGGTGTCCTAAAACTCCATCAGATGACCCAATGGTGTCCTAAAACTCCATCAGGTGACTTAATGGTGTCCTAAAACTCCATCAGGTGACCCAATGGTGTCCTAAAACTCCATCAGGTGACCCAATGGTGTCCTAAAACTCCATCAGATGACCCAATGGTGTCCTAAAACGCCATCAAGTGACCCAATGGTGTCCTAAAACTCCATCAGGTGACCCAATGGTGTCCTAAAACTCCATCAGGTGACTTAATGGTGTCCTAAAACTCCATCAGATGACCCAATGGTGTCCTAAAACTCCATCAGGTGACCCAATGGTGTCCTAAAACTCCATCAGGCGACCCAATGGTGTCCTAAAACTCCATCAGATGACCCAATGGTGTCCTAAAACTCCATCAGGTGACTTAATGGTGTCCTAAAACTCCATCAGGTGACCCAATGGTGTCCTAAAACTCCATCAGGTGACCCAATGGTGTCCTAAAACTCCATCAGATGACCCAATGGTGTCCTAAAACGCCATCAAGTGACCCAATGGTGTCCTAAAACGCCATCAGGTGACCTAATGGTGTCCTAAAACTCCATCAGGTGACCCAATGGTGTCCTAAAACTCCATCAGGCGACCCAATGGTGTCCTAAAACTCCATCAGATGACCCAATGGTGTCCTAAAACTCCATCAGGTGACTTAATGGTGTCCTAAAACTCCATCAGGTGACCCAATGGTGTCCTAAAACTCCATCAGGTGACCCAATGGTGTCCTAAAACTCCATCAGATGACCCAATGGTGTCCTAAAACGCCATCAAGTGACCCAATGGTGTCCTAAAACTCCATCAGGTGACCCAATGGTGTCCTAAAACTCCATCAGGTGACTTAATGGTGTCCTAAAACTCCATCAGGTGACCCAATGGTGTCCTAAAACTCCATCAGATGACCCAATGGTGTCCTAAAACTCCATCAGGTGACCCAATGGTGTCCTAAAACGCCATCAAGTGACCCAATGGTGTCCTAAAACTCCATCAGATGACCCAATGGTGTCCTAAAACTCCATCAAGTGTCCTAAAAGTGTCCTAAAACTCCATCAGGTGACCTAATGGTGTCCTAAAACTCCATCAGGTGACCCAATGGTGTCCTAAAACTCCATCAGGTGACCCAATGGTGTCCTAAAACTCCATCAGATGACCCAATGGTGTCCTAAAACTCCATCAGGTGACTTAATGGTGTCCTAAAACTCCATCAGGTGACCCAATGGTGTCCTAAAACTCCATCAGGTGACCCAATGGTGTCCTAAAACTCCATCAGATGACCCAATGGTGTCCTAAAACGCCATCAAGTGACCCAATGGTGTCCTAAAACTCCATCAGGTGACCCAATGGTGTCCTAAAACTCCATCAGGTGACTTAATGGTGTCCTAAAACTCCATCAGATGACCCAATGGTGTCCTAAAACTCCATCAGGTGACCCAATGGTGTCCTAAAACGCCATCAAGTGACCCAATGGTGTCCTAAAACTCCATCAGATGACCCAATGGTGTCCTAAAACTCCATCAGGTGACTTAATGGTGTCCTAAAACTCCATCAGGTGACCCAATGGTGTCCTAAAACTCCATCAGATGACCCAATGGTGTCCTAAAACTCCATCAGGTGACTTAATGGTGTCCTAAAACTCCATCAGGTGACCCAATGGTGTCCTAAAACTCCATCAGATGACCCAATGGTGTCCTAAAACTCCATCAGGTGACCCAATGGTGTCCTAAAACTCCATCAAGTGACCCAATGGTGTCCTTCAGTCTGTCAGCCAATTCATCAACAAATGCATCTAAAGTTGTTGTCGTCGTAGGATGTCTGTGTATATAATTTAAACGTTGTTTGTATAGTGTGTAACCACACGTTTATAAATATATTTTTAAAGATATTGTATTAAAAACTGCATATATGTTGTTGTTCTGTAAGTTAGCCATCTTCTCACATTTGCCACAGAAGCACCTGTATGACAAGTAAACATGACGCCACAGATCCCTCGCATAAATGCAATTTCGCTTGTACGTAGCAAACTTTATCACAGAATGTGTATGTAGTTTAAAAAAATTGGGCCAGCGTTAGTGTTTGTGTGTATCTGTGTATGTGTGTTGCACATCCATACTTGCAAAAAGACGCGATTACAACTCTACAACTCTAAGTACATAAATGTATCAAATAACCATACCGAGACGTACTGGTCCATTCTCATTTGTGTTTATTCTGCCGGAGTCTCTTCGTGCTATTTATATATTCCGATTCAAACGTACGCTGAATGACATTCAAAACAGCACGTCTCTTAGAACGGCTCTGTCTCTCAGTACCGACTGCCATAGGTATCAAGTTACGCCCTCATCCAAAGGCAGGGCGGGGATATGCAGCTCATTTGCATTTAAGGTGGCATACACCAAAACAGCTCATTTTTAATCAGGCCCCAAAATGACATTTTCAAATGGTTATAATAAATTAACTATGGGGTATTTTGAGCTGAAACTTCACAAATACATTCTGGGGACACCCGAGACCAATATTACATCTTGTAAAAAGGGGCATAATAGGTGCCCTTTAAAGAGCGCGATGGATTGTAGGGCGAAAGTATCTAAGACATGCTTCATTAGTCGGGATAGGACTCACCCGTGCCTTCTCGAAGAACCACTGCATTTTCACTCCCGATCCAGCGATAACAGGGGAAGTCAAAGCGATCTCCAGAGGGTGACGTCACACTGATGCATCTGCAGTACCACTGATCATTGAACACGAAGTTCTCCTTCTCGAGCTTCACCAGCACAATGTCTCCAAGCTTCTCCTTCGCACTGACCTCGATGGGCATCACCTTTAACAACAGCTTCTGTTAGACTAGACATAACCAGAGCCTATGCAATGTGGTGGCCCGTTTCAAAAACCAGTTGGAGCCCAAACTGAGGGTTGTGATTAATTTTTTAATTAATCATAATAACTAACATTTATTTTTCTTGCAGGAACAACTTTCATATGTTTTTGAATCTTAAATGTTTCCAAACCCTTTGGTCGAAACCTCGTGACTTTGAGTGTGTGAGTGTATAGGGGAAATGAAACTAGACGGCTGTCTTGGTTTAAAAACTTGTAAAGTAATCAAGAAAATAGAATTTACTTCTACCTAGTAACAGAAGGGTTTGCCTATGAAGAACAAATCAAATTGTACAAAAATAAAGTAATTTTCGCCACGCTCCTATTCTGTAAAAACTCGTCTCTTTGTGGGACTCTTAGGCGGGGTTAGATTGTGGTCAGGAAACTACTTGATCACTGTGAAGATGGTGAGGGCTGTGAAAATATGAGAAAGCTTCTTTCGAAAGGATATTAGGCTGTCGCCGGATAGGTGAGACAGCGTCAGGAGACCACGGTGTGCAGGCGAAGTCTGCAGAAGAGAGGCTCACTTGTTTCGACGGCGAATCACAGTAAAAAGCTCCGGGACATGTGTACTGTCGCTGAAGGAGTATAAATCTGCCATAAGGGCGAATTCGGGGGTCTATTTAGACTAGGTTACGCCCCCTCTGTGGGCTCTGATGTGGGGCTCCCTCATTGGTCACACGTCAGAGTCGCCCCCGCCATTGGACGTGCAGTTGCTGCAGCAGAGCCTATGAGCGTGTCAGACGTGTGGTGGCGGTCCAGCTGCAAATGCATTTTACATTAGGCTTCAGTAAATCGAGGAAAAGGAGTTTCCCCACTGCGTATAGCAACCCAATACGAAGGGAACTCTAATTCTTGGGCATTTTATTTATGCGGTAAGAATACTGTAACTACGATTCGGCGTCAACGTACTGTACGTGTTCAGAAGCAACTCAACTCAGTATAATATTTTCAGGTGTCAAGCACGCTCGGTTCAACCTAAGTCCGAGTGCGTAGGGGGAAATCTACAAGTACCACAGGTCACTTCTGTTGGTGAAAACATCGGCAACTACCGGACATAACTCAATCACACAGGTTATGTAGCCTACAAAAATTAAAGAATATTTAATTGGGGACGAGACGAATCAAAAATACCGCCCCAATTTTCATGGCAGTCAGGATGCCCTGGTTTTAATTAATCTCATTAGCCATTTTTTTTTTAATAGTATAATATTGTTTTTTTATGATTCTCATTTTCAACAAACATGTAGGTTAAATTAGATGATCTGTCAGATATTGCTGTGAATGAACTGTGAAGGAATTTGTGGAAGCTTTGTAAGGAAAAAGTGGGGTTACAGCAACTTTAAACACCAGTCATCTTTAAGACTGTGATTTCTCAAATTTTTGTGAGGAAACAAAGGTTTTTGATGACACCCACAGTTAAAGGAGAGTGATAATATGTCTGCAAATATTGAGATATCAAGAAATAAATCAATAAATATCATGTTTAAATAGGGATAAACCTTTTCATGTTTTATTTAATTTGAACTGAAATTGAAAGGGGAAGAAAATAATTCTTACCGTTCCTCTTGCCAAATGTTGAAAGAAGGATTCGTCCAGCAGAGTCCGGTCGCTGGATCTCTCCGTGCCCGTCAGCGTCAGGTAAACGTAATCAATGGTCCCAGCATACTCCTGTTTACCAGTAGACACAGAGACTGTGTACGTGAACATTGTGCTCAGATGGGAGGACAAGTATAACTGACTCTCTGCTCTCACAGCTGTGGCTTTGTGAAATTCATTTCTTGATTTGCATATTTTATGGGGGTGTGGTCTATCGAACCAACTTGTGATGACAACTTTGTGATCTTTATCTTATGTTGTTGGCACCAATAATCTACAACTCCTTCAGATTCCAAACTAAAGCCTGATCCAGACAGATGTAGTGGCTGTTAAAGCAATACTAATTAAGATTTTTTTTACCTAAAAATAATGTTTCCAAAATCGTTTCAGCGGTTCATTAAGTCGTAACAGGGTGAAGCATTCTGCCTCGATTTGCGGTCCTTTATCTGCTATAATGTAAGATTGCTAGATTGGGTTGTGTTTCTGTAGTTCTTATGAGACATGAGAAAACTACAAATTTGACTTGCTTTACGTCTTGACTTGCGTTACATTAGTCGTTATTTTGTTTTTCTTCGTTTCTGATGTCGCAATACATCATACATTCATGAAATCATGCAACAAACTCTGCCTTGTCTGTGGACATCGTTCATTTCAAAGCTGCGCTAGGATAAATTATTTACGACAGCGGTAATGGACAATTCTGCTTCAAACCTGTAGGGCGACCGCAGAGGAAAAGTTACTTGGTGTTGCTTTGTCGTTAAAACATTTACAGTGAATGTTTTTCTAGGTTGATCTCTGTTTAATGGAATATACAGTACCAAAGCGTATTGTTTCCAAAAACACATTTGATGTTTCAGTGAAGGAAAAGTATATTCTGCATCTTTGATAAAAAGAACACAAAGAAAAGTTTTAAACATGTTTCCTGTAAGTGTTCTCTCTTCAATGAAATTAACATTTTGGTCTGGAGTTCCCCTCCTGGAATTTATCCAATTTTTCTGACGTCATATGACCTGAGCTCATTGTCTTGTCCCTTTTGGCCAATAAGAATCTGATGAGGAGGTTTTGACCTTGCAAAAAGTGGCTTGTCTGCTTTCTCTAATTCCAGATGCACTTCAAGAAAGATAAGGAAGCCAGCCAGATCATCTGCTCTCACATTTGCTCAGATGGCGAACAGACACATGTTTAGTGTCAGAGCTTCATATGCGCGGATCATGGCGTTTAACTTCAGACATAGACATCAGACCAAATGCACCAATCACATGTTTGACATGGAAGCACATGCACTGATGGCGTTCAGACAAGTCTATGGGCCACACACACACACACACACACACACACACACACACACACACACACACATAAGAAGTTGATGAGAATATATACACATGAATGATAGACTGCAGATGATGTTTGAACGCTGACAAGCGCTGATGAGCGGCCACGCCCCTATAATCAGCACACACACACACACACACAACAATAACAGAACCACGAGACAAGCAGCAGATAGCCTATAGGATTTCTACGTCCACATTAATCCGGATACATTTGAAAACGGCGTTTTCGTTTAAAAACGCTTCCGTCCACAGTAGCGTTTTCAAGCATTTCTCGACATTTCAGTGTGGATGAGAAACTTCTAAATTAACTTTACTGCGCATGCGTGGAACTTCACAAAAGCTCAATGAGATGATACAGATGGGAAAATAAATAATAAAGTTATAGCACAATTCTGTTAGAGAAAACTAAACTGTTATAAACAGGATAATTTTATTTAGCAAAATATCTCACCATCACTGATGCATCCAGGTTGCATGTTTGGTCTAAAACGCAACTGCTCAGCTGTTTTCCCGCAGGACAGCAAATGTGAGTAGACTATTATCTGTCATCTTTACAGTAACGTTATGTGCTATGAAGAATGTGCAAAGTGACATATTTTAGTAATAGTGTAAAAGTCAATAGCACATAACAGGCACAATACCGATAAACATGAAAGCAGACTTTTGCGTTTTAACCGTTGACACGGAAACGCGGCGGTGGAGCGTTTTTAAGATTTCCACTCTGGAGGGTGGTTTCACTTCTTTGCGTTTTTAAGCCTCAAAAACGCCGTCGCCGTAAACGAAAGGCACATCCGATAAAATGTTTTTACGTTTTCACCCGCGAGCGTTCTCGTGTAAACAGGGCCCCAGAGTGGAAATCTTAAAGACGCTCCACCGCCGCGTTCCCGTGTAAACGGTAAAAACGCAAAAGTCTGCTTGACACTGAAGGTTGTACGCAGGCGCGTGGACTTGGTGTTGTTGTAGTATGCACTCCTAGCCGCCTGAAGTGCATACTACATCGAATTTCACACACTTTTGCGTCACCATTTGCACGCGGATTTCCCGCACAAAACGCAGACGCAATGATGACGCAACGACACTTTTGCGTTTTCAGAATCGTTTCCGTGTAAACATAGCCTTAGTGTGGACAAGGCCTTGGACAACGACCAGGACTTCTTGAAGAGCATTTAACAGGAAGGAGATCGTCAAACCATTACTAAATTAAATCAGAGATATTTGCTTTAATATTTTGATTCGTTTGTGTTTTATAGTGGATATTGGTGGGACTCTTCTGAAGAGATCATCATCGGTCTCTTGCTGCTGGTCCAGCTAAAGTTTCTACCGGCACGAGTTTGACTCGCCATTATTAAGTAGTAGAAAAGCAGTAGTGCACAAACCAGCTCAGACCACCCTCATGTGTCCCAATTTACTCTCCATTTTCACTGTCCCACCACCATCCAACAGAATCTGACATTACTGAAGTGTGTCTACACCACTATTATAAACCTGTAATACAAGATTAACGGCACAAGCATTCCATCCGAAATTCAAGTTTAATCTTGAACATTTCCTTGTGCTTTAGCTTTACAAACATTCAATAAGTCATGAGCCAGTATGTCCCATTTCCACGGAAGCGCTGAACCGGCAATGGGGAGAAAACTTATCTCGTTATTTCGACTTAAAGGGGTCATGAACTGGCTTTTTTATTATAAAAAAGCCTTTTTTATTATAATTTTTTTTATTATATTGTTGTCTGAGGTCAACTTATGATGTTCGCTTGGATTTTGCATTTAAAAACATCAAAATGAATAAGTAATACGCTACTTTCAACCCTAGCTTTGAGACCAGCGCAGAATCGCACGGTTTTTAATGGGCGTCTCACTGAAGACTTGGAAGTAAACGCCCACTGCTGTGAGTGGATAACAGTTTTGCATATTATAATGAGTTTCGACTCACCTGTCGATGCTCTTGGGGGAAATGGTTTTGAAAACGTCCGATTCGCCCATAAATGTTTGACCCAGAGTCCGTGTGTTGCACTATTCCTGTCAGATCCAATATAGACGGCACAGCACGAGGTAGACATCTATGTTATTTGACTATGCGTGTAATGCGCGAATCGGTGGGCGGGGCTAAACCGGCCGTGTTGAAGTAGGCGTTGATCTTCTTCTGTGGGGGTGGTGTCTTTTATCCTCTTTGATGTCATAATTCCCCACTTTGAAAAAGTAGTTGTTTGCTGAGCCTGGTGTCAATAAAAGCTTTTATTGGACTAACAAGGATGTTTTTAGTTCTGAAACTTACAGGATATTCTTATGATGACCTCTTAGATGTCAAAAGCTCAAGGAGAATTTGATTTCTCAGTTCATCACCCCTTTAAGTTGTAATTTTTTCGACATAATATCTTGTAATTAAAGGTATAGCGGAGGATTTTCTTTTTCCGGGTGGGTAGTCTATACTATTGGTCGATCTAAGTGTCAATCATTCTGGTGATATGTTTATGTAAGGCCGTCGTACGTGCTCATCCCTATGTAGTTTTCACTTGTAGTGTATTATGTCGGAGTTGCGGTTTCAGCCATTCCTTTGAAAATGGCTGAGGGTCGAAAGAGAAAAAAATGTATACGAAGTGTATGATAAGAAGAGAAAGGCCACAGAATATAGAAACAAGACCAGAGTGATTTTGGGTGAATATCACATGCTGGCGTGCGCTAAAAGCACAGGTTGGGCTTCTCACTGACGCCGCAGTCGCGAAGATTCTACTAGACAGGTAAAGTTTGTCACGCTATTTGGAGAAATCCATTTAAAATCACTAGTAAAAGTTAATGCAAGCTACTTAGCAATGCTAGCCCTGGCACGAGTCATGCACCGCATAGACACGGTAAACATCTCAATTTGTCTAAAGTAGCCTTTTGACCAAATGGTAAATGGTATCACGCTGAAATATTCTAAAACTTTGTGTGTTCATGTGTTCATATTCTAAAACCTTGTGTGTTTATTATTACACAAATGCAACAAGCTACTTCTCCATATGCAACTATGTATAAAAATAACTTATTAATACCTACGTATTAACAATGAGACATATTAGGTTAAGGACCAACGTAATAGCACTGCTTATATGTTGCTATGTAACGTAATTGTGATTTGCAAAATAGTTTCCTCAGAACGTATTTTGTGTGATACAGGGTTGGACATATCATGTCTCGAGTCCTCGGTCTCTCAATCGATCAGTATAATAAGTAAATAAAACACGGAAGGGCATTTGACATGTCTTTTTTATGAATATTTTTGAGTTAGTTTACAATTTGCAACATAATTGTGTAAGGCGTAATAGTAGGCGTTCCCTCTCGGGAGTGTGTGTTTGTGCATGTGCATGTGCATTTTTTTTTTTTTTTTTAAATTGGAGAGGGCGGGTCTTCTCTAAAATTCGGAAAGATCCTCCGCTATACATATAACATCTTGTTATGACATATCTCGTTATTACAACATAATATCTCGTTCTTTCGACTTAATGAGTCATTATCATGACATATCACGTTATTTCGACATCTCGTTATTTTGACAAGTCGTTATTTCAACATAAATATCTCGTTATTTCGACATAATAAGGGGCACATTCTAATGTGCATTAAGCTACATTTAGAGTTCTTATAATGCAGTGTTTCCCAACCCTGTTCCTGGCGGCACACCAACACTGCGTGTTTTCTTTGTCTCCCTAATCAAACACACCCGATTCAACCCATCAGCTCATTAACCCACCTGATTATGAGCTGATGGGTTGAATCAGGTGTGTTTGATAAGGGAGACAAAGAATACACGCAGTGTTGGTGTGCCGCCAGGAACAGGGTTGGGAAACACTGTTATAATGTGTTTCTATGGGAGGAAAATGCTTAACGTCAAATGAAAAGCTTTGTGTTCATATTCTGGATTTATCTGTTTTTTGTAGTATACTTTATGAGTTTAGAATCATATTGATTAAGAAATGCACGACAATAGTTAAATTAATAATATTATAATAATATTTCGCAGACAGTAGGCCTAGTGGTGGGCTAAGGCAGTGCAAGCCAAGTCAAGAAAAACAGAGTCGATCTCTTCTGTCAGGACTCTGTAGTTTATTTGGCAAATGTTAGAAGAAAGTGAAAAATAACGAGTTCAGATCTGTGTGCTCAACCTCGCTTTCCTTCAATGTCCGCTACAACTTCTACATGAAAAACTAAACACTTTTTGTTTTCAAAAATAAAAACAAGAGTTGTATAGGTAGGCCTATAATAGCCTATGTTTGTCTACAAAATGAATTTAAAGTATTTAGGCAGAAACCTGTTGATTTACTGGTTTTGATGAATAAGGGAAAATTAAATTCAGTGTGTGACTGTCCAAACTTTGCAAAATGTTGTAATTGCCGCCTCTCTCCACTAAGTGTCGCGCTTGCGCAGGAAAATGTCACTGATGCTTCAGTGCGTCATAACCGAGCGACAGGCAAACAGACGCGTTACAAAACATCAAAATCACTCTGAACTTCAACCCAACCTATGAAATAAATAAACAGTTTGTCTGGTGAGTAATTATATTTTTTTTTGGCAATTTTAACATATAATAAAATGTCTAAATACTCTATCGTTGTAATGTGGAGGAATACCTATAATAAAATATAGGCTAACATTAATATACAATCATCGTTTATGTCATTATGTCATGGATCAAATTTACTGCCGCGCATTCTTCAAAACAGATTAAAATATCTTCAAATGAAAAAACAAAGTTTTACTGAATACAAGCTGCTGTTACTGTCGTGTGTCATAATCAATCTGAAACAGTGGCGTCCAGATTCAATATCTAGTTCATATCTCGCCCCAAAAATGTAAATTAAAAAAATATTTTTTTTTATTTTTAATGTTTTTAATGTTACTAAACGTTCAGGGAACATTCAAAAGTTCCCATAATGTTTGAAGAATGATAAAATGGAATGTTGCATTAAAATGTTACATTTAAAAAAATGTTTTCATAACTGGGAACACTAACAACGTTCTTAAAACATATTTTTGTTAAACCTGGATGTTAATCCGTGATTTCCTCATAACAGTGATTTACAGGAAAATTAAATAATAAAACGTACTTTATATATAATAAGATTAAATAAATTAAAGTTTTTGCTTATAATGAACGTAACCTTATTTGCTAGTTGTTATTTGAAGGGATTGTAGTTACACATTACTACATGTACTCACTGTAGTAATAACAGTAAATTATGCATAATTACAAGAAATTAAACCAAACCCAAACCATGACTCTATAGTAAGTACATAATTCATTAATAATACTCAGTTCTCATTAGGGATGCAAGCTATATCGGTATCGGCCGATATATGTTAATTGTTATTGCCTTGATAAGAAAATTTGGCTGCTATATTAAAGCTATTAAATAATGTATAATTTTATTTTATTGCACTTTACTCTATTTTCTTATTTGAAGTGATTCCAATCATATTTCAAGCAATTCAAGATCATCAGTGAAATAATACATTAATTATCGGCTTTAATATATTGGACACATTTTTTTTTTATGGGACAATAACGCTAACATAAAAATGAACATATATATTAAATGTGAACTAACCGGACCTGATTGTAAAGTTGTGATGATGAGATCTCGTTGGCGTTCTCAGACGATGTTCTCAGACGAGCTGCTGATGCGGTTCCTGGACGCCTCGTCTCGAGGGGACGTGGAGAAGGTTTCGGCGCTGATGACCCAGTCCGCAGAGCTCCTGAACCAGCGAGGAGAGACGGGCTGGACCGCGCTGATGCTGGCCGCCAGGAACGGACACTACGACGTGGCCAAAGTCTTACTGTCCCACGGGTGAGAGAACGACACTAGCATTCACTAACACTTCATTCAATATTCAACAATAATACAGATCTCCTGCACTGACACTATTATAGCAGAACTGAACTGAGCTGGACGATGACATCACGGTTTACTCCAGAGCGGCTGAATATATATATAAATATATATATGAACCAAATTAATAACTATATTACAACAGAAATGAACATCACTGAACTGACTTTAGCTGGACTGTGACGCTATTCTCTTCCAGACACACACACACACACTCTGTGCTTAATATTGATGACTTAATATTCAAAGCAGTTTCTCAAGGGAACACAAAAGCACTGAAATATTCATATGTCCATTTAGGAGTCGTTCACTTCAGAATTAAAATTTCCTGATAATTCACTCTCCACCACGTCATCCGAGATGTTCAGGTCTGTCTTTCTTCGGTCGGAAAAGAAATGAAGGTTTTTGAGGAACACACTCCAGGGTTTCTCCATATAGTGACGTCAATGGGGTCCAACGGGTCGAAGGTCAGATGTGAGTTTCAGAGTCTCGACACGATCCAGCCGAGGAATAAGAGTCTGATCTAGACAAACCAGCGACATTTACAACAAAACACACATTTATATACTTTAACCACTAATGCTGGACTTGCTCGAGCTGTGATGCGACACATGTTACGTCATCAGGGTGAAAGGTCAAGCGGGACGTAGGCGTAAGAACAGACCCAGTGTTTACACGTTCGCTTTGTAAACACTAACTCAAACGCCGTTTATAAAAATAAAGGGTAAAACGATGTTGGGCGATTTTTAAGTTTTCACCCTTCCTTACATTCCTGAACTGGAACACGCTTGACCTTTCACCCTGATGACGTAACATGTGTCGCATCACAGCTCGAGCAAGACCAGCATTAGTGGTTAAAGTATATAAATGTGTGTTTTGTTGTAAATGTCGCTGGTTTGTCTAGATCAGACTCTTATTCCTCGGCTGGATCGTGTCGAGACTCTGAAACTCACATCTGACCTTCGACCCGTTGGACCCCATTGAACACACTATATGGAGAAACCCTGGATGTACATTTCCAGAAGAAAATGTGAAGGGTGCTGATGTGCTAGGGTGTTATGATTTGTTGTTATTGTGTTACTAGGTGGTTGCTAGGGTGATCTGGGTGGTTGCTAGGCAGTTGCTAGAGTGTTCTAGGTGGTTGCTATGGTGTTGCTAGGTGGTAGCTAGGGTATTCTGCTGGTTGCTAGGCAGTTGCTAGGGTAATCTAGGTGGTTGCTAGGGTATTCTGGGTGGTTGCTATGGTGTTATGATTTGTTGTTATTGTGTTACTAGGTGGTTGTTAGGGTGATCTGGGTGGTTGCTAGGCAGTTGCTAAGGTGTTCTAGGTGGTTGCTATGGTGTTGCTAGGTGGTAGCTAGGGTATTCTGCTGGTTGCTAGGCAGTTGCTAGGGTAATCTAGGTGGTTGCTAGGGTATTCTGGGTGGTTGCTTTGGTGTAGCTAGGTGGTTGCTATGGTGTTATGATTTGTTGTTATTGTGTTACTAGGTGGTTGTTAGGGTGATCTGGGTGGTTGCTAGGCAGTTGCTAAGGTGTTCTAGGTGGTTGCTATGGTGTTGCTAGGTGGTAGCTAGGGTATTCTGCCGGTTGCTAGGGTGTTCTGGGTGGTTGCTACGGTGTTGCTAGGCAGTTGCTAGGGTAATCTAGGTGGTTGCCAGGGTATTCTGGGTGGTTGCTTTGGTGTAGCTAGGTGGTTGCTATGGTGTTATGATTTGTTGTTATTGTGTTACTAGGTGGTTGTTAGGGTGATCTGGGTGGTTGCTAGGCAGTTGCTAAGGTGTTCTAGGTGGTTGCTATGGTGTTGCTAGGTGGTAGCTAGGGTATTCTGCCGGTTGCTAGGGTGTTCTGGGTGGTTGCTACGGTGTTGCTAGGCAGTTGCTAGGGTAATCTAGGTGGTTGCCAGGGTATTCTGGGTGGTTGCTTTGGTGTAGTTAGGTGGTTGCTAGGGTGTTATGATTTGTTGTTATTGTGTTACTAGGTGGTTGTTAGGGTGATCTGGGTGGTTGCTAGGCAGTTGCTAGGGTGTTCTAGGTGGTTGCTATGGTGTTGCTAGTTGGTAGCTAGGGTATTCTGCTGGTTGCTAGGGTGTTGCTAGGGTGTTCTGGGTGGTTGCTACGGTGTTGCTAGGCAGTTGCTAGGGTAATCTAGGTGGTTGCTAGGGTATTCTGGGTGGTTGCTTTGGTGTAGTTAGGTGGTTGCTAGGGTGTTATGATTTGTTATTGTGTTACTAGGTGGTTGCTAGGGTGATCTGGGTGGTTGCTAGGCAGTTGCTAGGGTGTTCTAGGTGGTTGATATGGTGTTGCTAGGTGGTAGCTAGGGTATTCTGCTGGTTGCTAGGGTGTTCTGGGTGGTTGCTAGGTGAACCTTAATTTCTGTTCACCTGAAGAAAGAAAGACATGAACATCTCGGATGACGTGAGTAAATTATCAGGAAACTTTAATTCTGAAGTGAACGACTCCTTTAAGCTGTTTTAGTGGAGGAGACAGAGATTACATCTTGTGATGATTTTAGAAACAATCATTTTAGTCTTTGGAATCGCTCACCTCATTAACAGGAGCGAGTGCAGATTAATCTCATGTCGATTTGAACAATGAGGAAAATGTGAAGGAAAGGAGAATGAAAGCGTTTCTTTCAGATGCGACACCAGCGCCACGAACCGCTCGGGTCAGACGGCAGCAGACGTGGCCCAGTTCTGGGGTCACCGACACATCGCCCGTCTGTTGGCCAGCGCTCCCGATCCCGATCTCCGTCGTCTCCTCCCCGAGTGCGCCGGGGAAGAGCCGGACACGTTCTTCAACAGAGAGTTTCTGGACAGGATGAGCGTCAAGCGGAGCGACTCGGAGTGGCTGGACTCCAAGCGAGCGTCTCCGGAGTCGGTGTTCCTGCTCTTCCACAAGCTGAATCCTCTGGTGTCGTCGGGAGCGGGCGGATCCGGGCTCTGTAAACTCCGAGCGCCGCGAGTCCAGGAGATGCTGAAGAGCCGAGACGCCGTGCTGGTGTTCCTGGGAGTGGAGAGACGGGAGACGGACGATAATCTGCTGGCGTGGTTCGCTCTCGATACCGAAGACGATCCGACAGAATTCCTGAAAGCTGAAGATCCCGGTTGTTTTTTCCTTCCGGGAGCGATGCCGGGACTTTTGAGGCTGAGTGACGATGATGCAGGTGAGATTCCTTAACTTACAGCCAAACCGCACATGATTCAGACTCCAGATATGATGTTGATGTTCCACTAGTGTGATCAGGACACTATAGTTGATTTGTGTAAGTGAGGAGAGCAAAATAAAGTAAACTGTGCCATATTCCACTTTATTTTGCTCTCCTCACTTACACAAATCAACTATAGTGTCCTGAACATATCAACATCATATCTGGAGTCTGAATCATGTGCGGTTTGACTGTAAATATAGTTTATGATGTAAGATGTGCTTTATGTCATTAAAGGGTTAGTTGACCCAAAAATGAAAATTCTGTCAGTATTTACTCACCCTCATGTTGTTCAACCCCGTAAGATCTTCGTTCATCTTCGCAACACAAATTAAGATATTTAAGATATTAAGATCGCTCCTGCATACTAGTCCATAGGCTTCTTGAGGGAATGACTCGAAAAGTCATTAAAGACATCGTTAAAATAGTCCAAGTGACTACAGGGGCTCAATCTTAACTTTATCAAACGACGAGAACACTTTTGTGCGCAAAAATAATGACTTTATTTCAACTATTGGTTTATTTCTCCCTCTGCGCGAGTCAGGTTACTAGTTTAATAGCGTAAGCTTCTGTTGTTGTACGTCACACGCATCACACACACATGACCAGCGTCGGCCAATAGTGAGCCTTCGTGTGACGTAGCTTTACGCAATCACACTACGTTAACTGACTACAGGCCCATGGAGAAGGAAGTGAATAGTTGAAATAAAGTCCTTATTTTTGTTGTTTTTGCGCACAAAAGTGTTCTCGTCGTTTGATAAAGTTAAGATTGAGCCTCTGTAGTCACTTGGACTATTTTAACGATGTCTTTAATGACTTTTCGAGTCATTCCCTCAAGAAGCCTATGGACTAGTATGCAGGAGCGATCTTAATATCTTAAATATCTTAATTTGTGTTGCGAAGATGAACGAAGGTCTTACGGGGTTGAACAACATGAGGGTGAGGAAATACTGACAGAATTTTCATTTTTGGGTGAACTAACCCTTTATTCCTGCTTTGACACACAGGCGTCGTGGCTCAGGCCAGATCGGTTCTCGCGTGGCACAGCCGGTACCGGTTCTGCCCGACGTGTGGCAGCACCACTAAAGTAGAGGAGGCCGGCTACAAGAGGACCTGTTTGAGAGCAGGCTGCAGAAGTCTCCAGGGCGTCCACAACACCTGCTATCCCAGAGTCGGCAAGTAATCTCCCGATTACGGCTCAGCCGGAGCTCCGGGAATATGATCTTTCACTCGTCTGGCTTCTTCCAGATCCGGTGGTGATCATGTTGGTCATTCATCCCGATGGGAATCAGTGTCTGCTGGGACGCAAGAAGAGCTTTCCTCCAGGAATGTTCTCCTGCCTCGCCGGGTTCGTGGAGCCAGGTATCCAAAACCCAACTCTGGATCAACGAGTCTCTAATTCAGTTTGATCACATTTAACACCATAGAAGCGTCCATACTTCTCTTATGCCATTTCTTCCAGGTCATTTCAGAAAATGACAAAAAAAACTTCCAGAAAAGTCATTTTCAGACTTTTCAAATCACAATTCCCACTTTTAGGAAGGCGTCATAGAAATGATTGTGAATTCAGAGATTATGACTTAATTCTGAGGAATAAAATCAATTGCAAGATATAAAGTTTAAAAATGTATTTGCACAAAAAAAAATGTCACAATTACTTTTTTTAATTTTGTTATTCTGTGGTGGGAAAAAGACCCATTAAACCATTAATTAAACCAAATTGCGACGTGTAAACTAAACGCCATACTTTTCTTACACAGCTTAAGACATTTTATGCCCTTAAATTTGATAAAACTGAATTTAAGACTTTTTGCAAAATGTAAACTTTAGTTTAAAAAGGTCACAATTGTGTACAAAAAAAAAAACTAAACTGAATTGTAAGATATAATTCGCAAGTGTGAGAAAAAAAAAGTCGTTAGTTAAAAAGTGTGAAAAACGCTTTACAATTAAATGTGAATCGATTATTTCTGTGGACAAAATTCTGAGGAATAAAATCAAGTTAAAAAGGCAAATTGCAACATTATATCTCAATTTTAGATTTTTTTTTTTTAAAGAAAATTGTCAAAATGTGAGGGGGAAAAAAACTTTTTTTATTCCATGCCGGATACTAGCTTCCATACTTCTCTTATACCATTTAAGATATTTATTTTTACTACTAAAAGTTAAAATACTTTTTATCTCGCAATTCCAACTTTTCCTAGAGATTTTTCTGAAGAAAAGTATAAAATTGTGTGGAAAAACGTCACACAAATGAATGTGAATTCAGAGGTTCTGACAAATCAAATCAAAATTGCAAGATTTAAAGTTTAAAAAACCTTAATTGCACATTTTTCTCCCAAAATTCAGATATTTTTTTCTAGAGAATTTTATGTGGGCGGAAAAATCTGAATTATGAGGTGATATGTCAAAATTACCTTTTTTATTCATTTTATTGCGTGACATGATTTTTTTTTTATCTCACAATTCAAACCTTTTTCCATATAATTTTCTTAGAGTCGTGAGATTTAAACTCGCAATTGTGGAAAAAGTCTGAATTATAAGATACAAATTTGCAAGTGCGAGATAAAAAGAAAAATGAAAAACGCCATAGAATTAAATGTGAATCGAACTGAAATGTAAATTTATTACGTGGACATAATTCTGAGAAATAAAATCTAAATTGTGAGATGTAAGAAGGCAACATTATCTCACAATTCAGACTCTTTTTTTTTTTTTAAAGAAATTGTCAAAATGTGAGGGGAAAACACGTTTTGTGTACACCTAGGATGGCGTGACGGCGCGTAAATCATGGGCTAGCTTTGATTTTAAAGGTAAGTACTCGTGTGATTGATGTGCCGCTCAGGTGAGGCGCTGGAGTCGGCGGTGCGGCGGGAGGTTCTGGAGGAGAGCGGTGTTCGGGTGGGACCCGTGCGGTACCTGTCGAGTCAGGCCTGGCCCATGCCCTCCTGCCTGATGATTGGCTGCCACTGCGTCGCTCTGACCACTGACATCACGGCGGACGAGAACGAGATCGAAGAGGCGCGCTGGTTCACACGGCAGCAGGTGCGTCGCTCACACACTACTTCAGTCACTTCCTCTGCAAACAGCTTTCTGCACTTTATTATTTACATTTATGCATTTTAACGACCCTTTTATCTATTCGACATTTACATTCTTATCAGTTCTTGCTTTCCCTGGGATTCGAACCCATGACTTTTAGCGTTGCAAGCGCCACCGATATCCTGTTTGAGCTCCAAGAAAGAAATTTGTTTTGCATATTTATGTACTTTTCTGTAAATATCTATTTTTTTCTCCTCTCTAAATTGTATTTAATTGTACAGGTGAATCTTGAAAAATGTGAATATTATTTTATTATTATCAGTCATTTAAATTAAAAGGTGAAACTAATATATTTAGTATATATATATCTATATACATGCATGATTATACTTTTCAGAGAGGCGACATTTCTGCATTTAAAATCCTTTTTATATTCTAATTTTCTGAGATTTTGAATTTTTCATAATCATTATAAGTTTTGCATGATATTCTGATTTTCCGAGTTTGACCTGTATATTTTGCACTATTATTGAACGCCTGAGCCTCAACCAATGCCTTCCAATGTACAAATTGTCTTGGACACTTGTAAATATGACATATTAAATAAACTAAAAACTAAACGCCCACTTAATGACAGTTGTCATAAACATGCATAAAACCTCCTTCATATTCATAACGTGTGTCATGTCAGTCTTATGCACACTCCAAGTAAAGTGTTAATGAAATGGTGTAAATGCACCAAACATGCATAAAACACCTTTTACAAATCTTTTATTTTATTTAATTCACTGATCTAATAAGATTATCAAGATATGTTCTTTTATCAATTGTCAGTGTTTGGTTAGTTCTATGAATGGCTCAGCTAAACAACAGGCCAATAAGAGACTATTAACTACCATCTTAATATATTAATGTTTAATGAAAATGTCGAAGTGTTTGGAAATGTTTGTGGCGTAATGAAGCCTCGTTTACTCGTTTCAGGTGATGGACGCTCTGGTGAAGGACCAGCGTGCCGTGTTCAGCATGCCCCCCCGACAGGCCATCGCACACCTCCTGCTCAAACACTGGAGCGGCTGCAGCGCCAACCTCTGACCCCTTCATCAAACTCTTCAACAGTCAACTCAATCAGTCGGCCGTTCTTTAGAGAATATAGAAGTCAAATTAAATTAAAATCATCACATGACCGCAGAAAATGCTCGATATCCTTGTATTGTAATCATTAGAAGCACCAGATTCATCATTAAGGTGATTGACACTCTCATCTGTGTAACGTTGAAACAATGAAGAGTGCAAATAAACTCAAACGGACTGTTTCGTTTCTCTTTAAACGGTTTACCTGTGTATTTTAACGTAGTTTGCTGTTGCAAACCGGAAGCACCATGACTGTGATATTACACAATACTGATATGACACAATACTGTAACTGTAAAATACATGATGTTTCTGAAACGGTTCTCGACCCTTCTGTATACAGCAGTTTTCAACGACGGATCAAGGAGATGGATGTTTTATTTACTCTTAATTTATACCCGATAAAAGATTTCTAGAGCTTGGTATGATTAGAAAAATGTGCATTTATTTTAAAAATGCCCAGGGAACTATACATTTTACATACGATTTTATTCATTTCCATGACTTTTCCACTTTTAAAATAAAGCTTCCTTGATTAAAGACTATTGGAAATCATGGCTCTTCAAAGAAAATAAATTAAAATAAAGCCTTAAATATGGCCTTATATTTGAAAAAACTGAATTCAAGACTTTTTTTTTTTTGCGAGATGTAAACTTGCAATTACGAGTTTAAAAAGGTGATTGTTACTTTATATCGAAAAAGGTTTGAATTGTGAGATTTAAACTCGTAATTGTGAAAAAAGGTCTAAATTGTAAGATATAAGTTTGCAAGAGCGAGATAAAAAGTCAGAATTGTTAGATTAAGAGTATGAAAAACTCTATACAATTAAGAGCCAATTAAACTAAAATGTGAATTTATTTTGTAGCGAAAAATTATTAAAAAAAAAAGTTCAAAAAAGCAACATAGAAAATTACAGCAACTTAAAATAAGATTTTTGTAGTTGTATAATCTTGTTTTTAATTCAATTAATTCAACTACATCAAATGTTATATAGTACATGCAAACGTGAAAGTTGTGTGAGATTCTTCTGATACAGTCGATTGAGACGAGATTAAAAGCGTTCGTGGTTTATCACAGTCGGGAAATATAGATATCAGTCTGAGGGTTTCTCAGAAAACTGAAATACAATTTGTCCATTTTGAACATAATCGGAGCGATCGGCTAATAGGGGTAACTGGACGTACTCGGGCGGGCTGGAGGCGGGGCTCGTGGAGATCTTCGAAGGAGGCGTGTCCTCATGTTCTGATGTCACAGACTCGCGCCGCTCCACGTGTATGAAGCTCTTCTCCTGCTGGTCCAGCGGGAACACACTCTCCAGCTTCAGCACACACATCCGTCCGCTGCCCTGTTAGCATCGCATGTTAGCCACACAAACGGCCTTTTCTTACCGTGTTTTAATTTGGCAAGAAAGTGAAAGTGCCCCGATTATGCTTTCTGTGATATTCCCTTCGGCAGTCGAGCTGTTTATGAGCACCAAGTTAATGTTGAGATTAGATAAATGGAGTTTAAAGTAGATTTGTAATTTGCATAATGCCCGCCTCTGGTCTTGATTGGCTGAGCAGCACCTCTTAGCTCCGCCCTCAAACACTAGTTTATCTGAGACTGGAAGAGTTTAGTTCGTGTTTGTGTCGAGAATAAACTGTTTGATACGCCATCGTCACTGTTCGTATCAAGAGCTGAGATTCAGATATGATAATGACCAATCACAGCAGAGCAGCTTTCAGAGAGGCGGAGCTTAGAGAGACTGAATCCTCGATCGAAGCGTTTCAGACACTGATGCTGTATTGGAGATTATGAGGAAACTACTGTTTTTTTTGACGTTGCATGCATGCAATCCTTTCTAAAAATATAAAAATGGCATAATAGGGACACTTTAATTAAAACTAATGATCGTCAGACACGGGAAATGTTGACCGACCTGCAGATGCGGGTTGAGAAGCCAGCGTCCGATCAGACTGAACCTGGGATTGGCGACGACAGGGAGGAAGTGTTTCCTGTATCTGTGAGCAAACGGTCACACGGTCATTACTGGAGCCAGTAAACACCGAGACGGATCGACACGCGGATCGGCTTACACAGTCACTGACGACACCGAGAATATCCCGAACACCAGGAGCAGGACCACTGGAACGGCAAACCTCGTCCACTCATCCGAATCTGACCAATGAAGAAAGATCGATGAGTGTTTACTAATTATTTTGCAGTAACATTATCCTCGTCTGTTGAGTGTGTGTGTGTGTGTGTGAGTGAGTGAGTGAGTGAGTGAGTGAGTGAGTGAGTCAGTGAGTGAGTGAGTCAGTGAGTCAGTGAGTGAGTGTGTGAGTGAGTGAGTGAGTCAGTGAGTGAGTGAGTCAGTGAGTCAGTGAGTGAGTCAGTGAGTGAGTAAGTCAGTGAGTCAGTGAGTGAGTCAGTGAGTGAGTGAGTGAGTCAGTGAGTGAGTGAGTCAGTGAGTGAGTGAGTCAGTGAGTGAGTGAGTCAGTGAGTGAGTGAGTCAGTGAGTGAGTGAGTCAGTGAGTGAGTGTGTGAGTGAGTGAGTCAGTTAATCAGTGAGTGAGTGAGTGAGTGAGTCAGTGAGTGAGTGAGTCAGTGAGTCAGTGAGTGAGTCAGTGAGTGAGTAAGTCAGTGAGTGAATGAGTGAGTCAGTGAGTGAGTCAGTGAGTGAGTGAGTCAGTGAGTGAATGAGTGAGTCAGTGAGTGAGTCAGTGAGTGAGTGAATGAGTGAGTCAGTGAGTGAGTGTGTGAGTCAGTAAGTGAGTGAGTGAGTGAGTGTGTGAGTGAGTCAGTGAGTGAGTGTGTGAGTCAGTGAGTGAGTCAGTGAGTGAGTGAGTGAGTGAGTCAGTGAGTGAATGAGTGAGTCAGTGAGTGAGTCAGTGAGTGAGTGAGTGAGTGAGTCAGTGAGTGAGTGTGTGAGTCAGTGAGTGAGTGAGTGTGTGAGTGAGTCAGTGAGTGAGTGTGTGAGTCAGTGAGTCAGTGAGTGAGTCAGTGAGTGAGTGAGTGAGTGAGTGAGTGAATGAGTCAGTCAGTGAGTGAGTGTGTGAGTCAGTGAGTGAGTGAGTGAGTAAGTGTGTGAGTCAGTAAGTGAGTGAGTGAGTGAGTGAGTGTGTGAGTCAGTGAGTGAGTGAGTCAGTGAATGAGTGTGTGAGTGAGTCAGTGAGTGAGTGAGTGAGTGAGTCAGTGAATGAGTAAGTGAGTGAGTGAGTGAGTCAGTGAGTGAGTCAGTCAGTCAGTGAGTGAGTGAGTGAGTGTGTGAGTGAGTCAGTGAGTGAGTGTGTGAGTCAGTGAGTGAGTGAGTGAGTGAATGAGTGAGTCAGTGAGTGAATGAGTGAGTCAGTGAGTGAGTCAGTGAGTGAGTGAGTGAGTGAGTGAATGAGTCAGTCAGTGAGTGAGTGAGTGAGTGAGTGTGTGAGTCAGTGTGTGAGTCAGTCAGTCAGTGAGTGAGTGAGTGAGTCAGTGAGTGAGTGAGTGAGTGTGTGAGTCAGTGTGTGAGTCAGTCAGTCAGTGAGTGAGTGAGTGAGTGAGTAAGTGAGTGAGTGAGTGAGTGAGTCAGTGAATGAGTGAGTGAGTGAGTGAGTGAGTGAGTCAGTGAATGAGTGAGTGAGTGAGTGAGTGAGTCAGTGAGTGAGTGAGTGAGTGAGTGAGTCAGTGAGTGAGTGAGTGAGTGAGGGAGTGAGTGAGTGAGTGAGTGAGTGAGTCAGTGAATGAGTGAGTGAGTGAGTGAGTGAGTGAGTGAGGGAGTGAGTGAGTGAGTGAGTGAGTGAGTCAGTGAGTGAGTGAGTGAGAGAGAATTCCAACTGTATTCAGGTCACATTGAAAACAGTCTCTCTTCAACAAACAGCATCACACGTCACTACAGTCAGTGTATATGACGTTCTTTAGAGCTGTACTGATTAAATCACACTCTGACCTCTCCGTGGTGTGCTGACGTCCAGACTGGCCTTTGTGAAGTTCCCGCTCGCAGTTTCTCCATGTATGCAGACGGAGTATCTGCTGTCGGGATGGAGATGGTGGAACGAGTGCTGATGCTGATCTGGAAACACTGAGAGAGCTGAGAAAACACATTCAGACACACATTAAACACACATCCTTCCCTCCGCTCATGAAGAAATTTGACAAATTGAGTTTATCCGAGGAGTCCAAAACCCCAGGACTGGTCTCGCACTTGAGAGAGCGGTCGGCAAACACACGCAATGTCAGATATTTAGAGCTGAATTAAAAGGGTTACGCATGAGATGCGAGTTATTTTGAATTTAAGTTGAAAGAATGTGAGGAATGTGCTTAAATGACAATTTATGTATAATTTACTGATCAAATCTAGTAATTTAAAGGTTAACCCTTGTGCATCCTTATGGACATTTTTGTCCTTTTCAGTTTTGTTTTTTTGATCACTTTGCCTGTGTTAAAGCTAACTGCAAAAAACTTGGCACAGGTGTGTATTTTTATTGGAATTTTACTATTTCACCGTCATTTTCTTAAAAAAATAATTGTTGCATTAGGTACAAAAAATACTCCCTCTCAGTGCCTTTTGGACAAAAATGTCCCCATTGAAATCCATTAAAACTGCCATTTTTAATCCCCGCTTCAGTTAACTAGAAAATTATGCAGTCTTTGTTAAGAGGCTTTCATTCTGATGGCAAGGCTTGAAAATTTTATTTTTTACTATTTTTTTATCAGATGGTGTCATTTTTTTTAAGTTTGGCCTATAAAACAAATGTCGCTTTTTTCCTGTTTTCTGCTTCGGCATACTATAGAGCCAACTGGATAAATTATGCAACAATATTTGTGTGGGTGTGTTGGAATGGATGTCAGAGTGTGGTTAGTATGTGTGTTATAAAAAAATATGTGTGTGTGTGCGCGTGTGTGTGTTTGTCAGACTGAGAGAGAAAAACTGCAAATTCAAATCCAGTCACTGTGAGCTCCAGTGGGGTTTTACTGGCACCCAATGGGGAAAATATGTTACTACACCCAAACAAACTGTTACCCAAAGCTCATTTTTTGAGATATCATCCTCACATTTGGAACACAACCTATTTAGATTTATAGCTTTGATTTTATTGTAGTTTTGAGTTCAACCTGATTTAAAAAATATATATTTTATATAAAATATTATTTTATAAATAATTTTCATAAACTTATTTACTTATTATTATTTTTTTACTTCAGCAATAATCTGCAAAGGGTCTTCTTTAAAATGATACCAAACTTAAGTCTGTGCTCCAAAGAGTCACATTTTTATGACAGTTTTTTGACATGGACATTTTTGTCCTCTTTTTACCTATATGTGTAACTTTTTTTAATTGATGCACAAGGGTTAAAAATGCATTTAAAAACAGAAGCAGTATTATCAAACTGAAATAAGCTTTCTGGACGAAACATTTTAGGGCTTCGGGTGAGAACGAGCAGATTTTCTCCAGACTGAGTTTGATAAGAGTATTGAAGGGGACTCACACTCAGCTCCATGTTCTCCGCTCAACACCAGCTTGTACTGAAGCACTTTTACTCTCGGCTCCGTCTGCTTCCACGTCCACCTCACCGTCAGAGACGAGCGCGACACGTTCACCAGACGAAACTCGTCCACGTCCAGCAGAGCTGAGCAAACCAAAGCACAAACTCAACGTTTCTCAATGGCCTGTGAAGCTTTCATACGAGCGGCTCTTTACCTCCGTGCTGCAGATCGGCCGAGATGGACGTCTGAGGCGCACACACAGAGCCGTACACGGGAAACACACTGATGGTGTAGATCTCCTCCTGTTTCAGGCCTTCCACAACATCAGATCAGATTTAGATGCCATTTCATCTTATAAATAAGCTTTTCATATGTGTATGAGAATATCAAGATATCATATACAGGACACGATTTAACACAACACTGCAAAACATGATGTATTTTTCACTTGTTTTCCAGCACAAATATCTAAACATTCTTAATTCCAGGTACAGTTACTGGAGAAGCAAAATGACTGAAGATATAAAGTTTGTGTTTAAGACAAGAACAAATATCTGACAATGGAGTCAGAAAAAGAAACATAAACTATTATAAATGAGGTATTTTTCTGACCCCGTTGGCAGATATTTGTTCTTGTATTAAGCATTAATTTTGATAACTTTATCAGACTTAATATCTTCTGTTATTTTGCATCTCCAGTAAATGTCTCTTGATTTAATAATGTATAGATATTTGTGCTGGAAAACGAGACGAAGATGATTTTAATATTTAATATTTGTTGCAATTCTCAAAGATTCTCCTTAGGTTTTCATTACGGTAAGATTAATCCGATTAAGAAGTACTTAAGGATGTACTTTAATACTGTAATTTTTACTTGATTACAGGGAACAAAATATGGTAATACAATCATTTATTCTTTAAATTGACAAAGTAGAACAACTTAAATAAAGTAAAAATAATAATGAGAATTGAATGACACAAGTTTATTAGCCATGAACATAATGTTACAATTATATTTAACAATAGTTAACGCATGAACTAACAGTGTGCAATATAGTCTTACGGTATATTTATTAATGTTAGTTCATACAAATCTGATTCTTTAATGAACAAAAACACTAATGTATTAGTAAATGTTGAGAGTAACATTAACTTAAATGCTGTAAAAGTGTTGTTCGTGTTAGTTCATGTTATTTGTTAACAAATAAAATCATATTGTAAATATTAATGCTCTAAAATCAATGCTTGTTTATTTGGTTTGTTGGATTAAAGGTGTGCCAGACACATTAATATTGTTATAAGTCCTCCGCTGACCTGTGAGACGGGTCGTGAAGGTGGACCCGTCGACTCGCTGCCAGTTTGCGTGTTTGGGGTCCTTGACGACGCTCCATTCGATGGCGAACTCGCTGACCTCTACATCAGTGACGTCACGACCCCATCGGACCCGCAGCGACGAGCCGTCAGAGTAAACCCAGAGAGACTTCACTGACCGCACATCTGAGGGAACACATCCAGATCCTCACACAACTCACACAACACTGCATTCACCAACATTCACACTGTGTGTCATCTTATTTATGTAGGCCCAATTCTTATTTGTGTTTAAAGGGATAGTTCAAATTAGCCCATGATTTACTCCCCCTCTAGTCATCCTAGGTGTATAAGACATTGTTCTTTCAGACGAATACAATCAGAGTTATATTATCCTGGCTCTTAAAAATAAATAAAAGTGCATTTATCCATCAGAGGTGAATTTATCCATCATAAAAGTGCATCTATCATCATAAAAGTGCATCTATCCATCATAAAAGTGCATCTGTCCATCATAAAAGTGCATCTGTCCATCATAAAAGTGCATCTGTCCATCATAAAAGTGCATCTATCCATCATAAAAGTGCATCTATCATCATAAAAGTGCATCTGTCATCATAAAAGTGCATCCGTCCATCATAAAAGTGCATCTATCCATCATAAAAGTGCATCTATCCATCATAAAAGTGCATCTGTCCATCATAAAAGTGCATCTATCCATCATAAAAGTGCATCTGTCCATCATAAAAGTGCATCTATCCATCATAAAAGTGCAGCTGTCCATGATAAAAGTGCATCTATCCATCATAAAAGTGCATCTATCCATCATAAAAGTGCATCTGTCCATCATAAAAGTGCATCTATCCATCATAAAAGTGCATCTATCCATCATAAAAGTGCATCTGTCCATCATAAAAGTGCATCTATCCATCATAAAAGTGCATCTATTCATCATAAAAGTGCATCTGTCCATCATAAAAGTGCATCTATCCATCATAAAAGTGCATCTGTCCATCATAAAAGTGCATCTGTCTGACTAAGAATAATTTTTCTTTATTTTTGGGTGAACTATCCGTTTAATGTATTTTAAATCCAGTATTTTATCTGTTATGCACCTGTTAAAATCATTTTTATGAAAAGTACAATGTCTATGGAGTGTGCTATTTGATTAAACTGGCCTTACCCATGAAGTATGCACTACAGATCAATCACACTAACGAGACTACGGCTGCTCACCGTGAGAACGAGACGCGTCGACGAGGAGGCGGCGGTGAGGCGAGTGTCCGGCGCCGTTATAAGCCCATGCGGTCACCTCGTACTCCTCTGCCCGCACCAGAACCACTGCCTTCACAAACAACACCATTCAGTCCAATCTAACACAGTCGGACATTCATGAACACACTTATCACAATCATACCGAACCCTCAGGATTTCTACTTCATCTCTAAAGGTAATCAAAATATAATTGTACAAAATTTAAATTATTTTAAAAAATAATTTAAAAATGAATATTGATAATTAACAAAATATATCAAATAAATTTTAATAAAAATAAAAAATGTATACATTTAAAAATAAAATACATTTAAAATTCAAGTTAAAATATATATTAAAATTTGAAATACAAACTACATAAACAAAAATATATACAATAAATTAATAAAATGTCAAATTAAAATATAATAATAAAAAATAACATTAATTTAGAAGAAATTGTAAATAAAAATAGAATAAAATAAATAAATTGTAAAAAAACAAAAAAATAAAAAAACATAATAAATAATACAAAATAAAACAATTTACATTTAAGATGTAAAAATTCAAGTTAAAATAAACTTGACAATTAAATTGTAATTAATAAAAGAAAAATACAATAAAATAAACAGAATCTACCTTGAGCTCAGTGGTGTGGATGGTTTTCTTCAGAGAGGGCTGTTTGGTGGGCATGTAGGACACTTCATACCCTCGAATGAGTCCTCGAGCATCTGTGACGTCCAGAGCCTTCAGAAACACACACGACTGAAGACTGACGGCACGTGAGAGACGATACACACACACACCTGAAGAATATTACCTTCCAGAGAAGCAGCAGCTGCCGAAGCCCCGAGTTTACATCTGAAGCCACGTGATAACTGAGCGAGAGAGGCGCAGACGGCGCTGCAAACACAAGCCCAAGAACATGACGGCACGAAAACACATTATGAAAATTCAGTCTGTGTGAATGTCAAATACATTAAAGGGATAGTTTACACAAAAATTAAAATTAGCCCATGATTTACTCTCCCTGACATCATCCTAGGTGTATATGTCATTCTTTTTTCAGACGAATACAATCAGTTATATTAAAAATGTCTTGGCTCTTCCAAGCTTTATAATGGCATTGAATGATCTATCCATCATAAAAGTGCATCTGTCCATCATAAAAAGTGCATCTGTCCATCATAAAAGTGCATCTATCCATCATAAAAGTGCATCTGTCCATCATAAAAGTGCATCTATCATCATAAAAGTGCATCTATCCATCATAAAAGTGCATCTGTCCATCATAAAAGTGCATCTATCATCATAAAAGTGCATCTGTCCATCATAAAAGTGCATCTGTCCATCATAAAAGTGCATCTATCCATCATAAAAGTGCATCTGTCCATCATAAAAGTGCATCTGTCCATCATAAAAGTGCATCTGTCCATCATAAAAGTGCTTCTATCCATCATAAAAGTGCATCTGTCCATCATAAAAGTGCATCTATCATCATAAAAGTGCATCTGTCCATCATAAAAGTGCATCTATCCATCATAAAAGTGCATCTATCCATCATAAAAGTGCATCTGTCCATCATAAAAGTGCATCTGTCCATCATAAAAGTGCATCTATCCATCATAAAAGTGCATCTATCATCATAAAAGTGCATCTGTCCATCATAAAAGTGCATCTATCCATCATAAAAGTGCATCTGTCCATCATAAAAGTGCATCTGTCCATCATAAAAGTGCATCTGTCCATCATAAAAGTGCATCTATCCATCATAAAAGTGCATCTGTCCATCATAAAAGTGCATCTATCATCATAAAAGTGCATCTGTCCATCATAAAAGTGCATCTATCCATCATAAAAGTGCATCTATCCATCATAAAAGTGCATCTGTCCATCATAAAGTGCATCCATCCATCATAAAAGTGCATCTATCCATCATAAAAGTGCATCTGTCCATCATAAAAGTGCATCTGTCCATCATAAAAGTGCATCTGTCCATCATAAAAGTACATCTGTCCATCATAAAAGTCCATCTATCCATCATAAAAGTCCATCTATCCATCATAAAAGTGCATCTATCCATCATAAAAGTGCATCTGTCCATCATAAAAGTGCATCTATCATCATAAAAGTGCATCTGTCCATCATAAAAGTGCATCTGTCCATCATAAAAGTGCATCTATCCATCATAAAAGTGCATCTATCCATCATAAAAGTGCATCTGTCCATCATAAAAGTGCATCTGTCCATCATAAAAGTGCATCTGTCCATCATAAAAGTGCATCTGTCCATCATAAAAGTGCATCTATCATCATAAAAGTGCATCTGTCCATCATAAAAGTGCATCTATCCATCATAAACGTCCATCTATCCATCATAAAAGTGCATCTATCCATCATAAAAGTGCATCTATCCATCATAAAAGTCCATCTGTCCATCATAAAAGTGCATCTGTCCATCATAAAAGTGCATCTATCCATCATAAAAGTCCATCTATCTATCATAAAAGTGCATCTATCCATCATAAAAGTGCATCTGTCCATCATAAAAGTGCATCTGTCCATCATAAAAGTGCATCTATCCATCATAAAAGTGCATCTATCCATCATAAAAGTGCATCTATCCATCATAAAAGTGCATCTATCATCATAAAAGTGCATCTATCATCATAAAAGTGCATCTATCAATCATAAAAGTGCATCTATCATCATAAAAGTGCATCTATCATCATAAAAGTGCATCTATCCATCATAAAAGTGCATCTGTCCATCATAAAAGTGCATCTATCATCATAAAAGTGCATCTATCCATCATAAAAGTGCATCTATCATCATAAAAGTGCATCTATCATCATAAAAGTGCATCTATCCATCATAAAAGTGCATCTATCCATCATAAAAGTGCATCTATCCATCATAAAAGTGCATCTATCCATCATAAAAGTGCATCTGTCCATCATAAAAGTGCATCTATCATCATAAAAGTGCATCTATCCATCATAAAAGTGCATCTATCCATCATAAAAGTGCATCTGTCCATCATAAAAGTGCATCTGTCCATCATAAAAGTGCATCTATCATCATAAAAGTGCATCTATCCATCATAAAAGTGCATCTATCCATCATAAAAGTGCATCTATCCATCATAAAAGTGCATCTATCCATCATAAAAGTGCATCTATCCATCATAAAAGTGCATCTGTCCATCATAAAAGTTCATCTATCCATCATAAAAGTGCATCTGTCCATCATAAAAGTGCATCTGTCCATCATAAAAGTGCATCTGTCCATCATAAAAGTGCATCTATCATCATAAAAGTGCATCTGTCCATCATAAAAGTGCATCTATCCATCATAAAAGTGCATCTATCCATCATAAAAGTGCATCTATCCATCATAAAAGTGCATCTATCCATCATAAAAGTCCATCTATCCATCATAAAAGTGCATCTATCCATCATAAAAGTGCATCTATCCATCATAAAAGTGCATCTATCCATCATAAAAGTGCATCTATCATCATAAAAGTGCATCTATCCATCATAAAAGTGCATCTATCATCATAAAAGTGCATCTATCCATCATAAAAGTGCATCTGTCCATCATAAAGTGCATCCATCCATCATAAAAGTGCATCTATCCATCATAAAAGTGCATCTGTCCATCATAAAAGTGCATCTGTCCATCATAAAAGTGCATCTGTCCATCATAAAAGTACATCTGTCCATCATAAAAGTCCATCTATCCATCATAAAAGTCCATCTATCCATCATAAAAGTGCATCTATCCATCATAAAAGTGCATCTGTCCATCATAAAAGTGCATCTATCATCATAAAAGTGCATCTGTCCATCATAAAAGTGCATCTGTCCATCATAAAAGTGCATCTATCCATCATAAAAGTGCATCTATCCATCATAAAAGTGCATCTGTCCATCATAAAAGTGCATCTGTCCATCATAAAAGTGCATCTATCCATCATAAAAGTGCATCTGTCCATCATAAAAGTGCATCTGTCCATCATAAAAGTGCATCTATCATCATAAAAGTGCATCTGTCCATCATAAAAGTGCATCTATCCATCATAAACGTCCATCTATCCATCATAAAAGTGCATCTATCCATCATAAAAGTGCATCTATCCATCATAAAAGTCCATCTATCCATCATAAAAGTGCATCTGTCCATCATAAAAGTGCATCTATCCATCATAAAAGTCCATCTATCTATCATAAAAGTGCATCTATCCATCATAAAAGTGCATCTGTCCATCATAAAAGTGCATCTATCATCATAAAAGTGCATCTGTCCATCATAAAAGTGCATCTATCCATCATAAAAGTGCATCTATCCATCATAAAAGTGCATCTATCCATCATAAAAGTGCATCTATCCATCATAAAAGTGCATCTATCATCATAAAAGTGCATCTATCATCATAAAAGTGCATCTATCAATCATAAAAGTGCATCTATCATCATAAAAGTGCATCTATCATCATAAAAGTGCATCTATCCATCATAAAAGTGCATCTGTCCATCATAAAAGTGCATCTGTCCATCATAAAAGTGCATCTATCATCATAAAAGTGCATCTATCCATCATAAAAGTGCATCTGTCCATCATAAAAGTGCATCTATCATCATAAAAGTGCATCTATCCATCATAAAAGTGCATCTATCATCATAAAAGTGCATCTATCATCATAAAAGTGCATCTATCCATCATAAAAGTGCATCTATCCATCATAAAAGTGCATCTATCCATCATAAAAGTGCATCTATCATCATAAAAGTGCATCTATCATCATAAAAGTGCATCTATCCATCATAAAAGTGCATCTGTCCATCATAAAAGTGCATCTATCATCATAAAAGTGCATCTATCCATCATAAAAGTGCATCTATCCATCATAAAAGTGCATCTATCCATCATAAAAGTGCATCTGTCCATCATAAAAGTTCATCTATCCATCATAAAAGTGCATCTGTCCATCATAAAAGTGCATCTGTCCATCATAAAAGTGCATCTGTCCATCATAAAAGTGCATCTATCATCATAAAAGTGCATCTGTCCATCATAAAAGTGCATCTGTCCATCATAAAGTGCATCCATCCATCATAAAAGTGCATCTATCCATCATAAAAGTGCATCTGTCCATCATAAAAGTGCATCTGTCCATCATAAAAGTGCATCTGTCCATCATAAAAGTACATCTGTCCATCATAAAAGTCCATCTATCCATCATAAAAGTCCATCTATCCATCATAAAAGTGCATCTATCCATCATAAAAGTGCATCTGTCCATCATAAAAGTGCATCTATCATCATAAAAGTGCATCTGTCCATCATAAAAGTGCATCTGTCCATCATAAAAGTGCATCTATCCATCATAAAAGTGCATCTATCCATCATAAAAGTGCATCTGTCCATCATAAAAGTGCATCTGTCCATCATAAAAGTGCATCTATCCATCATAAAAGTGCATCTGTCCATCATAAAAGTGCATCTGTCCATCATAAAAGTGCATCTATCATCATAAAAGTGCATCTGTCCATCATAAAAGTGCATCTATCCATCATAAACGTCCATCTATCCATCATAAAAGTGCATCTATCCATCATAAAAGTGCATCTATCCATCATAAAAGTCCATCTATCCATCATAAAAGTGCATCTGTCCATCATAAAAGTGCATCTATCCATCATAAAAGTCCATCTATCTATCATAAAAGTGCATCTATCCATCATAAAAGTGCATCTGTCCATCATAAAAGTGCATCTATCATCATAAAAGTGCATCTGTCCATCATAAAAGTGCATCTATCCATCATAAAAGTGCATCTATCCATCATAAAAGTGCATCTATCCATCATAAAAGTGCATCTATCATCATAAAAGTGCATCTATCATCATAAAAGTGCATCTATCAATCATAAAAGTGCATCTATCATCATAAAAGTGCATCTATCATCATAAAAGTGCATCTATCCATCATAAAAGTGCATCTGTCCATCATAAAAGTGCATCTATCATCATAAAAGTGCATCTATCCATCATAAAAGTGCATCTATCATCATAAAAGTGCATCTATCATCATAAAAGTGCATCTATCCATCATAAAAGTGCATCTATCCATCATAAAAGTGCATCTATCCATCATAAAAGTGCATCTATCATCATAAAAGTGCATCTATCATCATAAAAGTGCATCTATCCATCATAAAAGTGCATCTGTCCATCATAAAAGTGCATCTATCATCATAAAAGTGCATCTATCCATCATAAAAGTGCATCTATCCATCATAAAAGTGCATCTATCCATCATAAAAGTGCATCTGTCCATCATAAAAGTTCATCTATCCATCATAAAAGTGCATCTGTCCATCATAAAAGTGCATCTGTCCATCATAAAAGTGCATCTGTCCATCATAAAAGTGCATCTATCATCATAAAAGTGCATCTGTCCATCATAAAAGTGCATCTATCCATCATAAAAGTCCATCTATCCATCATAAAAGTGCATCTATCCATCATAAAAGTGCATCTATCCATCATAAAAGTCCATCTATCCATCATAAAAGTGCATCTATCCATCATAAAAGTGCATCTATCCATCATAAAAGTGCATCTATCCATCATAAAAGTGCATCTATCATCATAAAAGTGCATCTATCCATCATAAAAGTGCATCTATCATCATAAAAGTGCATCTATCCATCATAAAAGTGCATCTGTCCATCATAAAGTGCATCCATCCATCATAAAAGTGCATCTATCCATCATAAAAGTGCATCTGTCCATCATAAAAGTGCATCTGTCCATCATAAAAGTGCATCTGTCCATCATAAAAGTACATCTGTCCATCATAAAAGTCCATCTATCCATCATAAAAGTCCATCTATCCATCATAAAAGTGCATCTATCCATCATAAAAGTGCATCTGTCCATCATAAAAGTGCATCTATCATCATAAAAGTGCATCTGTCCATCATAAAAGTGCATCTGTCCATCATAAAAGTGCATCTATCCATCATAAAAGTGCATCTATCCATCATAAAAGTGCATCTGTCCATCATAAAAGTGCATCTGTCCATCATAAAAGTGCATCTATCCATCATAAAAGTGCATCTGTCCATCATAAAAGTGCATCTGTCCATCATAAAAGTGCATCTATCATCATAAAAGTGCATCTGTCCATCATAAAAGTGCATCTATCCATCATAAACGTCCATCTATCCATCATAAAAGTGCATCTATCCATCATAAAAGTGCATCTATCCATCATAAAAGTCCATCTATCCATCATAAAAGTGCATCTGTCCATCATAAAAGTGCATCTATCCATCATAAAAGTCCATCTATCTATCATAAAAGTGCATCTATCCATCATAAAAGTGCATCTGTCCATCATAAAAGTGCATCTATCATCATAAAAGTGCATCTGTCCATCATAAAAGTGCATCTATCCATCATAAAAGTGCATCTATCCATCATAAAAGTGCATCTATCCATCATAAAAGTGCATCTATCCATCATAAAAGTGCATCTATCCATCATAAAAGTGCATCTATCATCATAAAAGTGCATCTATCATCATAAAAGTGCATCTATCAATCATAAAAGTGCATCTATCATCATAAAAGTGCATCTATCATCATAAAAGTGCATCTATCCATCATAAAAGTGCATCTGTCCATCATAAAAGTGCATCTGTCCATCATAAAAGTGCATCTATCATCATAAAAGTGCATCTATCCATCATAAAAGTGCATCTGTCCATCATAAAAGTGCATCTATCATCATAAAAGTGCATCTATCCATCATAAAAGTGCATCTATCATCATAAAAGTGCATCTATCATCATAAAAGTGCATCTATCCATCATAAAAGTGCATCTATCCATCATAAAAGTGCATCTATCCATCATAAAAGTGCATCTATCATCATAAAAGTGCATCTATCATCATAAAAGTGCATCTATCCATCATAAAAGTGCATCTGTCCATCATAAAAGTGCATCTATCATCATAAAAGTGCATCTATCCATCATAAAAGTGCATCTATCCATCATAAAAGTGCATCTATCCATCATAAAAGTGCATCTGTCCATCATAAAAGTTCATCTATCCATCATAAAAGTGCATCTGTCCATCATAAAAGTGCATCTGTCCATCATAAAAGTGCATCTGTCCATCATAAAAGTGCATCTATCATCATAAAAGTGCATCTGTCCATCATAAAAGTGCATCTATCCATCATAAAAGTCCATCTATCCATCATAAAAGTGCATCTATCCATCATAAAAGTGCATCTATCCATCATAAAAGTCCATCTATCCATCATAAAAGTGCATCTATCCATCATAAAAGTGCATCTATCCATCATAAAAGTGCATCTATCCATCATAAAAGTGCATCTATCATCATAAAAGTGCATCTATCCATCATAAAAGTGCATCTATCCATCATAAAAGTGCATCTGTCCATCATAAAAGTGCATCTATCATCATAAAAGTGCATCTATCCATCATAAAAGTGCATCTGTCCATCATAAAAGTGCATCTGTCATCATAAAAGTGCATCTATCCATCATAAAAGTGCATCTATCCATCATAAAAGTGCATCTGTCCATCATAAAAGTCCATCTATCCATCATAAAAGTGCATCTGTCCATCATAAAAGTGCATCTATCCATCATAAAAGTGCATCTGTCCATCATAAAAGTGCATCTGTCCATCATAAAAGTGCATCTATCCATCATAAAAGTGCATCTGTCCATCATAAAAGTGCATCTGTCCATCATAAAAGTTAATCTAGGATGGTTTGAGCCAGGGTGAGTAAATCATGGGAATTCTCATTTTTGGGTGCACTATCCCTTAAAAGCAAGTGTCAGTGAGTAAAAATGATCATAAGCCTGAGATTCAGACACTGGATCTAACGAACAACAGTCAGGGTCAGTGCATCAGTTCTGTTCGGGTCACTCACGGCTCTCGGACGTCTTTACTCGTGTCTCGCTGCTCCAGTCGCTCCACCGGCTGAGATCTTGAACGCAGGAGACGCTCAGATGATACTCGCTGAAGGCCTGTAAACCCTCAATCACGAACAGAGACTCCTCTGAGGCGGGAAAATCTGCAGTCTGACGTGAAACAGAAGCTTTTACTTCAATGAGCATCTCTAAACATCATCAATCAGATTCAAAGATCTAATGAAGTAAAATACAAAAATGTAAAAGTAAAATAAGATAATATAAAAAAGATTTAGAAAAAAATGAAATGAAATAAGCACCCACACAACAAAAATATATTTTCAAGCTATTTCTGACCTCTGTCCATGAATCTGTGTTGAGACGTTTGTAGCGGATTCGGCATTTAGTTGTTCTCCCGCCATTCCATGTGACGTTGACTGACGAGTCTGTGACATTAACAGACGTGATCACCGGCCGAGGAGCCTGGACTACAACATTCAGAAGACAAAAACATCACATCTCAACCCATCACATCACAACTCAACTCATCAAATCTCAACCCATCACACCACATCTCAACCCATCACATCACATCTCAACCATCACATCTCAACCATTACATCACATCTCAACTCATCAAATCTCAACCCATCACAACCCATCACACCACATCTCAACCCATCCCATCACATCTCAACCATCACATCTCAACTCATCAAATCTCAACCCATCACACCACATCTCAACCATCACATCACATCTCAACCATCACATCACATCTCAACTCATCAAATCTCAACCCATCACATCACAACCCATCACACCACATCTCAACCCATCCCATCAAATCTCAACCCATCCCATCAAATCTCAACCCATCACATCACAGCCCATCACATCTCAACCATCACATCACATCTCAACCCATCACATCAAATCTCAACCCATCACAACCCATCACACCACATCTCAACCCATCCCATCACATCTCAACCATCACATCACATCTCAACTCATCAAATCTCAACCCATCACAACCCATCACACCACATCTCAACCCATCACATCACATCTCAACCATCACATCTCAACTCATCAAATCTCAACCCATCACAACCCATCACACCACATCTCAACCCATCCCATCACATCTCAACCATCACATCTCAACTCATCAAATCTCAACCATTACATCACATCTCAACTCATCAAATCTCAACCCATCACACCACATCTCAACCATCACATCACATCTCAACCATCACATCACATCTCAACCATCACATCACATCTCAACTCATCAAATCTCAACCCATCACATCACAACCCATCACACCACATCTCAACCCATCCCATCAAATCTCAACCCATCCCATCAAATCTCAACCCATCACATCACAGCCCATCACATCTCAACCATCACATCACATCTCAACCCATCACATCAAATCTCAACCCATCACAACCCATCACACCACATCTCAACCCATCCCATCACATCTCAACCATCACATCACATCTCAACTCATCAAATCTCAACCCATCACAACCCATCACACCACATCTCAACCCATCACATCACATCTCAACCATCACATCACATCTCAACTCATCAAATCTCAACCCATCACAACCCATCACACCACATCTCAACCCATCCCATCACATCTCAACCATCATATCACATCTCAACTCATCAAATCTCAACCCATCACATCACATCTCAACTCATCAAATCTCAACCCATCACAACCCATCACACCACATCTCAACCCATCCCATCACATCTCAACCATCACATCTCAACCATCACATCACATCTCAACTCATCAAATATCAACCCATCACAACCCATCACACCACATCTCAACCCATCCCATCACATCTCAACCATCACATCTCAACCATCACATCACATCTCAACTCATCAAATCTCAACCCATCACACCACATCTCAACCCATCCCATCAAATCTCAACCCATCACATCACAGCCCATCACATCTCAACCATCACATCACATCTCAACCCATCACATCACAACTCAACCCATCACATCTCAACCCATCAGATCAAATCTCAACCCATCACATCACATAAAAAGACATTAAAAGCAACTATAAAATACTGATTCAACTTTGTTTCATAAATGACAAATTTTGCAACATTAACCGTTGTTTAACTGAACTGAATCAACAATGAACTGAATTGATCTGAATAATGACTCTTGACTTCTTTGGAGCTGCTTTACAGCAGAAATTGTTAATACTGTGAAGCTACTTTGAAACAACCTGTGTTGTTTAAAGCACTGTATAAATAAAGCTAAGTATCTGTATTTTAACTTTCATACAATGTCTACTTTCTACACCCCAGCTGTCATCTTATCTTACCGATTTCCTTAATGATCACTGGATAGACATCAGAGAACCACTCTTTCTGGCTGACGATGCTCTTTGACTTGATGGTTAAATTGAAATATGAATATAAATGTAAAATGGAAGGACAGTTGATGTCAGTTCTAAAACAAAAAAAACAATATCATCATGCCAGTTCGTATGAAGACGGATTAGTTTATTTTCAGATGCTCTAATGGAGGTTTCTATGGAAGTTTGATTTTGCCAAAGGATTTAAAAAAAAATGAAAAATGGTAATTGCAACTTTTTATCTAAGTCTGATTTACTGTATAAACTTGTGATTGTGAGTTATAAGAGATATCCAATAAACTCACAATTTGCGGGAAAAAAGCCACACTTGCTAATTTGTTTTGCAACATTGCGACTTTGTTTTTAAGAATTGCAACATTATTTGTCGAATTTGACTTTATAACTGGCAATTGTGATTTTATATCCTGCAATTCTGAATATTTCTCTGAATTTTGACTTTATAACTCTCAATTGTGATCTTTCTTTGAAAGCGCGGACACGCATTTAAAACACACCGCGATCGGACATGTCGGAGAATAGCGCGGACACGCATTTAAAACACACCGAGAGCGAGCAAGATCGGAGAATTGCGTGGACACGCATTTAAAACACACTGCAAGCAGGCATGTCGGAGAATTGCGTGGACACGCATTTAAAACACACCGCGAGCAGATGTCGGAGAATAGCGTGGACACGCATTTAAAACACACCGCGAGCAGATGTCGGAGAATAGCGTGGACACGCATTTAAAACACACCGAGAGCAGGCATGTCGAGAATAGCGCAGACACAACACAGTCTGATGAAGATGCGTATCTATGTATACCACGAATGTAATTTCTCATGGCATTTATACGCCAAAAATGGTTTTAGCGTATAAACCCTGGGTTAGGTTTAGGGGGAGGGGGGTGGGGAGTTCGTGCGTACTATAGGGCCTACGCTAAAAATTGCGTATCATATGCACGCGAAAAACGCGTACCATATCCACACAAAAAACGTTTTTGGCGTATAAATGCCACAAGAAATGACATTCGTGCTATAGATACGAACTTTCATGAGATCGGGCTCGCGGAGACGCATTTAAAACACACCGTGATCGGGCATGTGACGGATTGCTTGCGGCTGAACTTTGTTTTACAGAATTGTGATTAAAACTTCCAGTTGTGAATATTTTGTGACTTTATTTTTCAGAATTGTGACATCTCGCAATTCCAAGTTTATAGGCTATGTCTTCAATTGCGAGAAAACTTTCAAAATTGTGAGATAAAAATTGCAATTACCTCTATTTTTCATTCCATGCTGGAATCAAGCTTTTATAGGTTTCTGACACTGTTACCTTCTGAAAATGAAGGTTTCCGTTCGGACGTCGTTCATCTGAATCCACCTGCAGGTGATCGACTCCTCATGGGACAGAAAGTGGCATGACGTGTTCACAAATCTCTCTAGAGAACAAAGATGGACATTAAAACTGAACCAGCTGCAGATCTGAGGATAAACCCATGTCAGGCTCATTAAAGCACTCGCACCAGGAGTTGCAGTGAGAACATCTGATTCTGAGGGACAGTCGGCACTGGACATCACACACACATTCTTCCCACAATCCTTCAGGTCCCTCGCAGTCACCGTGAGCTCTGGAAAACAGTCTCATTCACTCACACACTTCATGTGCTGGAATGTTTTTAATGCACATGCGTGTCAACAACAGAAGTTTACCTTGAATGCTGAAAACAGGCTTTCTCTTCAAAGCACCTGTAAATCAACAAAGATAAAATAATCCAACAAAACTGAACTGATTTAAGCTAATTAATGACACCATTGTCTATTTTCTAGATGCTTTACAGTATAAGTTTGCACACTGCAAAAAATGATTTTCTTACTTTCACACACGAATCGAAGTGGGGAAAAATAGCTTACATTTTAATTCAAAGGGAAATAAAACCCAGGTTATTTGTTAGATATTAAGCATATAGTCACTTAGTTTTGATTAATTTTTTATTTTAATCTTCAAGTAAATGTCTATTTGCAGTGCAAAATTGATTCTGTTATTCTGCTTTGAAACAATCTGTACTGTAGCCTATAAAGTGCGGTACTTTATTTTACAGTTTTATAATAACAGTAAATTATGCATAATTACATGCAATTTAAACCACCAATTTACCCAATAATAATTAATTATTATTAATCAGTTCTTAAATATAATTACTCTGCAACAATGACACCTTAAAATAAAGTGTAACCTAAAGCGCTAGAAATAGACACAATAAGAGATACACACGTGAATGAAGAAGGTTACTCACAACAGATGCAGAACACACAGATCAACACACACACAGATCTTCTGCCGGACATGTTCTCATCTGCAAAGAACAAGTGTGAAGTGTTTGTAAAATAAAATCTCCACAGCCAAAAGAACTGATAATCGGACGCACTCGGTTTGATGGACTGAATGCTCGCATGCTGTTGGAAACGCTGGGCTTCTGTGGTTTCTGTCTCAGTTTCTCACAGGTTTAGGGGAACACTGATAACATCGAGATGAAACTGCAGAAAAACACTTCCTTTGACTCTTTCCTTCCATTTCACTTGTGGTTGAATTCAGTCGAACTGAACGAATCGACAGGAGTTTGATCTATTGTCCATCTAAGAAGAGTTTGGGAAAAACTGCAACTTTTAAACACTAATTTAAAATAATATGATTTCTTGGTGCCGCTTTACAATAATAAATCTCATTTGCTAACATTTAATAGCCTATATAAACTAACAATGGCCTTTAATGCTAATGCTAATTAATCAAAATAGGCTAATGCGTAAACTGATGCAATCTCTTAATATGGCCTATTTGTAAATGTTTAGGTTAACATATAAATATTAAATGCTGTAGAAGTGTTGTTCGTTGTTAGTTCGTCTTAACTTCACTAATTTTAACACATGAAATTGTATAAAGTGTTTCAGTTTTTCTGTTCGACTTAAGAATGTTGTTAAAAGATCGTTTAGTCGACCGAACAAAGCAAAATAATCAAATTCTGGGAAAAACAGTCCCAGATAGCACACGTTTGTTAAAGATCACTTCTGGAAACGTGTTTACTAACATTTGATATACATCTTTAAGATGTCAATTTACATACATTCTAAATCGTTACATCTTAAAGACATCTTCTAAACGTCTATTTGACACCTGACTATATAGACGTATTGCAGATGAGAAAACTCTTCCAAATGTAAACACGGAAATCAAATGACGTCACCGTGATCTAAGTGTGCTATCTGAGAATCAATATTTCAACATTTTAACGGTTAATTCCGAAATGCTGATGCCAAGATATAAACGTACGTCACACGAGTTACAACATTTTAAAGTCATATCAACTCATCTTTATTTACACAGCGCGTTTTAGTGTTTCAAAACAGCTTTACAGAGAAAAAAGAAGAATAATGCAACAAAGTTTATCTAGAAGCGTCACATGCGTCACAGTCAGCTTGTAAGTTCAGTGGTTCATTTTTGTTGTAAACAAAGTTATTAATTTAGTTCATATAGCCGCTCTGGAGCAAACCGTGACGTCATCGTCCAGCTCAGTTCAGTTCTTGTATAATAGTGTCAATGCAGGAGATCAATAAAATTGCTGAATATTAATTTAATGTTAAATATTAAGTAGGCAAAACTAAGCAAGCCAAGCCAAAGGCGATAGGGAACCGAAACGCCATCAGTGCCAGAATGGAGGAAAACGCTAATTTCTGCTCTGGCCAATGAGCGATCAGTGTATGATTATGATTCAGGCATCATTAGAAGTCTGATTAGTTTGGAACTATCAGAATATTAGAGCAATATAAAGAGCAGATTAAACGCTTCAAAGCAGCTGGAAGAAATAAAGCAAATGAATCGCATGATCACCATCACGTGTAAAAAGTGTTCAGTCGCAATCAACACAATCATCATCACACCTGGAACAGATGAAGATCATGAGTTTCACAGCAACAAGATACCAACCAATCAATCAGAGTATTGGCCAATAGGAGTTCAAAAGAATCATGATGATGAAATCAAGCTAGTTCACAGATTATTCATTTGATTGCTCGGCTGATGCTTACTGTTGTGTCTAATAAACTGGCTGAATCTCATTACTGAGTTGTAATTTGAAACATTCAAACTGGTTAAAATAGGCTACTTGAGTCCAGTGCAAGTGGAAATCACATTCTAAAATGAAAAACATCGCACAGTAATGTCATGACTTACCCATTTGGATGCAGCAAAAATCAATGGAGAAATGAGTTTCTTCTCTTAATCAGATGAAAATGAGTCTGATCACATGATCCGAGGAATCGTTCTGGGGTGCGTTTCCCCAAAAGCATCAGTGGACAAGACAAATAGGATTGCTATTTCCACTGAACTCTATGGGAACGACGGAACTTGCAACCTTGGTTGGTTTTGGGAAACACACTCCAGATCTGGAAAACAAACGCTGCACACACACTATAACGCAGGTCTACTCTGGACTGTTTCTGTCTTGTTTTCCGGCACAAATATCGAAACACTCTTATTGTCATTTTGCTTTTCCAGTAAATGTATCTTGATTTAAGAATGTTTCGATATTCGTGCTGGAAAACGAGGCAGAAACACTGACAGAACATCAGAGTAATCAGTGCTAGTCAAACATTAGATAGATGGATCCACGACGACAGTGAAACGCACCGCACATTGGGTGTGAAATACATACCATATAAAAACAAACAACATTTATTGCCAATAATAAATATGATATATTTTCACTCTGTTTCACATTTTCAGTAAGTCATTAAAAACGTAATTAATTATCCAAGTTTATTCACCGTCAGTGTGATTTTCCCTGAGAACTGGAACTCCTGCTTCAGGAGGAGCATCATATCATATAAAAACAAACAATTAATTTATGGCCCATTTATAAATACGAGATGTGTTCACATTTCCAGTAAGTCAATAAAACCTCATAGCTTAATTAATTCTCCGAGTTTATGCACCGTCAGAGTGATTTTCCCACAGAGCTGGAACTCCTGCTTCAGGAAGTCCCCGATATCCTCGCAGTAGCGGACGTCGCAGTAAAGCCAGATCTGCGCCAGCGCTCGCTGGAAGTTTGCGTTGCAGGAGGGCATTCGGGAACGCCGGACGGCCCGGATCAGATCCCGCCACAGATCCTCCATGTCGCGAGAGCCACAGTTACGCTCACACACAACCCACTTCACCCGCTGACGCAGATCCAGCCCGTGATCCTCGATGATCCGCCGGAAGGGACGAGAGAAGGAGCGTGGGATCCGGAGCGGAGCGGATCTCTGTGAGATCACACACCACGAGCGCTCGAACCTCTGAGGATCCGGGACGGGTTTACTCTGGGATCTGGAGTCTGAAGCTTCCCGTGGGATCTGGTGTGTGATCTCGTTTGGGATCTGGTGTGTGATCTCGTTTGGGATCTGGTGTGGGATCTCGTTTGGGATCTGGTGTGGGATCTCGTTTAGGATCTGGTGTGTGATCTCGTTTGGGATCTGGTGTGTGATCTCGTTTGGGATCTGGTGTGGGATCTCGTTTGGGATCTGGTGTGTGATCTCGTTTGGGATCTGGTGTGGGATCTGGTGTGTGATCTCGTTTGGGATCTGGTGTGGGATCTGGTGTGTGATCTCGTTTGGGATCTGGTGTGTGATCTCGTTTGGGATCTGGTGTGGGATCTCGTTTGAGATCTGGTGTGTGATCTGGTGTGGGATCTCGTTTGGGATCTGGTGTGGGATCTCGTTTGGGATCTGGCGTGTGATGATCTCAGAGGAGGAGATCAGAGGTGGAGGTTTCCGGGGTCTGATGGGTTTTCGGGAGTCTGACGCTGACGGAAACCAGGGTTTGAATTCAGGCAGGATTGTGTTGGGAAAGTCCTGGAGAACTCTCTGTGTGAGGAGCACGACGTCTCTGAGCTCCAGCAGCGGATGGAAATACACACTCACATCCTCCTGACAACACACACAACTCGTCTTTATGTACACTTTATATGTGCGTGAAAGAGTCTCATCTGCTCACCAAGGCTGTGCAAAAATACTGTAAAAACAGTTAATATTATTGTAATGCAAATCAGCTGTTTCCTATGTAAATATACAGTAAAGTGTATTTTTTTCCTGTGATTTTCAGCATCATTACTCCAGTCTTCAGTGTCACATGATCCTTCAGAAATCATCAATTCAGATTATTATCTATGTTGAAAAGAGTTCATATTTTTTGTTTTTCAGGATTATTTGATGATTAGAAAGTTCATAAGAACAGCATTAATTTGAAATAGAATCGTTCGTAACAATTTGATCAGTTTAATGCGTCCTTGATGAATAAAAGTATTTTTTTTAAAGTAAACATACCCCTAACTTACACAGAAAATATGAACTGTTTTCAACATTGAGAAGAATGTTTCTTGATCATGTAATCCTCATATTAGAGTGATTTCTGAAGGATCATGTGACACTGGAGTAATGATGCTGAAAATCACAGGAATAAATTACACTTTACTATATACTCACATAGAAAACAATGACTATTTTTACTATATTTTTGAGCAAATAAACAGCCTTGGAGAGCAGAAGAGACTCTTCCAGAAACATTTAAAACGAACAAAAATCCTAATGTTTGACTGGTAGTAAATACAGACCTACACAAAACGCGTGTAGTTAGTTACACATAGGAATAATACACAGATAAAATTTTGCTAGTTAACTTTCAGGTTTGTGAAAACGATATATCACATTAACAATCACTTACTCTTTAACTCACCTTCATTTCCTGAGACATATTTCATGATCTTTAAAAACATGTTATCGAGTTTTGTGATCGCGCTCAAAGTAAACATTCAACATGCTAACATGCTAATAGCTAGCTCTCTCTCTGGGCCAACAGGCGACGCTGTGACTGACGCCATACCGGAAACACTGAAGACGAGAGGGAGAACACGCCCACTCTGCCGGATGTGTCGTGTACACACAGAAACACTCATCAGCGTTTCACTTCCACTCGTTAGGAATCAAACGTGTACTTTATAAACAGGGAATACACTGAGGAGAATCTGGAGACATGGCGTATCTAACGACGAACCCGGCGGATAAAGAGCGGTCAGTGTCAGCTGTGCTTACATTATTACATCTGTTAAACTGAGAGAGAGAGTGTATGAGTGAGTGACTGATAAAAGAGAGAGAGAGACAGAGAGTGTGTTTGTGTAAATGTGAGTGTGTGCGCGCGAGTGAGAAACAGAGAGTGTGGGATTGAATTTATGTATACACAAACACACAATGAGAGTGAGTAGTCTTGCATATTGACATGTTGATCTTTAATCAGTGTTTATCCTCCAGGTTTATGTGTATTTATCCATCGTACATCAACAGTAAAAAGACATTAGCAGAAGGCAGAAGAATCGCTGCAGAGAAGGTGAGTGTGTGTGTGTGTGAGAGAGAGAGACTGACAGCATTGCTCGCTAGTGTTGATGTATGTATGTGTGTGTGTGTGTTCCTCAGGCTGTGGAGAACCCGTCCTGCACTGAGATCCGAGATGTTCTGGTCGCCGCTGGACTCAATGTTCTGGTGGAGGTTCGTCTGTCACTCAAACGAGCAGACTCTCATGACGTCATCAGTGTGGATTCTCCTGTATGAGTCATGACATCATCAGTGTTTCTCTCGCAGAACAAGATGTATCCGCGCGAGTGGAACCGAGACGTGCAGTTCAGAGGGAGAGTTCGCATCCAGATCAAACTCGAGGACGGAAGTCTCTGCCAGGAGAAGTTTGCGTCCAGTAAATCATTTTAAAGTGTTTCCATCATCATCATCAGTTCACACACTCCCTCTCTCACATATAGACTCTGTCTCTCTCTCTCTCTCACACACGCACACACCCACACTTCAAACTCACCGCCTTTAAAGATTGAAATCTACAGACTCGTGTGTATTAAGCACTGAGATGTGTGTTTTCTCCACTAGAAATAAAAACAATATTACGCCGTTAAATTCACCGTATAACGAGGGGAAATGACACCACTCTTCTCTCTGCCTCCAGGAAAGGACGTGATGTTTTACGCGGCGGAGATGATCCCGAAACTGAAGAGCCGAACGCAGAAGAGCGGCGGAGCCGAGGCCGGAGCCCAGCCGGGGGAGGGGGGGAAGAAAGGGAAGAAGAAGAAGAAGTAGAGGATGAGGAGGGTCACCGCATCGCGCCTCCATTTTGTTTCTCCGTTGACGGACTCCAGACGGACGCTTTCAATGATAAACACTTTCGTTTAAACATCAGATTTTTGTTTTTTGATCTTTTACTTTCAGGAGACAGAGTTTTGTTAATCACTCATGATGGATTGAGTTTAAACGACGAGCGCTGACAGAGCTTGAAATACTCGTGTGTGTGTGTGTGTGTGTCGGATCAGTGTTTGGGTGTCCTTCACTGCACCTGTTCAGAGCCTGAATATTTCCATCTGTCGTTTGTGAGTGTGAAATAAAGAGAATCGAACACAGCTCAGGAGTGTGTGTGTGTTTATTGTGGCATCGGATCAGTGTGAGCTCCTCGTCATGCGGCGCTCGAGTTCGTCTCGCGGTTACTGAAGTTCTTCAGATGTTTGGTCCGAGCCTCCAGTCTCTCGAGCCACTCGTCACGCAGCCTGAAACACACGGGACGTCCTGTTCATCATATTCAACTCTGCAGAAAACAGTTTATTTCAAGCATATTCACCAGTGACACTTCTGCTCACTAATGCTACGTTTATTAAATCATAAATACAGTAAAACAGTGAAATATTATTCTAATGTGAATCATCTGTTTTCTATGTGAATATACAGTAAAGTGTAATTTATTCCTGTGATTTTCAGCATCATTAATCCAGTCTTCAGTGTCACATGATCCTTCAGAAATCACTCTAATATGAGGATTATACATGATCAAGAAACATTCTTATCAATGTTGAAAACAGTTCATATTTTCTGTGGAAGTTAGGGGTATGTTTACTTTAAAACAATATTTTATTCATCAAGGACGATTAAACTGATCAAATTGTTACAAACGATTCTATTACAAATTAATGCTGTTCTTATGAACTTTCTAATCAAAAAATCCTGAAAAATAAAATGTACTAGTTTCCACTAAAAACATGAACTCTTTTCAACATAGATAATAATCTGAATTGATGATTTCTGAAGGATCATGTGACACTGAAGACTGGAGTAATGATGCTGTAAATTCAGCTTTGAACACAGAAATAAATTACAATTTACTGTATATTTACATAGAAAACAGCTGATTTGCATTAGAACAATACAATGTACAGGATTGTTCAGTGTTCAATCAGTGTTCAAAACTGTTATTTAAATTTTTATTGCAGGATTCTTTGATGAATAGAAAGATTTTGTAATATTAAACACTACCGTTCAAAAGTTTGGGGTCGGTAAGAATTTTTATTTTATTTATTGGGGGAAAGAAATAAAAGAAATCAATACTTTTATTCATTAAGGATACATTCAATTGATCAAGAGTGACATTAAAGACATTTATAATGTTATAAAAGATTCTATTTCGGATAAGTGCTGTACTTTTATTTATAAAGCAACTTCCAGGATACACTACTATAACTCTACATAAAAGATCGAGAACAAAAAAACAAGATAAACAATAAAAAAGTACGACACCATTAACCTTTTTTAAATAAACATGAGCTCAGACAAGTAATACGATGATCTTCATATATTTGTGGAAACTGATACATTTTATTTTTCTGGATTCTTTGACGAATAGAAAGTTCTAAAGAACAGCGTTTATTTGGAATAGAATCTTTTGTATCATTATAAAATGTCAATTTGGTCAATTTAATGCATCCATGATGAATTAAATCTTGCATTTTTGAACTGCAGTGAATAGATGTATTAATTATTTTCTCTTTTTATTTTAAGCTTATCTTAAATAAATCTCTCAATATACTACATGTGGGAACGAGTGTTTATAATATTGTATTTGCTGCACAGCTGTCCTGGATTATTGATTGGAGGCTGATAATCTTCTGTGGTCAGCAGGACGCGGGATATTAAATATCAGCTCAGAAACACACACCCAATGTCCCTTCACACCCGCTTCATGTGTATTATAATAATAATAAAGCAGAACATTTTTTTTTAGCTGAGCAACGGTAAATCGCATTCAAAATAAAAGTGTGTGTTTACATAATATGTGTGTGTTTCATTATTTTGTATATATAAATACACACACATGCATGTATATATTTAAGAATATAAAATATATATTTCTATGTATAAATATATATACAAAATAAGCATGCACATATTTCTTGAATATATACATGCATGTGTATATATACAAAATTATTTTGAAAGTGATTAATCATTGCCAAGCATTAAAAAAATATATATTGGGTTTGAAAAGTTTATTTTCTTTATTTTTTAATTATTCAGGATATATTATACAGGTGAAACTCACCTGTATAAATATGAATATGGTGCAAAAGTTCAGTAATTCAACTTAAAAGGTGAAACTAATATATTATATAGACTCATTACAGGCAAAGTGAGATATTTCAAGCCTTTATGTGTTATAATTGTGATGATTATGACTTAAACCAAATTAAAAATTAGTATATTGTGAAAAGGTTTTCATATCTGTAAGCCATAATCATCACAATTAGAACAAATAAAGGCTTGAAATATCTCACTTTGCATGTAATGAGTCTATATAATATATTAGTTTCACCTTTTAAGTTGAATTACTGAACTTTTGCACCATATTCTTTAATTTTGCGAGGTTCACCTGTATTATATTGTTCAGTCCAGCGCTTTAATATATGCAGAATTGCCTGTATTAACACAACAGTGCTTTGAAGGAAAGAAAACCTCAGTAAGAGTGTACGGTGATGAAAGCGCAGGTGGTGTGTGTGTGACTTACTTGGTGAGAGCGCTCTTCTTCATCCTGTCTTCCTCCACGTCTCTCATGTGACTGTGATTGACGATCTTCTGCTCCCAGAACGTCTTGATGAAGAGTTTGTCATGAATGAGAGCAGAACTCATGTCCTGTGGAGAGAACAACATCATCATCATCATCAGAGGTCAAAGGTCACGTCTCCAAAGGAAAGAATAAACTGAAGTGAGTGTTGTGTGTAGTGACCTGTGATTGAGCTGTTCAGCACGACGACGCGGTGTGTGTGTGTCTTTATACGTGTCATCATCAGCGTCTGTAACGGCGTGTGTGTCCGAGCTCCTCCTCGAGTTTATTTCAGATCGCTCGGCCTTTCTCTCCTCGCTGTCGATGGACAAACAAAACCGTGAACACTAATGAACTTATCACTGCAAACACCTGATGACAGTATCATGTTCACATCTCAGCAACACACACACACACACACTCACAGTGTCACACTCGGGACTTCACACCTGATATCCGCCTGCATCCATTACATGAAGAATGTATTTTTAAGGTGGAAAACATCTCGCATATGTTGTAAAGCACCATTGCATCTAAAATAACCCCGTCTAATCATCAAGTGACAGACGCATTAAAACACGTGTGTCACGGCTCAATCTGCACTTGCGTGTTCAGAGGAACATCTCTCGCATCTGTGCGTCCACCAGCAGCTCATTAAAATTGACCTTTAGTGTAGAATATTGCAGGGTTTGTTCTAAATGACTTATGTGTGTGCGGCGCATCATTATAGCGTTAGTAATCTGGAATCAGAATCAGTTCCTCTTCTCTGATGATGTGGGCGGGGCTATGACCTGTCACTCACACGAGATCAGCCAATAGCAAACCACAAACATCCAATCAATTCCCCACAGACACAATCAAGCCCCGCCCACATTTTTAAGGCGTAAAAAAATAAACGCTTACGACATAAAATGTCCTTAACCCTCCGGGGTTGTTCGTTTCAGAGTCACACTCGGGGTGTTCGGGTCCAAATGGACCTAAAAGGGCGGGATTCATATTTAAAAAAAAAAAATCATGATTTTTTTTTTTTACTCGTTTTTTATAATATTTTTTCTTTTCTTTTTTGGTGTTTTGAGAAAATTTCAAAAATATTTTTTTTTTATAATTAGTATTAATGCATAAATTATGACAAAATTCCCCACAATTGAACATAATAGAAAAAATATATTTTTTTAAATTATTTTTTTTAAAGCTGTATTTCATTTTAGAGTCAAGCCTAGGCCTCATAAAAGCAATTTTTGAAATGAGATGGATGCCATCTGGTGGACAAACTGAGCATTTAAAAAATGCAAAACACATGTATAATCTGATTTTTTTGGTGTGTGTGTGTGTGTGAATGTGTCTGTTTTGCACTCTTGATGTTTTATAGATTCACCCCTTCACTGTTGTGTGCTTTTTTTCAAGATCGTGGCTGATTTGTAGATTGTACGCACAAAAAAACTCAGTATTTTCACATTTTTGCCAATTTCCCTTTTATTTTCCATGTGGGTCCATTTGGACCCGAACACCCCAAGTGTGACTATTTTTTTTTACAACCACTAAGACTACTCACATCCTGTCCCCAATTTTTTTTTGTGCGTTCAAATACCAACAAAGTCACCAAATTTCGGACCATTCCGAGGAAGCTCTGATTTAAAAAACAACAACAATTATTTAAATTCTTCGGGTCCATTTGGGTCGAACAACCCCAGAGGGTTATTAAACATAAGTATTATGGCACTGCACACGTGTGCAAGTTATTTTTAACCCGTTTTTTCCTGGATTATCTTTCAATCTAATTGAAATTTCATCCAGATTAATCAGGTGTTTAAAGGGGACCTATAATGTTCTGAGGAGTCCCAGAATGTGTGTTTGACGTCTCAGCTCAAAATACCCCACAGATCAGTTGTTACACCCTGTTATAAATGGACATTTTTCAGAGGAAGGAAAAACATGCTGTTTTCGCGCATGTGTCTTTAAATGCAAATTATATGTTGCTGCGCCCCCTTTCCAGAAGAGGGCGGAGCCTGTACAGCTCGTGCCTCAAATACTCTGCCGAAAATTTCTATGGTGCTCAGGTGACGTTGCAGTTCTTCATCATCATGATTATTGATTATCTGCATGCGTTTTAAAGTCACATCAGTGTAAACTTGTGAAATATGGTTTTCTGAGCACACACACACGAATCATTTGCGCAGAAAGCTGGATATCCGACGGAGCGTCACGTGAGTATTACACTAAGTTCTCTTTCACGTCGTATTGCGCTTAAACTGTCAAATATGCAAGATACTAATACTAATAGTTTGGAGTATCAGCTTTCTAGCACACAATTTGAGCGAGATTCTGAAGGAAATTGACACGGTGTTTCAGTATTTGCATATTTTACGTCAATTGGCCAGCCCGGCTGGCGTTAGCCTATAAGATTTCAGCAGAAGTGAAGAAGGGGAGGAGTTCCCACATACGACTTCCGTAATAGCCTTGATAGGGAAAAAAAATATCGTTTCTGAATGTTCAAAACATTCAATTTCCTCATTCTTCGCACATTATGGGAACGCTACTTTTGAATGTTCTCTGAGCGTTCGTAACATAGTAACAATATAAACGTATCAATGCATAATATTGTTGCGCTGATGTTTTGAGAACATTATTAAAGACCTATTTTTGTTCATAACGTTCCTGTCCGCTGAGAAGAGTCTGTAAATGAACAGATATGAACGGCGATGGCTGTGGATCTGATGTATTGTTCTGCACATTACAGCACATTAACACCCGCTCGTTTCGTTGCCCTTTTACACAAGGCCAAATGTATCTGGAAAATTTGGGTGCGATACAAATCCGACCACAAGTGTGACACTTCATGTCTTCTGGGCGTGATTTGTCCTGATCTCGAGGTCTTAGCTCTATTTGCGTCTCGGCGGTGTGTCGTTGTGATAGAAGACACTAATGCTGCTTAAGACAGCAGTCGCAGCTGCACAGACTCATGGAGTCATTGTTTTAAAATAACCTTTGCTGGATGGATGTTTTCTGACCCTGCATCGAGGATTTTACACACACACACACACACACACACACACTTGATGTAAGCTCATGAGAGAGTTAGTGTGATGCAAATGTCAATTCATGAGAAGCATGAGCTCAGATCATCAGTGAGGTCCACGATCAATCCGACCCAAACATCCATACAGAACCTGTGCTGACTGAAAGAACACGGGCTGGTAAAAAAAAATATTTGATGATAGAACAGCATTTTGAGAGATTTAGGTTTTTTTTTTTTTTTGTAAGCGGGTAATTTTTGTAAAAAGGTAAAAAATAAATAAATACGAAAGTTATATGTGTGAGAAAAGTAAGTTTTAGTCCAATGCAAAAAATATTAACTAGCATTTTCAGGAAAAAGAAAATCCTCTCCGGGTCAAAATGAGGTTAACATCGAGGGAATCTGAGCGTATGCTTCAATGTCTGAATTTAAATACATTTACTACAATAATATAATTTTCACACTTTTCTTTATTCAGAAATATCAAATGATGTTGTTTTAAAATGTGCAGTGAGACTAACTATTTACATTCATGCATTATTAATCGCTTCTATGACTTACAAAGTTCATGTCAATTTAATAATAACAACAGATAAAATTTTTGATTTTTGCAATATTGAAACGATCATCACCTAGAATAAGTAAATGCATTAAGAAGTAGAGGCCGACCGATGAAGGATTTTGAAGGCCGATACCGATACAAATATTTGTTGGTTTTAAAATCCGATATATCGAAACGCACAACAAAAAATGAACAGATTTCCCTAACATTAGTTATTTGTAGTTATTTATGAGTTTTAACTAATGCATTTTATAAAGAAACTTGTTTCTTTTATTGTCACAACAGAACAGACTGATGACTGAGCGCCCTCTGGTGGACAAACTATACAACTCCAACACTCATGACATGGTTCAAGTGTGTTTCGTCCGTTTTTATTTTATTTTTGAAATATTCATTTATCGGCCATTATAACTGTCGATACCGATAGTTTGGAAAATGCCTAATATCGGCCGATAATATCGGCCTGGCTCTATTAAGAAGTATGTGAGTTGATGTTAACAAATGTAAGCTTGCTGTAGAGTTTAGAGAAAGGCCGGATGAGTTTATTGGCTCTTGGCCGAAGCCGGAGTCACTGACATGGAGATGAGATTAAACAACACACACAAACACACACACTCGCCAGCTTTAACAAGTTAACAGATATCAGATGAAGTGACAGCAGATCCGCTGACATTCACCCAGATCATTGTGTTTCCCTCACTGAGAGAGAGAGAAGAAAAGGTACAAAAGCTGTCATAATGTTCTAATATATGTCAAATGTACGCTTTTGGTGCCGGTATACAGAAGAAACTCGAAAAATTAGAATATCGGACAAAAGCTCAAACTTCAAATCAACTTAAAAGGTGAAACTAATATATTATATAGACTCATTACATGCAAAGTGAGATATTTCAAGCCTTTATTTGTTATAATCCCAAATTCAAAATTATAATATAGTGAAAAGGTTTTCATATCTATAAGCCATAATAATCACAAGGCTTGAAACAATGAAGGAGATTGATTAAATCATCAGAAACTCAAAATATTATAAATTATTCAAGTTGATTTGACAAAAGAAAAAATGTTGTAATTACAAATACCCAAACACTGGGAAAATAACCCAAACAACTGACCCAAAAGGCTCAACCCAGGATTTGGGTAGAAAAAAATAACCCAAGATTTTTTTAGAGTGTATCTTTGAGGTACTAATATAGACTTTTCAGGTACAGCGCTGAACCTATTGAGGGATCACCCCAGCGTCAGCTTTTGGACCTTTTTTTGTTTTTTGAGTGCAGAAGAACAGGAACTAGCCTATATGACATTTAAAGGCTTCAAATACAGAACCTTTCAGGATCATTTCATCCCACATCTTGTATAAACATACTTTGTCAATAGAAAATACATTTAAATAATAACTACAATAAATTCAATAATCTTTCCTTATTTAGCAATTCCTTATTCACTTATTTAACAAATTGTATTTATTAAAGAAAGAAAAGGGTAATCCTCATAGAGAGGAAGAAAGCCAACATGAACGTGACTGAAACATTTACACACAGAGAAGCTTACGAGATAACAGGGAAACAGCAGAACAACAACAGAACTACAAACAGACACAGGAAGCGAAGGCATAAACACAATAAAAGTCCTTAAACACAAAACAGGGGAAAAGCGACATTTGGTAAAAACGAGTCAAGAACCCCAGAGTTCTAGATTGAACCAATGAATCTTTACTCTAATTAAATAATGTTTTGGCTAAATTAAAAAACAACAGTTTGCATACATTGAAAAAACAATAATAAAACTATGTTTAACCAACAAACTACTTTGAGTTTGAGGTTTAACAATCATTTGCAGCATAAACTAATTTTTTGTCGATTACTCACAAATATTAAGTTGTTTAACTAATTTTAAACTATTAATCTGATGTATTTCACTTAGAAATCAATAGTTTTCAGCACAATATCTTTAACATATTTTGAAAAAAAAGTCGAAATAATCGTAAGAATAAACTCGACTTTATTATCAATATTTAATGAGTTAATTCTCAAGATTGTATTTCGGTTTTATTTATCTCGAAATTTAGAGTTTAATTTCGCATTACAATGACTTTAATCTCAAGATGGTTTCATTTTTTTTTATCATCGCTTGGCCCTAATCCTCTTCCGTAGAATGGCCAATTTTTTTAATTATAAAGATAATATCATTAAGTTAGTACAACTTAAAAATAAATCTACTAAATATCTGTTAAAACACAATATTAAGTTGATGTAATGATCAGTGTTTTAATAACTTATATAGTGTTTTTGTCATTTTTATTAGTTTTATCTACAAGTTATTTTAGTAAATCAAGTTAAACTAAAAGAAAATGAAAAAAATATTGATTTCAATGAACAGTAATAATACTGCTGATCAAAATGATGATGACTTGTCGATGAGCCGTGTGTAACTGGACCGAGCTTGCGCTCTGCTGGTCACACTGTGTGTAATCTCATTTCACTAGTTCACACACTTACAAAAAATCAGAGGGAGAAATTTTAATGCATATTTGGCGTGCTGTCCGGGGGAAGGGCTTCGAGCTCGGGATTCATGTGTGTGTGTGTGTGTGTGTGTCACACCTGCAGTCAGTATCCCACATTAGGAACAGTTGCTCATCACTGAAAGGACCGGGCATGACAGGCTGGTGGACCTCACTGCTGATTTAAACACATAGATATACACACTAGATGTCGCCTTGTCTACGGCAGTTCATTGGAACGAATCATAGACATTTTGCCTCCACGTTTCCCCGATTGCGCGCGAGCTTCTTCTCCTGTACATATACGGTAATCTCTGAGAGTCGTGTGGGTATGACGCAATCGTTAGCCTACTTTCACTAAAACTGCTTCTACAGGGCCATAACATAAGCTACAAGGTAATGGAGCCTTTTATACATTGTTGTGTTTCTTTAGAAATAAATAAAGGACAAATGGGGTCTTCAAACGCCTCAGATGTAAAGTTATTTGCTGTCAAAGTGACGCCAAAATGAATGGGAGTCAATGGGAATGTTAACGCAAGTGAAGTTCTGCTACAAGATGGCAGCTCCCGCGAGGCTTCAACTTCCGGTGGATGGATTACCCCCTTGGGGGCGAATGCGTCAATAGAGCCGCCATCTTGGAACAGGGGAGCTCCTCCTCTTTAACGCATCAGCGTCAATGTAGACACAGGTCTAATGGAAATAAAATCAGAATTAATCATCATGAATGCGATTTTCTTTTTTTTCTTTTTTTTTGTTCAGATTTCATTCGTGTGATCATCACACACAGAACAAAAGTCCACCGCCATCAATTAATCCGAAGTAAAGCCAGAGATAGCAGCGTTACCTTTGATTCCAAATTAAATTAACTTGTATTGTGGAATGAAATAAAGCATATAAAATGCGTGTCATGTACGGATGAGTGTGTGGACTGAGACACAAGGCATCAGATCACACCCAGTGAAATATAAATAGACTCGTGTCCAAACAGAAATCTAAATTCAGACGCCGGTAAACAAGCAGCTGAAGCTGACGCACAGAAGCACAGAGGAGTCGCAGGTATTCACACACACACACACACACACACATTAACACGTGTATTATGCTCTTATTAATGACATATTTCTGCTAGTTAGACGTGCTGTGAATATGCGGTTGTGCTGTACTCTGGGTGACTCTTCAAAGGTTAGAGGTCAAACAGACTGTTGCTGAGTCACACCGTCCACACACACACACACCAACACCTCAGACTCCTGCCGCACAACAGATGACCTGAGAACGTATTAAGTTATAAAAATGTTATTTCTGAAAGTTTTCTGAAGATTCAAAACATCCAGTTTTTTATTTATTTATTTTTTTAAATTGTTGGTTATAAAGAAATATTGTATCAATCTTCAAACATTATGGAATGTCACGTTGGAAATGTTCTCTAAATGTTAAGTGGCAACATTTGAAAAACATGATATACATATATATCATATAATTGACTCAGTCTGCCATAGTTTCAATTTGTCTTATAAAAATATAACTCATAATTTTTTATCTTTTTGTCAGAATTTTTATGTATAATTTTGACTGTTTAAGTCATGATTTTTGCTTTTCAAAACATGATAGAAAAAATGTTCCATGAACGATGTGTAAATAATGTTTTTATTTATGCTAACGCTTTGAGAAGATTATTAGAGAGCGGATAACTTTAAGAGTATTCTGTTAGGAATCGTGTTTGATCATAACTTTGAGGATCTTGCCAGACATTCCTGTTCACTGAGAAAGCTTTACATGAACTCCATTATCACTAAACAACTGATTAAAGCTGTGTGTGTGTGTGTGTGTGTGTGTGTGTGTGTGTGTGTGTGTGAGATCACAGGTTCAGTTTATACTTCACCACACTGGATTAAGTATATTCTTTCTCAGTGTCTGATCATGTTTTCCAGCACAAATATTTTTTTTTTCAAAACTTTTACTAAATGATATGAGATATTAAGTTTTAATTGTGTGAGTGATTGAGTGTGTGAGTGAGTGAGTGAGTCAGTGAGTGAGTCAGTGAGTGAGTGAGTCAGTGAGTGAGTCAGTGAGTGAGTCAGTGAGTGAGTGAGTCAGTGAGTGAGTCAGTGAGTGAGTGAGTCAGTGAGTGAGTCAGTGAGTGAGTCAGTGAGTTAGTGAGTCAGTGAGTGAGTCAGTGAGTGAGTCAGTGAGTGAGTCAGTGAGTGAGTGAGTCAGTGAGTGAGTCAGTGAGTGAGTCAGTGAGTGAGTCAGTGAGTGAGTGAGTCAGTGAGTGAGTCAGTGAGTGAGTGAGTCAGTGAGTGAGTCAGTGAGTGAGTCAGTGAGTGAGTGAGTCAGTGAGTGAGTCAGTGAGTGAGTCAGTGAGTGAGTCAGTGAGTGAGTGAGTCAGTGAGTGAGTCAGTGAGTGAGTCAGTGAGTGAGTGAGTCAGTGAGTGAGTCAGTGAGTGAGTGAGTCAGTGAGTGAGTGAGTGAGTCAGTGAGTGAGTCAGTGAGTGAGTGAGTCAGTGAGTGAGTGAGTGAGTCAGTGAGTGAGTGAGTCAGTGAGTGAGTGAGTCAGTGAGTGAGTGAGTGAGTCAGTGAGAGAGTGAGTCAGTGAGTGAGTGAGTGAGTGAGTGAGTGAGTGAGTCAGTGAGTGAGTGAGTCAGTGAGTGAGTGAGTGATTGAGTGTGTGAGTGAGTGAGTCAGTGAGTGAGTGAGTGAGTGAGTCAGTGAGTGAGTCAGTCAGTGAGTGAGTGAGTCAGTGAGTGAGTGAGTGAGTCAGTGAGAGAGTGAGTCAGTGAGTGAGTGAGTGAGTCAGTGAGAGAGTGAGTGAGTCAGTGAGTGAGTGAGTGAGTGAGTCAGTGAGTGAGTGAGTCAGTGAGTGAGTGAGTCAGTGAATCAGTGAGTGAGGGAGTGAGTCAGTGAGTGAGTGAGTCAGTGAGTGAGTGAGTGAGTGAGTCAGTGAGTGAGTGAGTGAGTGAGTCAGTGAGAGAGTGAGTGAGTGAGTCAGTGAGAGAGTGAGTGAGTCAGTGAGTGAGTGAGTCAGTGAGTGAGTGAGTGAGTCAGTGAGTGAGTCAGTGAGAGAGTGAGTGAGTGAGTCAGTGAGTGAGTGAGTGAGTGAGTGAGTCAGTGAGTGAGTGTGTGAGTGAGTGAGTGTGTGAGTGAGTGAGTCAGTGAGAGAGTGAGTGAGTGAGTGAGTGAGTCAGTGAGTGAGAGAGTGAGTGAGTCAGTGAGTGAGTGAGTCAGTGAGAGAGTGAGTGAGTCAGTGAGTGAGTGAGTCAGTGAGTGAGTGAGTGAGGGAGTGAGTCAGTGAGTGAGTGAGTGAGTCAGTGAGAGAGTGAGTGAGTCAGTGAGTGAGTGAGTGAGTGAGTCAGTGAGTGAATGTGTGAGTGAGTGAGTGAGTGAGTGAGTCAGTGAGTGAGTGAGTGAGTGAGTCAGTGAGTGAGTGAGTGAGTGAGTGAGTGAGTGAGTCAGTGAGTGAGTGAGTCAGTGAGTGAGTCAGTGAGTCAGTGAGTGAGGGAGTGAGTCAGTGAGTGAGTGAGTGAGTCAGTGAGAGAGTGAGTCAGTGAGTGAGTGAGTGAGTCAGTGAGAGAGTGAGTGAGTCAGTGAGTGAGTGAGTGAGTCAGTGAGTGAGTGAGTCAGTGAGTGAGTGAGTCAGTGAATCAGTGAGTGAGGGAGTGAGTCAGTGAGTGAGTGAGTCAGTGAGTGAGTGAGTGAGTGAGTGAGTCAGTGAGTGAGTGAGTGAGTGAGTCAGTGAGAGAGTGAGTGAGTGAGTCAGTGAGAGAGTGAGTGAGTCAGTGAGTGAGTGAGTGAGTCAGTGAGTGAGTGAGTGAGTGAGTCAGTGAGTGAGTGAGTGAGTGAGTGAGTGAGTCAGTGAGAGAGTGAGTGAGTGAGTCAGTGAGTGAGTCAGTGAGTGAGTGAGTGAGTCAGTGAGAGAGTGAGTCAGTGAGTGAGTGAGTGAGTCAGTGAGAGAGTGAGTGAGTCAGTGAGTGAGTGAGTGAGTGAGTCAGTGAGTGAGTGAGTCAGTGAGTGAGTGAGTCAGTGAATCAGTGAGTGAGGGAGTGAGTCAGTGAGTGAGTGAGTCAGTGAGTGAGTGAGTGAGTGAGTGAGTCAGTGAGTGAGTGAGTGAGTGAGTCAGTGAGAGAGTGAGTGAGTGAGTCAGTGAGAGAGTGAGTGAGTCAGTGAGTCAGTGAGTGAGTGAGTGAGTCAGTGAGTGAGTCAGTGAGTGAGTGAGTGAGTGAGTGAGTCAGTGAGTGAGTGAGTCAGTGAGTGAGTCAGTGAGTCAGTGAGTGAGTGAGTGAGTCAGTGAGTGAGTGAGTGAGTCAGTGAGTGAGTGAGTGAGTGAGTCAGTGAGAGAGTGAGTGAGTCAGTGAGTGAGTGAGTGAGTCAGTGAGTGAGTGAGGGAGTGAGTCAGTGAGTGAGTGAGTCAGTGAGAGAGTGAGTGAGTGAGTGAGTCAGTGAGTGAGTGAGTGAGTGAGTCAGTGAGTGAGTGTGTGAGTGAGTGAGTGAGTCAGTGAGTGAGTGAGTCAGTGAGTGAGTGAGTCAGTGAGTGAGTGTGTGAGTGAGTGAGTGAGTCAGTGAGTGAGTGAGTCAGTGAGTGAGTGAGTCAGTGAGTGAGTGAGGGAGTGAGTCAGTGAGTGAGTGAGTCAGTGAGTGAGTGAGTCAGTGAGTGAGTGTGTGAGTGAGTCAGTGAGTGAGTGAGTCAGTGAGTGAGTGAGTCAGTGAGTGAGTGAGGGAGTGAGTCAGTGAGTGAGTGAGTCAGTGAGAGAGTGAGTGAGTGAGTGAGTCAGTGAGTGAGTGAGTGAGTGAGTCAGTGAGTGAGTCAGTGAGTGAGTGAGTCAGTGAGAGAGTGAGTGAGTGAGTGAGTCAGTGAGTGAGTGAGTGAGTGAGTGAGTCAGTGAGTGAGTGTGTGAGTGAGTGAGTCAGTCAGTCAGTGAGTGAGTGAGTCAGTGAGTGAGTGTGTGTGTGTGTGAGTCAGTCAGTCAGTGAGTGTGTGTTAGTGAGTCAGTCAGTCAGTCAGTGAGTGAGTCAGTGAGTGAGTGTTTCAGTGAGTGTGTGAGTGAGTGTGTGTTTCTATCAGCTGCTGTATGTGAGGATGTCGCTGCACTGGTTCAATCACATGTGTGTGTGTGTGTGTGTTTTGTTTCTTACGGTGTGTGTTGTTCAGCATCATGAAGGCAGAGCGGATCGGCGTGGACATTCCCGTGTACGACCTCTCGCTGATCCGAGACCTGTGGGAGGGACGAGTGAGGAAGCAGAAGCAGCGGCAGAGGAAGGAGGAGGAGCGCATCAGCCAAAGTGCTCTAGCCAAGTGAGGACCATTCCCTCCACATCCAAACACACACACACACACACACACAGATTAGTTGCTGTTTGAGCATAAACAACATCTGCAAAGTTACAACGCTCAAAGTTCAAAGCAAAGAGAAATATTCTATTTAACAGAAATCGTTTTTTAAGGACTACAACAAACGGCTGGTGGAACTACACGAGCTTCTTCCTGGGTTAGTGACATCACCAACACTAGAATTTACATAACCCCGCCCCCGGGAACACGCAAGCCGTGTTGAGAAGAGGAAGATTCGTTGTAGTCGAGCACGTTTGTGAGTCTGAAGCTCGAGCTCTTGAAGCTCCGCCCACAGTGCCGAGAGCAGCAGCTCATTTGCATTTAAAGGGACAGACACAAAACGACATGTTTTTGCTCAACCTCAAAAAGGGACAATTTTAACAAGCTATAAAACTTTTCCGTGGGGTATCTTTAGTTGAAACTTCACACACACACACACACACACACACTCTGGAGACATCAGAGACTCATTCTATATCTTGTAAAAAGGGGCATTATACCAGCAGCCCTTTAAAAAGCATACTGATATGAAGCCGGTGTGTGTTTGCAGGGTGAATCAGCAGTGGCAGTATCGCATCGCGTGCCGGAAGCTGAAGAGCGCTGAGGTCTCGGCCCTGCAGTGTTACCTGGACCGATCATGTGATCAACTACACACTCAACACACACTACACAACGGTATGCAGTGTTACCTGGACCGGTCGGGTCATGTGATCAACTACACACTCTGCACACAGGGCCGTATTAAGAGCTCATTGGGCCCCGGGGCTATGAGTTACTGCAGGGCCCCCCCACCACTTTAGGTCACCAACTACATGAGCTAAATGTTATATTATTATAGCCTACGAGTCATTTTATCCATCTATGATATACTTCACAGTTAAGTTATGTTACTTTTAACATGATTTTTTTATCATATCAAAATGTATTGACTAAAATTTTATAATTATTGTGACCAACTTCAATATCACCAAAAAATAATAGTAGCTTAAGAAAATAATCTCAAGCTTACTGATGACAAGAGTCACAAATTAAAATAGAACAAAGGCACAATAAATCGACCTATGAAAAACTTAAAGCACTGAATAATATTATATAAAGTAATCAAATATACAATACATGGTTTTCACTATAAATTCAACATTCATTCTTGTTAATTTTGCAAAAGTAATTCAGTCAAATGCAGTAAATTACTTTCTTTCTGATGTTTGATTAACATTATTGACACACATGGCGACAGCAGCTTTAGCAGCGTCTGTCACTTTGACCCCGTTTACACCTGGTATTAAAATGCGATCTGTATCCAGATAAGTTATCCGGATAATAAAAAACGCATGTTAATGCAAGGTGTAAACGCGTTGTGATCGGATCGTGATCGGATCTGCCTGACCACATCTGGAGGTAGTCTGGCTCGCATTGTGTCCGGATCTTTACTAGGTGTAAACGCAATCTGGTTGTTGAAACCACATATGTATATTTTACTCCTCCCAAAAATGCTAAAAAATAAACGAGTGAGAGCGTGTTATATAGGCTATGTCATGTTATAGCCTAGTCAGATGCGACACGCGACACGCATCACCGCAGATGAGCAGCTGAGCGTCTATTTAACGTGCAAACATCGCAAATAAAAGTGAAAGTAAGTCACAGACGCAGTTAACACATCTTCAAGTAAAGAAACGAAATTATCTTACCAGGCCTGTTGCCACTCTCTCTTATTGATGTCTCTGATTTGGAAATTAGCTGATGATCAATAAAATGCCGCTCAGATCTGTTTTTGGTGGCGTCCAATCCAATAAATCTGCATATAACGCAGGAGGTGAAGATCGGATTTATATCCGTTTTGCAAAAACACATTTATGTGGCCAGGTGTAAATGGAATCAGTACTTATTATCCGGATAACTTATCTGGATACAGATCGCATTTTAATACCAGGTGTAAACGGGGTCTTTGAGACCTCAGAGTCGGATTCAAGTGCGCTGTGCAAAACCGTCTCAAGTTCACCACAGTCTATGGTTTACCTTGGTCTCAAAACCAGCATTTACAAAATAAATTCTCCCGCTGCTCACTGTGCCTGAGCAGTTTGAAATAATTTGTATCCAAACCACAACGTTTAAAAACGCATTTAAATGATAAACTTACATCATGATGGCGCAGCAAAATTTAAATATTTCTACCGGATATATTATCGCCAGTCCTTTAGGCGAATATAGAGTTTAATCAAACACAAAAAGCAAAATTATACATCCATCAAGTTAATATTCAAACTTACCGAAAGTTTGTGGGGTCGATGACGCTGTGTTTTAAGAATAGACTAGATTAGAATGAAGAGAAGAGTAAAGGCGATTTATTGGTTGATGTATAACCTATTCTAATAAGGCGCAGGCAGCAATCATCTATAGGCCTACGTGCAGCAGCAGGTCGGTCGTTCACAAGTTAAATATAGAATAAATATATTTGTCATATCAAATTAAAACCTGACGTTTCAATTTACCATGCCCTGCTCAGAGCCGTTGGCATGCCTACGGGGGTTTGATTGACAGGTGGCCTGGCCAATCATAACGCCGAATACGCAACTTTGTCCGACAACAAAGCTGTCAGTCGGTGGACATGAACTTGAAAACGGTAATGTTTAAATTACTTAAATGACAATATTTGAAAGTTGAGACTTTGTTTCATATCAACAGTAAGCTGCTCTGAACTCTCTCGTAATCACTCGGTGTAACGTTAGTCTTTGCCCCGCGAAGTATTTTTCACTGCGTGAGTGCATGAGAACATGATGTGCGTGACTCGCGAGAGCCGCCTGGCTCGTGGCCCGTCACATAGTACCTAAAAAAGGCGGGTCTTTGCGAACGTCTCTATTAATGATAATGATTCCATGATAATGCATGGAATATAAGGCAAAGTGCAACTAAATAACAGGGCTAATTTGTGGGGGACGTTGCGTGGTAAGGCTTTGGTAATCAGATGGCTTGCAGTATCTGCTCCACAGCCAATCACGGGCCCCCTCCTTGCTTGGGCCCCGGGGCTTAAGCCCCGCCTAGCCCTATGGTTAATGCGGCCATGTCTGCACACACTACACAATGGTTATGACGTCCCCTTTAAGGCCCCGTCCACACTACTGCGTTGTCGTTTAAAAACGGAGACCTTTTGCTACGTTTGCACCTCCCGTCCACACTAAAACGGGAAAAACGAAGACCTAAAACGGAGAAGTTTAGAAACGCTGCAGCTGCGTTTTGCGTTTTAAATCTCCGGAGGGCGTTTTAGTGTGGACGAGACAAAGCGGAGGAGTTTACAAACGATGACGCAGTGGCTCACACTCGGCTCTATGATTGGGTGTCATCAGTTATGACGTGTCCTTTCCTGATTCGCCAACCACTGTTTACACCGGCGCGCGCATGCCCAGTGTTGGAGAATGGTCACGTGATCCGTGTTTTCAGTCGTTTTAGTGTGGACGGAGATAAATTCTAATACGCAGGTAAAACGCTAGTGTGGACGGAGATCGTTTTCGTTTTAATTCTCCGTTTTTAAACGAAAACGCAGTAGTGTGGACGGGGCCTAAGTTATGAAATCATTATTTCTGAATGTTCTCAGAAAGTTTTTCTAAATGTTTAAAAAAACACATTCAATTTAGCAACACATTTAAAAAACGTTAGGTCGAACTTCCAACTAAATACTTTTATAACTTTTAAACTTTTTACACACACACTGAACAACATGAAGCATTGCTTGGTCACTGGTTAAGCTAAACTGGTATTATCTAATTGTGGACAGCTGACAGATATTCAACATAATTCATGTGTGAGAGTCCAACAGAAGGACGGACCAAACCAGTCCAATATCAAACACTGAGTTCTGCTTACATTTATCACCAACTATAGCCAATACACTGATCACGTGAGAAATGTTCTGAATATATTGTAGTTTAATATATTTCCCTGACCTCTGACCTTCTGCCTCCTCCAGACACTGACGGCGAGAACAAGAAGTTCATTTTTGAGCTCAATGGAGACAAATGGATGGTAACTCTCTGAAAACGCTTTTGTTTGTCGAGCGCATTTGCTCTCCGTGACTTCGCTATGATTGCGATTTGCAGAAATTACCTGAAGATCTCCAGTTTATGACGTATCTGAGGGAATGGCACATCCACGCGACGAAGATTCGCGAGATTCCCGCGTACATCGAGGCGTTCGTGGATCTGCGTGTTCTGGACGTTCCCAAGAACGGACTGACGAGGATTCCTGTGGAAATCGGTATGTGTCGCTAAACCTCGGATCTCACACCGAATTAAACATTCCACACGGTAGAAATCACACAAACGTCTCGTCTTTCACAGGGAAACTGATCAACCTGAGGGAATTAAATGTGAATTATAATAAACTGAAGAGTATTCCAGCTGAACTCGGAGAATGCGAGAATCTAGAACGATTAGAGATGACGGGAAACAGAAGCCTGTCTGAGCTTCCCTTCGAGGTACAATCCTGCAGTTCTGTCATTCATATAACGTTAGATTCTTTCTTTTACAGATATTTGTGTCTATCCCAGCAAACCCTTCTGTTAAAGTGGTGGTATAATGCCCTTTTCACAAGATGTAAAACAAGTCTCTGATGTCCACAGAGTGTGTGTGTGAAGTTTAGCTCAAAATACCCCAGTTTTTCTGAATGTTAGTTTACGATTTTATGTATTTTTTTTTTTCTGTACGATTTTATGTATCTGATGTGGAGTTAGTCATTGATGACGTCACTTTGTAGGACAACTCGGAAGCTAGCGGCGCATATGGGTTCCCTCGGTCGAAAAGCTATGCATTTTCCCCATAGACTTTTGGAAAATCGCAAAAAAATAAGATCTGTGTTTAACAAAGAGTTGTGACCCTTACACGTTTTGTCTATCAAGATAATCTTTACAAGTTATTTCAAAATGTATCATTTTGAAGCCTATATAAAAATTTAAAAAGAAAAACACAATCAGACACAATAAAGTTTAAAAAAAACCACAAGCAGGTTATAACTGTGTGTTCTAGATCAAAACTTGAAAATATTTAGAGGCTTTTGTAATTAGGATTTAGCAAAAACCCATTCAAAAATCCCACAGGCTTTAGAGCGAGAGAACAGGTGTTCCCCATCGAGATTTCCTACTTACCGGTTATGCGCATGTGCAGACTCATAGTTTTTTTTTTTTTTAAATTTTTTTACAAAAGGTACATTTTCCTGTTATAATGTATAATTTCCCTTTAAAAAATGCTTACTACCATATGAATATTTGTACGGTCAGCCGGCTGAAAAGGAATAACTGAAAGTTTCAGTTACTATAAGAAAAGGTGTACTTTGACAAGTCAAAGATGAATATTTTATGATAATTTTTACTTTTCACACCGTTTTAAAAATAAAAACAGTAGTCTACAGTATACAGTAGCTACTCATAACTTAGAATTGTATTTCATACGACTTTAATCGGCATTCTGTGATCAATTCGCGCTACGGTAGCATTTTTCGACAAGGCAGCAAAAATCGACAGAACACCGGTAGTGCTAAAATGCTAACTCACTTTCGCGTTTTGGCCTACAGAGTGACGTCGTAACTTCGGCACTCTATTTATAAATCTCGTTCCAGGGGGCGGGGTTTATGTAAATTCTAGGGTTGGTGACGTCATCAGCACAACAACATTTTAAATCGATGTTTTGAAATATAGTTTCGATAACTCAATGGAAATGTTTTTCGGTTCTTCTTTCAGCTGCGGAGTCTGAGGAAACTGAAGCACTTGGACGTGTCGGAGAACCAGTTTCCCAGCATCCCGATCTGTGTTCTGCGCATGGAGAACCTGAAGTGCTTAGACATCAGCAACAACAGACTCACAGACCTGCCTGAGGACATCGACCGGTGTGTGTGTGTGTGTGAGAGAGTTTCTGTTGAGGCACACTCACACACTCATCATGAGACGCTGTGATTCTCTCCTCAGACTGGAGGCTATAGAGACGCTGTTCCTCCACAGGAACCGAGTGCGCCGCGTCCCGATGGCGATGGCGAACCTCACGCACCTGAAGATGCTGGTCATCAGCGCCGACGAGCTCTACAGCATCCCGTCCAAGATCGTCGACAGTCCCGACATCAAGTGTGTGTGTGTCAGCAGAAATACCCTGTCCTCGTGTGATTCTGAGAGCGTTGATCCAAACTCACTCGGTCTGATCCTGATCTTTCTGTAGATTAATCCGACTTTATGACAACGCCATCAGCGCTCCGGCCGAGGACGTGACGGAGACGGACGCAGAAGCCCAGGATCAACACGAGAAGCAGTTCATGCAGACATACATCCAGTCTCTTCAGGACAGAGGTGACGTCACACACACACTGGCCATCCACCTCATGGGTTTGGTACTGTTCTTTACATTTAAACCACAAAGTCCTGGGGTCTTGGACTCCACTGATGGATAAATATTTTCCAGAGGGATGGATGACTTAAAATATGTGTTTAAAAATAATACGTTTACAGATATTGAGCTTTAAATGTTCCTTTCAGACACGCAACCGGTGTACACCACTAAAGTGTCCTTCAGCTGCTCGCTGTAGAAGATGAAGAACACACACCATCATCATCATCATCATCATCAGTGTGATCCGGTCATTAGTTCTCTCATTCCGAGTGCAATCCACATTTAAATGCAGGTTATACTGTAGATGAGTTTGAGCATCTAAATGGTTTCGATTTCTGTTGTAGCAGCACTTTTCTATTGTTTTATTGTTGTTTTCCAAATATCTAAACATTCTTAAATCATTTACTGGAGAAGCAAAATTACTGAAGATGTTAAGTTTTGTTTAATGATAAATAAAAGTGTGTTTAAAAAAGAACAAATGAAGAGTTCAGATGCAAAAGCCTCTAAATGCCATTTGAAATTTTCTTCTTTAATGATGATTTTTATCAAACTTGTATATTTAAGTTCAGTGATTTCACTTAAATAACAATTAATTGGTAATTATCATTGCCATTTAAGTGAAATTACTGAACTTAAATATACAAGCTTGATAAAAATGATCATTCTAGAAGAAAATTTCAAATGGCACTTCAAACTCTTCAAATAGAAGTAAACGCAATATATAAGGGCAAATACGATTTCTATACGACTCTTTATCTTGTTTTAAGCAGAAATCACTTTATATCTTCAGTCGTCGTTGTTCTTCCCCAGTAAACGTCTCTTGATTTAATGTGTAGATATTTGCGGGTCAGATGTGTAACACTGACTGACAACGTTCACGTTTATCATCATTAGTTAAAACGCTGATGCCAAACCCATTTTGATCTGGTTTTCGTTGGAGATCCTCATTAAGTTTGTTTTGATGTGACCAAATGTTTAACAGCATGATTATGATCCTGTTTGATAGAACTCAATGTTTTATAAGAAATGTCATTAAAAAGAAGAGCCATTTTAATGAATTGCAATTTCAATGTTTTCATCTATTTTGCCTTCTGCCATAAATATAACCTGCAAATCATGACGTTCTTCCTCAGTGTTTCTGTCTCAAATATCGAAACATTTCTAAATCAAGCCACATTTACTGGAGAATGACTGAAGATATGAAGAAAATGAAGTGAGTTAAAACCAGAACAAATATCTGCCAGTGGAATATTCAAACGGATATTTGTTCTTGTGTTAAGGACATTTTTGATGATTTTTTTTTAATCCTAATATCTTTAGTCTCTCCAGTAAATGTCTCTTGATTTAAGAATGTTTATATATTTGTGCTGGAATATGAGACAGAAACACTGAGGAAGAACGTTGATTTTTTTAAGAGCTGTCGATGGAGAAAAACACAAATCAATCCTGGAATATGAAGTGGTTTATTGAAACATTGATTCACGAACTCGTCTGGTTGCTGTGATCCGCAAACCAATGCTTAAAGGAGTAGTTCACTTTAAAAAAAACTTTTGCTGATAATTTACTCACCCCTGTGTCATCCAAGATGTCAATGTCTTTCTTTCTTCAGTCGAAAAGAAATGAAGGTTTTTGATGAAAACATTCCAGGATTTTCTGCATATAATGGACTTCAATGGGGTCCAAACAGTTCAAGGTTCAAAATGAACGAATTTGGTTCATTCAATGAACAGAATGAATCGAAAACAGATTCATTCATTTTGATGAACGATGATCCTTCACAAATCACTCTAATATGAGGATCTGATGATCAAGAAACATTTATGATTATGATTTTCAACATGAACGAATTTCTGAGTCAATTCATTCTTTTCGTTCGTTGAATGAACCAATTGACTCGAAAAAAGATTTGTTCATTTTGATGAACGAGTTCGAACAGGAGAGTCACGAACGTGCATCACAGAACAGAGCAAGGCGAGCATTTGAGCTTTTAAAACTTAAACTTTGTTATTTATTTATTAAACGAGCGCTCGTTTCGCTTGATAAGACCCTTATTCATCGTCTGGTGTCGTTTAAAGCCCTTTGAACAGTTTGCACTGAAACTGTCTTCTGGACCTTGAACCGTTTGGACCCCATTGAAGTCCATTATATGGAGAAAATCCTGGAATGTTTTCATCAAAAACCTTCATTTCTTTTCGACTGAAGAAAGAAAGACATGGACATCTTGGATGACACAGGCGTGAGTAAATTATCAGCAAAAGTTTTTTTTAAAAGTGAACTACTCCTTTAATGTGCGCTGAATGCATTGATGACAAACTGAGAGTCTGCATAGACATTGAGTCGAGACATCGTTAAAAAACAAAGTGCATTTCATCGTAAAACATCTAAAATGACTTTAGTGGGGCGACGAGCTTATCCTTCATAAATACAGTCACATCAACACTTCATTTTCAAGTATGCATAATCATAATCAGGTCCCCAAGATTGGCGATTAAAGGTTTGCTGTTCTGTGCTGCTGAAACACACACACACACACACAGTCCTGCTTGATAACGCAGTGATCGTCGCGGAGTTAGGTGTGTGTTCATGATGTTATTGCTGCGGTTTATACATCATATAATGCAATCAATCAGATCATCTTAAGCTAACGACACAATGAAACTGAAAATCGTTTAACATACAATAAAAAAAAACTATTTAATTAAATACTCGCATAATAATCAATTCTGTTAGGAAGCAATGATAAATCAGTAACCGTGATGATTGGAAATTATATACATCGATTGATTAAATCGCACACAAAAAATGCTTTTTGTAACTCAGTATTTGTCTCGTTTCCAGTCCAAATATCTAAAAAAAATATTAAATCAAGATACATTTACTAAAGTAGTAATATTATGTCCTGTTTTCCAGGGGGATTCATCAAAATAAAGTGAGTTTTTGCTTGAAAAAAACCAAAATGATCTGCCAATAGTGTCAGAAAAATAATGTTAACTCAAACTGAAACCAGATTATTTTTCTGACCACATTGGCAGATCATGACCCTAACAGATCAACTCGCTTAATTTTTTATTTATTTGGCCAGAAAACAAGACTTAATATCTTATGTAATTCCACTACTGTGATAAATGGATCTTGATTTCAAAAATGTTTGATATTCGGACTGGAAACGAGAGCCTGTGTTGTTGAGTTGTGAGGCCGCTCTGTGTCGAGTCATTATGAATATAGATCCAGTTTACTTTGTAATAATTCATCTATCAAAGCTGCATCTGACTTTAAAGGGTAACGTTATAGTTCACTTTGAAATTAATTTTGATATGTTTTAGCTTACCTCAAGGGCATCCAAGATGTAGGTGTCTTTGTTTCCACAGTATTCTCAATTTTGACATTTTTTAGTCAAACCGGTGTTGTCTGTCAGTCATACACTGGAGGCTAAGGGGGTCCAAATTAAACATAATTTAATGACTCGTGAATGTAAGTACACATTGATGGTCTAAGACACGAAACAAGCGGTTTGTGTGAGAAAACGAACAGTTTTTATATAGTTTTTTACCTCGTTAACAGCCGTCGAAGTGATCTGAATCAGATGTCCAACTGAACTGAACCGAACCGTCTCCAGACGTTACGCCTGAAGTGATCTCTCGCGCGTCTACGTCACGGAGATTTCTGAAGTTTTACCCTCCACTAAACATATTTAGATATACCGAAATCGTCTTCCATTGCGATTTCCCGTATCTAAACAGGTTTAGTGAAAGGTAAAACTTCAGAAATCTCCGTGTAAACAATGCGGGACGTAGACGCGCGGCGCGAAAGATCACTTCCGGCGTAACGTCTGGAGACGGTTCGGTTCAGTTGGACATCTGATTCAGATCACTTCGACGAAGAGGTAAAAAAAAAAACTATATAAATACTGTTCGTTTTCTCACACAAACCACTTGTTTCGTGTCTTAGACCATCAATGTGTACTTATATTCACGAATCATTAAATCGTGTTTAATTTGGACCCCCTAACTGTATTAATATATGACTGACAGACAACAATGGTTTGACCAAAAAATGTCAAAATTCAGAATACTGTGGAAACAAAGACACCTACATCTTCGATGCCCTTGAGCTAAGCTAAACATATCAAACATTAATTTCAAAGTGAACTATCCCTTTAAGACGATGATTATGTCTGTTTTGTGCTATTTATTAACTTCTGATAAAAAAAAAAGCTGAGGTCTCGCTGGACGTGAATCCTGCAAAACATGACGTTTCCCAGCACAAATATCGAAATATTCATAAATCTGTAGATTTACTGGAGAAGCAAAATCACTCAAGATATTAAGACTGAAAAGTGCATGAAAATGGAGTGAGTTTGTGTTTAAAACAAGAACAAATATCTGACAGTGGAGAGAAATAATCTGAGCTCAAAGTTGGCAGACATTTTGTCCTGTTTTAACCATTCATTTTTATGCACTTTTCATTAAATAAGACATTTATCTTCCTCTCCAGTAAATGTCTCTTGATTTAAGAATGTTTAGATATGTGTGCTGGAAAACCAGACTTGAATGAAAATTATGTTTCGCAGTGTTTTTAAAACGTTGCACACTGACTTTATTATTGCAGTCTGTCCAAGTTTAGCGCAGAGGTTAAAGGTCATCAGTAATACATTATAGCATTACACTTACATTCAGAGACACGGCAGCACATAAACTATACGCCAAAATATGAAGAAGGCACATTCTCTTTCAAAGATTCAAAACCAGAAGGATAAAAAATAAGATTGTAATCTTTAGAATAAGGTTTCATTTGTTAGCATTAGCTTTCCACATTAGTTAGCAAGAACTAACAATGAAAAAGACTTCTACAGCATTTATAAATCTTGTTCATGTTAAATCATGATACATTAAAAATTTCATGCTCAGTTCATGTAAAATTAAAAACATTACATTACGTTCTTGCACTGTGGGCTAATATGGACAAACAATGACCAGTAGTCCACATTTGAAGTGGATCAGAACACGAGTTTTGAACAATACCTGTCGTAGGACAACTTTGACTCACTTTTTTGATCCACTACTAATGTTGACTATTGTATTTGTATTAACTAACATTGATCAAGATTAATAAATGCTGCAGTTAAAGCGATAGTTCACTTTGAAATTAATTTTTGATATGTTTTATCTTACCTCAAGGGCATCCAAGATGGGCTAATTAAAATTTTTGGGTGAACTATCCCTTTAATGTTAGCTAATGCAATGTTATCAAATGAGACCATGTCACCAAAAAGACGTTTAGACATCTCATACAAAGCTTTTTCAGACACACTGCTGGAATGGAGACCTTGCTGGGGTTCAGTGGTCTATAAGCTGCTGTCCTGTAGAAGAGGCTCGTTGTCTTCGTCACTCACAGGAACGGAGCCGTTCTCGGGGCCGCCGCTCACCGGCTCCGTCATGATCCTCGTGCTGCACGTCTTCACGACCGGAGTGTGTTGAGCCGGGATGAAGACCGCCACCAGAAGCGCCAGCACAACCGTACACGCGCCGAACAGGAACGGGGGTCCAGGAATAACGGACTTCTGAAACACAAAACATAAAATCCCATATTACGAACTTTCAAGGCCAGACAAGGCCAGTAATCAGGAGAGGTCGTTATGTAGAGTAAGACTACACGCCGGCAATCAAAACTATTTATCTGGACAATAACTTTATTGTAGATCTGCTGTAAAGCCTAAACACTCTCTGTGACTGTAATCTCCTGTTATCACTGTAACGCTGCTGTGAGACTCTACACTCTCAGAAAAAAAGGTACAAAAGCTGTCACTGGGGCTGCACCTTTTCAAAAGGTACACTTTTGTATCCAAAGGCTACATATTGGTACCTTAGTGGTACATAATAGCACATGAAATGTACATATTAGCACATGAAATGTACATATTAGCTCATGAAATGGACATATTAGCACCTAAAATGTACATATTAACACCTAAAATGGACATATTAGCTCATGAAATGGACATATTAGCACCTAAAATGTACATATTACCACCTAAAATGTACATATTACCACCTAAAATGTTCATATTAGCTCATAAAATGGACATATTAGCACCTAAAATGTACATATTAGCACCTAAAATGTTCATATTAGCTCATAAAATGTTCATATTAGCTCATAAAATGGACATATTAGCACCTAAAATGGACATATTAGCACCTAAAATGTACATATTATCGCCTAAAATGTACATATTAGCACCTAAAATGGACATATTACCACCTAAAATGTACATATTAGCACCTAAAATGTACATATTATCGCCTAAAATGTACATATTAGCACCTAAAATTGACATATTACCACCTAAAATTGACATATTAGCACCTAAAATGTACATATTAGCTCATGAAATGGATATATTAGCACCTAAAATGTACATATTATCGCCTAAAATGTACATATTAGCTCATGAAATGGATATATTAGCACCTAAAATGTACATATTAGCACCTAAAATGTACATATTAGCACCTAAAATTGACATATTACCACCTAAAATTGACATATTACCACCTAAAATGTACATATTAGCTCATGAAATGTACATATTACCACCTAAAATGTTCATATTAGCTCATAAAATGGACATATTATCGCCTAAAATGTACATATTAGCACCTAAAATTGACATATTACCACCTAAAATGTACATATTACCACCTAAAATGTACATATTAACACCTAAAATGTACATATTACCACCTAAAATGTACATATTACCACCTAAAATGTACATATTACCACCTAAAATGTACATATTATCACCTAAAATGTACATATTACTACCTAAAATGGACATATTAGCTCATGAAATGGACATATTAGCACCTAAAATGTACATATTATCACCTAAAATGTACATATTATCGCCTAAAATGTACATATTAACACCTAAAATTGACATTACCACCTAAAATGTACATATTAACACCTAAAATGGACATATTAGCTTATGAAATGGACATATTAGCACCTAAAATGGACAAAAGTTTACCTTTTAAAAAGGTACAGCCCCAGTGACAGCTTTTGTACCTTTTTTTCTGAGAGTGTATACTGTTAAAGCGCTGTATTGATAACGCAGTAAGCTGCAGGAATATCGTACAGAAAGAATAACACTGGAAGACTCTGACCTCTTCGGTGCCGGGCGTGACGGGGTTCGGGACGGGGCTCATCTCCTTCAGCTCCACATTGAAGAGGAAGAATATGAATCCGAAGAGAGCCGGGCCGAGTCCGTTACACAGACCTCGAATCCCTGTGATCATTCCCTGAACCGCTCCTACAACACACACAAACCATGATCAACTCAGAGAACCAGAGGTTTTCCACCCTAAAATTTAATTTGCTACTTCCCGTTTAATGTGGATTGATATTTTAATCACTTTTATTTGGTGATCAATATTATTTATTATAAGTTAACATACCAGATACAAATCAAGGTTCACTGAACTATATACAAACAGATGCCATGAAAACTCTCCACATATAAGAATATATATATATATTTTTTTTCTTTACAATATATAAATATAAATAGATATATATAGAAATTAGGGCTGTGCAAAAATTAATTGCGATTAATCGCATCCAAAATAAAAGTCTGTGTTTACATAATATATTTGTGTGTGCTGTATATAATTATTTTGTATATATAAATACAAACACATGCATGTATATATTTAAGAAAATGCGTTATTCATGTATAAAATATTTATATTTATATAATATAGATTATGTATTTATAAATATATACAGAATTCAAGCGCAAATAATTCTTAAATATATACATGCATGCATAGGTATTTATATATACAAAATAATTATATACAGCACACACAAATATATTATGTAAACACAGACTTTTATTTTGGATGCGATTAATCGCAATTAATTTTTGCACAGCCCTAATAGAAATACATAAATATTAATATATAATAAATATAGAAATTACAGAGAGACGGATGAATTAATATTTCTTGATAATTTACTCTCCACCACGTCATCCGAGATGTTCATGTCCGTCTCTCTTCAGTGGAAATTACGGTTTTTGAGGAACACACTCCAGGGTTTCTCCATGTAGTGTCTTCAATGGGGTCGAAGGTCAGATGTGACCTTCAGAGTCTCGACACGATCCAGCCGAGGAATAAGAGTCTGATCTAGACAAACCAGCGACATTTACAACAAAACACACATTTATATACTTTAACCACTAATGCTGACTTGCTCGAGCTGTGATGCGACACAAGTTACTGAACGTAATCAGGGTGAAAGGTCAAAAAACACTGAAAAATCGTCCAACATCGTTGTTTTACCTTTTATTTATTTTTTATACATTTTGTGAATGCCGCTTGACTCAGTCTTTGCACGTTTGCTTTGTAAACACTGGGTCTGTTCTTACGCCTACGTCCCGCTTGACCTTTCACCCTGATTACATAACGTGCGTCACATCACAGCGAGAGCAAGACCAGCATTAGTGGTTAAAGTATATAACAGTGTTGTAGTACTCGAGACTCGGACTCGTCTCGGACTCGGTCTCGAGACCATATTTTAATGGTCTTGGTCTTGTCATGGACTCGTGTCCATTTGGACTCGGAATTGACTCGTACTCGAACATTTTTTTTTTAGGACTCGGAATTATTCCCGAGTCCACTCGAGTTCAATTAAAAATATTTTTCATGATTATTAATGTATGTTAATAAAATATTTCTTGACACGCCCAGTGATTGGTGATTTTCTAGTTCTCAACTGCGCATGACAAATTGTAATACAATTACTTTTAACACCACCTACTATGTGGCCTTTTTACCCTAAACTGATCATATTTTTTAAACTCTAAGTAAATTCAGTAAAAAAAAAATAATAATAAAGTAAATAAAAGTAAATTAGGTAATCAACCCTCACTGGTCTCGGTCTCGACTCGGACTCGACCGTCTCTGGTCTCGGACTCGACCCTCACTGGTCTCGGTCTTGACTCGGACTCGAGTGAGGTGGTCTCGACTACAACACTGGTATATAAATGTGTGTTTTGTTGTAAATGTCGCTGGTTTGTGTAGATCAGACTCTTATTCCTCGGCTGGATCGTGTCGAGACTCTGAAGCTCACATCTGACCTTCGACCCGTTTGGACCCCATTGAAGACACTACATGGAGAAACCCTGGAGTGTGTTCCTCAGAAACCTTCATTTCTTTTCCGACCAAAGAAAGAAACACATGAGCATCTTGGATGACGTGGGGGAGAGTAAACTTAAATTCTGAAGGGAACTCAAATCATTGTTAATGTACATAATTTCAGCTCTCAGGCTGAGAAAACCGTCTTCCGCAGCAGGAGTGTGTCGTTACGGAGGCGTATTGCATTCACTTGAAGAAAAAAAATCTACTCTGTTTTTCTGAATTAATGAGTTAATTTTTCATGAGAAAAAAAAAATTGCCCTGTTTTTCTGAATTAATGACTTAATTTTTCATGAGAAAAAAAAATTGCTCTGTTTTTCTGAATTAATGACTTAATTTTTCATGAGAAAAAAAAATTGCTCTGTTTTTCTGAATTAATGACTTAATTTTTCATGAGAAAAAAAAAATTGCTCTGTTTTTCTGAATTAATGACTTAATTTTTCATGAGAAAAAAAATTTTTTCTCTGTTTTTCTGAATTAATGAGTTAATTTTTCATGAGAAAATTTTTTTTGCTCTGTTTTTCTGAATTAATGAGTTAATTTTTCATGAGAAAAAAAGTTTTTCTCTGTTTTCTGAATTAATGAGTTCATTTTTCATGAGAAAAAAAATTTTTTCTCTGTTTTTCTGAATTAACGAGTTAATTTTTCATGAGAAAAAAAGTTTTTCTCTGTTTTCTGAATTAATGAGTTCATTTTTCGTGAGAAAAAAAGTTTTGCTCTGTTTTTCTGAATTAACTCGTTAATTCAGAAAAACAGAGCAAAAAAAAAAATTCCATGAAAAATTAACTCGTTAATTCAGAAAAACAGAGCAAAAAAAAAAAATTCTCATAAAAAATTAACTCATTAATTCAGAAAAACAGAGAAAAAAATTTTTTTCTCATGAAAAATTAACTCGTTAATTCAGAAAAACAGAGTAGATTTTTTTTTCTTCAAGTGAATGCAATACACCTCCGTATGTCGTCAGCGTCACACACACACACACACACACACGCTGTGGTCGGAGTCTTACCCTGCTGGTCATGATCTGTGCAGTGAGAGACGAGCGCGCTCACGGCGGGAAAGGTGATACTGGACATGGCAGCGACGGTCCCGGCCGCCCACATCATCCTGAGACACACACACACACACACACACACACACGCTATTTTAAACCCAGCGAGTCACCGGCCGGCAATCCCTTCACAACAGAGCTGACCTCACGTGTTCAAGTGCTTTTCCATTACAAACAACGCCAGTCATTCAGATCAAGACAAACCTCATCCACAGGGCTGGGCAAAAAATTTTTTTTTTTCTAATTAATCGGTTTTTTAAAATGTGGTCGAATCAAAATCGATTAAACAATTTATTTTTTTAATCTAACACCCAATAGCCAGTATTAGTGTTCCTGCACGGGTCATAGGCTTGAGCCTCCATGTTACCAAGAATGCTGGGAGATTTTCTGTGTGTTTAATCTAAAACATAAAATAAGCGTGCGACTGTTCTGACTGTTCAATTTATCATCCTGCATCAAAATCCTGTCTCTTCATTGTATGCATCTGAAATATAGAGTTGTGTTCTGTTTTAATGTACCTAACATAAAAAGGTGTCCGCGGGGTTTTAAAAAGTGATAAATCAAAATTGTCAAATTTAAGGCCATTAAAAGTGTTAAATGTAGTCTGAGAGGTATTATTTTTTTTAAATTAGGTATTATTATTTTTTTTCAGACTATCAGGTGTCCTATTCTGTGTTTGCGTTAGTCCGTATAAATATGGGCTTTAGCTTATCTGGGCACAATCAAAGATCGTTCATCTCTGTCTGCGGTTGATGCTGACGTCATATTCACTGGCTGGACGATATATAGAGGCTATATAACCCTGTTATAAGTGATCACCCGGATTTAGACCGACCTATATTGTATTTATATAAAGCGTTCACAGGCAAATTTGCTTTAGCCTATGTAGATCTATATATTGAAATACCCTTTTATTGAAATCAGGCAAACATAAATGTCAGGCGACACGATTGCTGGCTGCATGTCAATATCCACGGATCACTGGATCTTTAGTAAGTCCAACTATATTGAGTCCAACATTTAGTTTAAATTGATCAAATTGTTAGTTTTAGTCGCATTTTCGTTTAATAGTTTCCCCTATTAAATCCAATCACGCAGCAGATCAGTCAGGTTGAGGGGGGTTGTACCGGCGGGAAAGTGATGTCAATGCAATCCCTGTATTGTTTGGTGTGTAAAAAAACATCAATGTCGACTGGATGGGAGCTAATGCAATCCACTAAACATAAAAATGTAATGCGTGCTCTAAATCTATTCATTTTTGTATGTTATAAATGTCAAAATCTGTGTAATAGAAAGGTCGCTGGTTAACACTTGCAATTCGGTGTCGTGACGGTTTTAAAAAAAATTCTGAAGGTAGTAAAATAGGTATCAAAAAGTAGTAAATTTAACTTAAGGATTACTGTATACACCCTGGTTTAATATACAGGTTTGTGGCTAAGCTATTAATTAACCCCTTGTAAACTTATGTTCACTGCTCTTTGTTATAAATATAGGATTTGTATTAAATTTAAAAAATATTTAAAAAAATAGTAATCTAAATGAATTAAGAGCTTGTGAATCGAATCGAATTGGAACATGTGACTCGATGCCCAGCCCAACTCATCCTAAACACTCAGATTGGAGACGCAGCTCACCATGGTTCTGACCCGAAGCCGTACCAGGCCAGCTGGAACAGCTGAAACCCCAGTCCCAGAAGCACTGTGCTTTTATTGCCGATTCTCTTCATTAGAAGGCTTAAAAGTAACGTCTGCAAAAACACAATCATGATCATGAACGGGGATTCACCAATGTCACATCGGCTCGACGATCAGGTCCGATTTAGGCTTTTATTCACATATGTGAGCCACAAAACCAGTCACATGGGTCATGAGATTTATATACAAGTATAAACAAGCTTGTCATTGATGTACGGTTTGATAGGATATGACAATATTTGGCTGAGATACACGATACACCATAATCTGAGGGTGCAAATAAATCTAAACATTGAGGAAAAGTTGTGCATTTATGTCACGTTTGTGCTTCATCCACTCACAGAAACAAATGTTTGATATAATTACTGGAGGAAATTTACTTTTAATTTAATCTTTACTGATTTTCTGCATGAAAGAAAAATGGATAATTTTGTTATTGCCACAGATATACCCGTGGGTCATGTGACTGGGTTTGTGGTCCAGGGTCAACACGAGAATGAACCGCATTGTGTTCACAGTTCATTAGCTAGCAATAAAAAAAGTTTATTTACTGTTAATTACAGATGCATGTTTGAATAAATGTGTCGTGAAGATGAGTTTACCTGTGCAATGATGGACAGGATTCCCACCATCGCTATATACGCCGCAATTGCTTCAGATGAGAAGTTAATGACCTGAAACACCAACACACAGTCTCTAATGTTTGTGCGCATAACAGGGAAATGAACACACATTCATAAGGGTGGTTATGAATAATTCCTTTGAATCATAATTAGTCTATTTCTTGTTCAATATCCTGTTGCGTTTGGGCAGACGCCACATTGCTAGATGCTATAAAGCGTCGCGCACCTGTCCCAGGTAGAGGAAGAAGCTGGAGTACTGTCCGGCCTCCGGAAGATACGACAGGAACACGGTGACGCAGATGAGCAGCACTGTGGAGTCTTTCCCAACCTTCCTCAGAGACTACACACACACACACACACACACACAGAGTTACACACTGCAGTGACGTTTCTGAGGTATATTTTTGGTAGTAAAGACATCGTAACTTCAGTGGATCAGCCTTAATCAGTCCCTCCAGGATTTCACGATTTTTTTTTTGTGATTTTTGCGATCAAAATGACTGATTTTGTGGTGGTAATTTCCAAAAATTTGTGAAAAAATTTGCGATTTATATATAACATTTACCATAATAGTATTCAGTCCTTCCAGAAAACCGCAGAGTTTTTTTTTTCCGTTTTTTTTTGCGGGCAAAAATTAATTGATTACGCGGCCCGTTTTCTTTAAAAATGCGATGGAATATGTGGGATATTTATGCAATTTTATGCGATGAAATTGCAGGAATTTGCACAAATTGAGGGAACTTGCAAAAATTGCGGTTTGATGAAAAAGAGAAAAAAAGTGATTCCCCCCCTGTTCTCACTAGGCTATTGTAAGAGTCATTTCTTATTACTTCCTTTGATAAGCAAGCATACTACATCATAGAAAGTGCTGGGAATATTTAATTTCTCATCTTGTTTAATTTCAGACTGTAACGAGTGTAAATAAGGTGTGGCCCCTTTAAGAGCTGTGCGCTCCCTGTTGAACTCTCTGCAGTGTTCGAACGCCCCATGTGTGCGGGTAATTTCTGTTTGATGCTACTTCTTTTATCTTCTGTTGTTTATTAAGTAACGATGTGACGGTAGAACGTGTGACAGACAGTTATACGAGTTCGATTTGTGAGATGTCAATCGCCTCCGTGAGTCTGTCTGGCGTCGCGTAATTGCGTCACTTCATAACGTTCCCATGGAAACAGGGGGAAATGGCTGCTCTTGTGTGAAGCAAACGCAACATTTTTCAACTTTCTGCTAAGATACATGTGACTTTTTTTGCAACGAAAATGCGAGGATTATGAAATTATGCAAACCCCGCATATTTTGCACGGAAATCGGCAATTTATGTGGCGAAAGTGCGGCGTATTTGAAAAAATGCGGCCCCCGCATAAATATGCGGACTTTGGCTGATTTTGCATTGAATTCAGCGATCGCATAATCGCGTTTTTCTGGAGGGACTGATTAATGGTGCATTGCACAAGTCTCAGAGTTTTTGCAGAACTACGCCCCCTCTGGCGACAAGCGGAACTGCAACCAGAGGTGTGCACACACACGCTTGCACATCTTTTGCTACAGTCATAATGTCCTCAGAGGTGATAAAGTTATAAATCTGCAAGTCATTTTAAATACATGAAAGGAAAGGCATTGGAGTAAATTACACACTTATGTGTGTGTGTGTGTGAGAGAGGGGGAAACGGACGGTTTTTGTTTCCGTCTATCTCCAAGTTGAACTGTTTTATGTGTTTACTGTATCCACTTATGACTTGAAAAAATGACTTATCTGACGTCCATGTTTCGAGTGGATCGAAGTGAAATATCAATATGTAAAAATCAGAAGGATGTGGCGTTTACGCTCCCGACACAAGAACGAATGCTTATACAATGTTCAGGGAAAGAGCCGTTCTGTACTGTGATGTCAATGTGTCATTCATAGAAAAGGGAAACTATAGTCTCACATAGCCAGATCTATTTAGTCTCAAATGTTGTTTATAATTAAACTATCATAACAGTGATTAATGAGCTCATCTGCTGGTGAAACATCCGCATCTCTGTTATCAGATGCTTTCTGAAATGCTATTTTCTCATTTTTGTGTGTTTATGTTTATGAAGAACAGAAAATAACTTCTCGAATCATGTTCTTTCGTACGTTACGATCATGAACAGTGAGTGCAGTTCGCTAAACGGCCACCGGTGGCGCTATAACACAGGTTACTGGAATCTACATACAGGTGAAACTCAAAAAAAGTTCATTAATTTCAGTAATTTAACTTAAAATGTGACACTAATATATTATACAGACTCATTACAGGCAAAGGGAGATATTTCAAGCCTTTTTTTGTTATAATTGTGATGATTTATTGCTTACAGATATGAAAACCTTTTCACAATTTGGGGTTTTCATAGCTGTAAGTCATAACTATCACATTTATTAACAAATAAAGGCTTGAAATATCTCACTTTGCATGTAATGAGTCTATATAATATATTAGTTTCAGCTTTTAAGTTGAATTACTGAAATAAATGAACTTTTAATTTTTTAGTCTAAAATATCCTTTAAGATCACTCTGTTATGACAGTTCGATTATAATAATGACCTCATCTGTCGACATGATGAATTTTAGTGTTTATTGTGTGTATGAAGAGTGTGTAGCTCACAGCGAACGGGTCCGCCTGCGCCCAGGAGATGGGGAAACCCCACGACGACAGCCTCATCTTGTCGGGCAGAGACTCGGGCACCACCAGCAGGATGAAGAGGATGTCGGCCACTGCGATGATGGTGGCGAGCAGAACCACCAGCCTGTCCCCGTACCGGGCCGACAGGAACGCGCCGATAGCCGGACTCGTCACCAAACTCGCTGCGAACGTCGCCGAAACCTGAAACACCAAACAACCCGAGAGATGAAACACAGAGACTAAAGCTTTCCTGGAGCTCAGACTGTCGCTTGCAACGCCAAGGTCATGGGTTCGATTCCCAGGGGAAGCAAGCACTCATAAGAATGTACATGTGGAGCTTGAAATGCAATGCGAGTCACTCTGGATAAAAGCGTAAATATGTGAAGCATATGGAGATTTAAAGCAGCTTCACAGTAATAAACAGGAAAACAACAAAATCAATGATGCAAACTTTATCTAATATGTACGGAGGTGTATTGCATTCACTTGAAGAAAACAAATTTTTCTCTGTTTTTCTGAATTAATGAGTTAATTTTTCATGAGAAAAAAACATTTTTCTCTGTTTTTCTGAATTAATGAGTTAATTTTTCATGAGAAAATTTTTTTTGCTCTGTTTTTCTGAATTAATGAGTTCATTTTTCATGAAAAAAATTTTTTTCTCTGTTTTTCTGAATTAGCGAGTTCATTTTTCATGAGAAAAAAAAATTGCTCTGTTTTTCTGAATTAATGAGTTCATTTTTCATGAGAAAAAAAAAATTTCTCTGTTTTTCTGAATTAATTAGTTAATTTTTCATGAGAAATTTTTTTTGCTCTGTTTTTCTGAATTAACGAGTTCATTTTTCATGAGAAAAAAAAATTTTCTCTGTTTTTCTGAATTAACGAGTTCATTTTTCATGAGAAAAAAAAATTTGCTCTGTTTTTCTGAATTAACGAGTTAATTTTTCATGAGAAAAATTTTTTTTTGCTCTGTTTTTCTGAATTAACAAGTTCATTTTTCATGAGAAAAAAAAAAATTCTCGGTTTTTTCATGAGAAAAATTTTTTTTGCTCTGTTTTTCTGAATTAACAGCAAAAACTTTTTTTCTCACGAAAAATTAACTCATTAATTCAGAAAAACAGCAAAAAAAAATTCTCATGAAAAATTAACTCATTAATTCAGAAAAACAGAGTAGATTTTTTTTCTTCAAGTGAATGCAATACGCCTCCGTACATGAGACTCATTTCAATTCTATGATGCAAAAGTACATCTGCATATGAGCTGTGTGTGAGTGAGAGTGTGTTTATGTATGTATGCGTGTGTGTATGAGTGTGAGAGCGTGTTTGTGTGAGGTGTGTGTGAGGTGTGTCTCACCAGTCCATACGCTGTGCTTCGTTCATGCTCTTCTGTAATATCAGCCACATACGCAAATATCACAGAAAATGTAACAGAGAAAAGGCCAGACACCGACATCAGAGCAAAGAACCACCTGATGGAGAGAGACAGGAACACACACATCACTTTTATGCTGAACCAATCAGTTGATTTTAACGGCAGAAACACGGACAGGTCCTAGGGTGACCACCCGTCCCGCTTTGCGCTGTACTGCACAGCATTTTCACCTCTTGTCCCGCACGTCGCATACTGAGGAAATGTCCCGCATTTTCATCAGTCTATTAGTTTTTAATATCAAGAAAACTCGCATGCGTTCTTTTGCCTTTTTAAGAAAACATTCTACTTATTACTTTTGCTGCGTAGTTTGCAGCGCTTCGTCATGAGTACAAATACAACAGCTGTGTTTTATACACTATCCAATGGTTGAAAAGAAAGGAGTAAACACGGTCACTCGTTGGACCAGTAAATGTGGACCGGTAATTCGTTTCATATATGTTCCCTGTCAGAAAACAAATGGATAATTCGTTAAATTAAAATTTTAATTAACGGAATTTATCTGTTGTTGTTTAACCCTCAGAGGGTGTTTTAATTCACATTTAACATAATCGTATAAAAGACCGTCTATCTAATTTCATGCTGTTTTATATTTTATTTGTTCATTGTTTATTTTGTTGGATTTTTGTTGGACTTGGTCAGAACTGTTTCTAAAATATTTGTATACATGATTCCTGCTGCCTTTGGGCTCAGTGATGCTGCGTTTAAATGACTTTTTTGGGGGGGGGAAATAATTTTTTTCTGGAAGGGACTAAAAAACAAATCATTTTTATCAGCTGAAAGGCAGAATATAAATGTTTTTTCTAAGTTATACAGACATTATATAACAGTTTCCGGGTATGTTTTAGTGTTGGTAACATGTCCCACACAAACTTATAATTGTCCCACATTTGGTTTGTTTGGTCCGGTGCTGTAGAAGAGCTCAAACTATCGACCAATCAGAGTCAGTCTGTGAATCAGTGCATTCATCCTCACTGGAGTACAAGAGACCAGTCACAGGAGAGTCATGTGATGGAGCTCTCTCTCTCACACACACACACACACACGTACCACGGGCTGATCCTCATCAGTGGGATTGGGGCGCAGGTGAAAAACACAGTGAGCAGCAGGAAACTCTTTCTGCCCCAAATATCAGACAAGGCCCCGATCAGAGGAGCGCTCATGAACGACAGCAGACCCTGCAAACACAGCACACACACTCCGGTTACGACTACACACACTCCGGTTATGACATTCAATGCAAAACTGGCTTTTACACAGTAAGAGAAACAGGACAGTTAAAGCGTTAGTTGACCCAAAAATGAAAATTCTGTCAGTATTTCCTCACCCTCATGTTGTTCAACCCCGTAAGACCTTCGTTCATCTTCGCAACACAAATTAAGATATTTAAGATATTAAGATCGCTCCTGCATACAGTCCATAGGCTTCTTGAGGGAATGACTCGAAAAGTCATTAAAGACATCGTTAAAATAGTCCAAGTGACTACAGGGGCTCAATCTTAACTTTATCAAACGACGAGAACACTTTTGTGCGCAAAAAACAACAAAAATAACGACTTTATTTCAACTATTCACTTCCTTCTCCATGGGCCTGTAGTCAGTTAACGTAGTGTGATTGCGTAAAGCTACGTCACACGAAGGCTCACTATTGGCCGACGCTGGTCATGTGTGTGATGATGCGTGTGACGTACAATAACAGAAGCTTACGCTATTAAACTAGTAACCTGACTCGCGCAGAGGGAGAAATAAACCAATAGTTGAAATAAAGTCCTTATTTTTGTTGTTTTTTGCGCACAAAAGTGTTCTCGTCGTTTGATAAAGTTAAGATTGAGCCCCTGTAGTCACTTGGACTATTTTAACGATGTCTTTAATGACTTTTTGAGTCAAGAAGCCTATGGACTAGTATGCAGGAGCGATCTTAATATCTTAAATATCTTAATTTGTGTTGCGAAGATGAACGAAGGTCTTACGGGGTTGAACAACATGAGGGTGAGGAAATACTGACAGAATTTTCATTTTTGGGTCAACTAACGCTTTAATATCTAGCCCATAATGATGGAGAACTGTCTGTCACACACACTAGAACCACAGCGAACACAAATGACATGCAAATCTGTGAGCGGCTGACCTTGACGCCCTGGATGAGGCCGTTCATGAGGAACGTGTGCTGTGGGAAGGTTTCGTGCAGCACCTGTAATGAAGAACAGGTCAGAGAACAGCGTGTGTGTGTAGTGTGTGTGTGTGTGAGAGAGAGAGAGAGACGCACCGTCAGCATCGGCGTGGTCAGGAGACCCCAGGCGAAGAACTCCAGGAAGATCACAGCCACCGCATGAGACACCCTCGCCCGGCCCACACTGCGCTGCTGGAACACACACACACACACAGCTGTGAAACATGACAGTGTGAGGGGGGGTGTATTTGTATGTGTGTCTGTATGAGTGTGTGTGAGAGAGAATGTGTGTGTGAGAGAGAGAGTGTGTGAGTGTGTCTGTGAGTGTACCTGTAAGTGTGGGAGTGTGTGTGAGTAGTATGTATGTGTGAGTGAGTGAGAGAGAGATAGAGAGTGTATGTGAGTGAGTGTAATTGTGTAAGAGTGTGTGTGTGTGTGTGAGAGAGAGAGAGAGAGAGAGAAACCATGAACATGAATCTGTCATTATAGCTCTTTCTGAGCACGTGACAGAATTAAACATCACACAACACAAATAAAAAGCCTCGATCGTCATCATTTCCTTCATGTACAATAAAAGCACCGTGTTTAATGAGAATGTTGAGGTGCGATGACGTCACTCACCCTGATGTTTTTGAACGGCATGATGTTTTCCGTCCGACCCTCACATTCTGCACGAGATCTCAATCATCCTGATCGGATGTAATTGATATTAATTAATTAACTCTAGCAGCTCTCGTTATCGCTCTTCTCTTCCACTTTCTAACATCAACATTCCTGCGCATCAACGTCCGGCTTCCGGGTCTGAGTACTTCAGAGTTCGTTTCAAAATAAAAGTCTTTATTTATTTATTTATTTATTTTTTTAACTGAGGAACAGCAAATCTGAAGTAAGTGCAAATACCGAACCTTATGTGTGGACGTACACCTTATATGGCATAATAATATAAATGTAAAATATACAAATTAAAATTTCGACTTTTATAGTAATACATTCAAATTTTTATGTCACAATTACGACGAGACAAGACAGCTAAATTTAAGCTGAATTTGTTCACTACGTTTTTAATTCACTTTCTTATTTTGTTCCAGACCAACTGATAAAGATACATTTACTTTTTATTTATTTTAGTATGAGAAATATAAAATATTTATTTTATGAGTAAAATACAACAGATCGGGGGAAACAAATACCATTCTGTATTTACTGAGAAAATAACGTCGCTTTCAAACTTATATTTTGTGTCGCGTGCGTTTGATTGTTTTGAGGCGCGCTCACGTCAGCCGGCCCGTTCCCGCGCTGTGCAGTGGACACGCGCTCTCGAGGGAAACTGGCTTTTGCCGAATTAGTTTGTTAGATTCGTGCATTGTGTAAAACAGTGTGAAGAAGTGCGACAGTGGCATAAGTTTGCAATGAAACCCGGACAGTGAGGTGTGTATGATTGAGTTGTGTGTGTGAGTGAGAGAGACTGTCTGTGTGTTTGTTGTTTGTGTGGGCACGCGCATGTTTGCATTGTGTTGAAGCAGAAGCAGCTTTTACCACTTCATTCACACACTTCTTAAGTTAATGTAATGCCTCATAATTTAATTTACTGACGTCAGCACGACTTAAAAAGCATTTGTACTTTATAGAAGTACCTTTAAAAAAATACCATGGTAAGTTACATGTCCGAACTCACGGTCTTTTAACACGTAGTGCTGTTTTGTTAGTGCATGCTCAAAAGTGCTGTCTAGGTAGGGAGCTCAGCTCACTAGGTTTCTTGATAAGGGCTACACAATAGGGTTGCATTTGTTAACTTTAGTTGACTAATTTATCTTTAGTTAACATGAACTAACAAAGAAAAATAGTTCTGTTAAATGTTATTTGATGCTAGGCTTTTCAATAGAGAAACATATGATCTGTCTCATGCGAGAGACTATCATTCTAAAATGTAAAAGTACATTTAAAATCTATAAAAAGCCTATTTGTACTGTGAAAATGTAAAATAAATGAAATTATTTTGTTTTTATTAAGTTTTACAATATTTTTTTTTCAACATTATAATAAACATTGTTTTTGTATAAAACACGTATTTATTATTATAATTATGATTTTTTTTTTTTGTACATGTTTTTCTCTAAACTTCCCTTGTTAGAAAATCCCTGATTTAATTGATTTAAGCCTGCAAGAACCGTCGGGGGAAAAAAAAAACATAAATATGTGTAAAATAAGGCTGAAATTATTTAGTTTCTATTATGTTACATTATTCTTTTTTCTTCCTACTCACTATAGTATTACACTGTTAGATTAATTATTTAATTAAATCAAATTCATATTCATTTTATCTCAATAGTTTTTTTTATTATTATTATTTTAACCAAGTGAATTAATTTATTTTTTACTTTATAGATTTAATGGATCTGAGCTGACATGAATTAACAATGAACAGCTGTAGCCTATTTTACTTTTTTTAACTAACTTTAACAAAGATACTGTAACAAATGCATTACTCACTGCTAGTTAAAGGGATAGTTTTCTAGTGTGTATGACACTCTTCTATCAGACGAACTCAGAGTTATATGAAACATGTCCGGGCTCGGGTAAAGTGTGTCTGATTTCTGCGCACAGGGTCGTCAGCGGCGGGTTTGATTGGGTCAGATGGAGAGTTCGTACGGGGGTCGTCCCAAACACACTGCAGGTCAGACGCCGCCTCAGTAGTGTGCACTATAAACCTGCACTAACGCGTGACCTCATCTGGTGTTTTGTTCTGCTCAGTTGGAGAGTCGGGCGGCCGGTCCGTGATGAAGAGGAAGAGCGCGCACAGGTGAGTACAATAGTCAAGAAGTCTTCTGTGTGTGTGTGTGTGTGTGTGAGAACTCGCTCCTGTCATGCGGTGTGTGCATTAACAGGCACAAACACACACACCCCGTGGGCCCGTCCTCGTGTCCCGGTGGCAGTGTGGTGGGCTGTCGGATCCGGCACCGCTGGAGGGAGGACGGCTCCGGGCCGAGGTCGCGCTGGACCGGGACGGTTCTGGTCCAGGTGTCGGTCAACGCCTCCCTCTACCTCATCAAGTACGACGACGTGGACTGCGTGTACGGCCTGGAGATCTTCCGAGACCCGCGGGTCCAGGATCTGGAGGTTCTGCCCGGGGAGATCGCCTCGTTCCGGGTCAGCGACACTCGTCTGGCGGACCGGCTCCTGGGGCGGCCCGTGGTCCACCTGTTCGAGACGGACGGCGGGTCCAAGGACGAGTGGAAGGGGCTGGTTCTGGCCAGAGCTCCCAGCATGCCTGCGTGGTTCTTCATCACCTACGAGAAGGACCCGATGCTGTACATGTACCAGCTGATGCAGGACTATAAAGACGGAGACCTGCGCATCCTCCAAGAGTCCGGTGAGGACCGACTGCGGCAGTGACCAGCACACATCCCACTGACAAACTCCTAGAAACCTACTCGCGCATATATATATATATATATATATATATATATATATATATATATATATATGTATGCCATTAAACAATATATGCCATACATTTTTATATATATATATATGCCATTAAAATAAATATATCCCATACATTTATTTATATATATATATGCCATTAAACTAAATATATCCCATACATTTATTTATATATATATATATGCCATTAAACAATATATGCCATACATTTATATATATATATATATATATATATATATATGCCATTAAAATAAATATATCCCATACATTTATTTATATATATGCCATTAAACTAAATATATCCCATACATTTATTTATATATATATATGCCATTAAACTAAATATATCCCATACATTTATTTATATATATATATATATGCCATTAAAATAAATATATGCCATACATTTTATTTATATATATATATATGCCATTAAAATAAATATATGCCATACATATATATATATATATATATATATATATATATATATATGCCATTAAACTAAATATATCCCATACATTTATATATATATATATATATATATATATATATATATATGCCATTAAACTAAATATATCCCATACATTTATTTATATATATGCCATTAAACAATATATGCCATATATTTTTATAAATATATATATATATATATATATATATATGCCATTAAACTAAATATATGCCATATATATATATATATATATATATATATATATATATATGCCATTAAACTAAATATATGCCATACATTTTTATATATATATATATATATATATATATATGTATTTCGCAACGATAGTTTATTCTCAAGACTTTTTTGAGAGTATTAGGGCCAAACAATAATAAAAAAATTAAACAATCTTGACATTAAAGTCATTATAATGCAAAATTAAACTTGTTAAATTTCTGGAAAAATGTTACATTTTTCGCAATCTTGAGAATGAACTCATTAAATATCGAGAATAAAGTCGCGTTTTTGGAGAAAAAAAGTTTAAATACAATCTTGAGAATAAACTCAATAAATTTTGAGAATAAAGTCTATTTTAGTTGAGTTTATTCTCACGATTATTTTGACTTTTCGAAGTTTAATTTCGCATTATAATGACTTTTTAATTGTTTTATTTTTTATTATTGCTTGGCCCTAATCCTCTTCCGTAGAATCATATTCCACGAAGAAGACCGCCGTATGAGTTATTGTAACATTTGATGTGTAATACAATCTTGAGAATGAACTCATTAAATATCTAGAATAAAATTGTTGTTGTTTTTTTGGAGAAAAAAACATTACATTTTGTGAAAAAAGTTGAAATACAATCTTGAGAATAAACTCATTAAATATCGAGAATAATGTCTATTTTTTTTCTAATGTCTATTTATCAGTTTAATTTCGCATAAAAATGACTTTAATCTCTCCTCTTATTATTGTTTGGCCCTAATCCTCTTCCGTAGAATCATATTCCACGAAGAAGACCGCCGTATGAGTTATTGTGACATATTTGATGTGTATTGAATGTCTGGTGTGGTTCTGACCCGCAGAGGATCCGGCTGAGGTGCGGGAGCCCGGAGAGGTCAGCGAGTCGCTGGTGGGGAAGCAGGTGGAGTGCCAGAACCCCGAGGGCACGCAGAGGATGGGCACCATCATCCAGCAGGTCCAGGCCAAACCCTCCGTCTACTTCATCAAGTTCGACGACGACTATCACATCTACGTCTACGACATGATCGGATCGTGAGGAGTCCTCGTCATGTTCAAACTCACTTTAAATACACTTTATCAGAGTAAACACGGCTGTTCTTCACACACACGGAGATGTGTTTATGTTGGACGTGTGACGGACGGCCAGTTCAAGTCTCTGTTTTGATTATCGTCTGTTTTCTAAAAAGTCTCTCTCTCTTGAGATCTTTATGTTCTGTGTATTAATTAAAAACATAAGCAGCGCTCTTCACATCACTGTGTTCATTAAACAATCAAGTGTGTGACTGCACTAATGTGTGCATTTATTGTGACGCGTCACATTTAATTGAACGGGAAGAACTTCTTTTTCTAGCTGAAAACTGCGTGTGTGTGTGTGTGTGTGTGTGTGTGTGTGTGTGTGTGTGTGTGTGGTAAAACACGTTCATTTAAAGTTATCTGGTCTTTAACTCTTGTGCATCAATTAAAAAAAGTTACACGTAGGTAAAAAGAGGACAAAAATGTCCATGTCAAAAAACTGTCATAAAAATGTGACGCTTTGGAGCACAGACTTAAATTTGGTGTCATTTTAAAGAAGACCCTTTATTGCTGAAGTAAAAAAATAATAAGTAAATCCAAAAAAAAGTTATATAGGTTTGTTAAGCTTATGACAATTATTTATAAAAAATATTTTATATAAAATATATATTTTATAAATCAGGTTGAACTCAAAACTGCAATAAAATCAAAGCCATAAATCTAAATAGGTTGTGTTGCAAATTTGAGGATGATATCTCAAAAAATGAGCTTTGGGTAACAGTTTGTTTGGGTGTAGTAACATATTTTCGCCATTGGGTGGCAGTAAAACCCCACTGGAGCTCACAGTGACTGGATTTGAATTTGCAGTTTTTCTCTCTCAGTATTACAAACACACACATTTATCTTTTTATAACACACATACTAACCACACTCTGACATCCATTCCAACACACCCACACAAATATTGTTGCATAATTTATCCAGTTGGCTCTATAGTATGCCGAAGCAGAAAACAGGAATAAAGCGATATTTGTTTTATAGGCCAAACTTTAAAAAAATGGCACCATCTGATAAAAAATAGTAAAAAATTTATGATGAAGAATGAATGAAAAGAATGAAAGCCTCTTAACAAAGACTGCATAATTTTATAGTTAACTGAACCAGTGATTAAAAATGGCAGTTTTAATGGGTTTCAATGGGGACATTTTTGTCCAAAAGGTGCTGAAAGGGAGTATTTTTTGTACCTAATGCAACAATTATTTTTTTTAAGAAAATTACGGTGAAACAGTAAAATTCCAATCAAAAATACACACCTGTGCCAAGTTTTTTGCAGTTAGCTTTAACACAGGCAAAGTGATCAAAAAAACAAAACTGAAAAGGACAAAAATGTCCATAAGGATGCACAAGGGTTAATAATGTTCTCAAAACATCAGCATGGGACTTTTTTTTTTTTAGGAAACAATTTAGTTAATCAAAAGTATAATATTTGCAAAATGATAAAATAGATAAAACGCTGCCTTAATGTTCCCTCATTAAAAAGAAAAATGAACTGAAGTTTGCATAATTGATTGTTATTACTTCCCTTTTTATTAATGTGAAGCTGCTATGAAACAGTCTGCATTGCATAAAGCGCCATTTAAATGAACTTGCCGTGATCATATACATATATGACCTCTGTTTGGCTATTTAACTTGTCTTAGTAGCTTGTTTTTTATTTTTTTTAATTTTTTTTTATCTCCGTTATGTTTCACTGTCCCGCGAAATCGCTATCATGTTGTAGATCTGTACATAGAAAAAAAAATGCATATACTATCACTTCAGTTTTAACCGTATTTTGAGTGTAATGAAAGTGAGTGAGAAAGCAGAAGCATCTGAGGAAGAGGAAGCGGTGGGCGGGGCGTGTAGTAGATGATTGACAGATGGAGGGATTGACCTCATCATCGTGCGATATGAAGTAACCGGAGATGTGGATGTAACGGACAAACATCGGAACACTTCCATAAAACTCTAGATTCGCGCTCGTTCATAACGGCAGGAACGGAAACCCCAGCCGGGTGTTTTTTCTCGCTCGATGATCAATGATCTACATCTTAACTGTGTTTCCGTTAATAAGTGAAATAGCGTCGCACATCTTTCGTCTTTTTATCTGTTGAAGATTGATGTTCAACTGTAAGTTCTTCAGTCTCCGGTGTTTCTGAGGAACTGAGAATGTTCGAGACTAAAGGATTCTGGAGCATTAGTGTGGACGTCAGCTGTCTGCTGCTCGGTGAGAGTTCACACACACACACACACACACACACACACACACACTCCTCTGCCCGCGGTTCGCCTCTTTAATTCGCCGTATCTGATTATTTTCGTCATTTGATCGGATTTATTTAATGCATTGTTTCAGATTCCTATTGATCTGTTGAATGTAACAATGTTCCACAGTGATGAAGATCCGCACAATGAACATTAGAGAAGCTTTACTGTATTGACATGCATATTCATACTCTCAACATGTATACGTCACTCTCAATCCACATGCAGATTACCTTTACACACATGTGATGAAATCCAACATCTTATTATTATACTCAGAAAACTGCAGAAGTTTGTATAGAGATATTGTTCTTTTATGAGGTGAGATAAGAGAAGGTGTTCACAGATAAGTTGCGTTTACATTCACACGTGTTTGTTTAGTAAAGCACATACATTTTAGCTATAAACGTTCTGGAAAAAGAAACAAAGTTAAGAAAAAACGTTCTTCCAGAGCGTTTTGGTCTTAATATTCTCAAAACATCAGCACAAAAAACATTATTTATACATTCGTGGAAGGTTTTTGTCTTAAATGTTTTAGTTCGACATCATTGATAAAACGTTAAGTTGCTACTTTCAGAACGAACATTTAAAAGTAACGTTCGCATAATGTTTGAAGAGTGAATGATACAATAGAACGTTCGCGTCACCAAAACTGTTGTTTTTGACATTTAAAAGTAGCGTTTTCATAACATAATGGAAACATTAGTTAAATGTTTTAGAACGAATGTGAACCTGGACCACAAATCCAGTCTTAAGGGTACATTAAAAAAGATTTATACATCATCTAAAAGCTGAATAAATACGACAAAATTAATATTTATGAATGATTTGTTATGATAGGACAATATTTGGCCAAGATACAAGTATTGAAAATCTGAGGGTGCAAAAAATTCTAAATATTGAGAAAATCACCTCTAAAGTTGCGCAAATGAAGTCCTTGATGTCGCTGCATCCACTCACACAAACATTTTTTGGATATATTTACGGTACGAAATTATCTTCATGGAATATGATGTTTACTTAACATCCTAATGATTTTTGGCATAAAATAAAAATCGATAATTTTGACCCATACAGTGTATTGCCACAGATACACCCATGGTTTTGTGGTTCACATGGGTCACACAAGCTTTTTGTTCACTTACAGCCACTTCACTATTTGCTCAGTGTTAAATGCATTATTAGATCTTGAATAGAAATGCATAGAATGTTTGTGGGCAAGAGATTGTAATTCCCAGTGAAAGTGGATGCCGAACGCTAGAATAATAAGCCCCGTCTGGCCAGACAGAATACAGAGGCTTTGTCTAACCTCTATTGTTGAACACTTGATTGAAATCATGTGAAGTCATTTGATTATCACACTGAATGTGCACTGAAACACTCTGTTCCTCTTATTGTATAAGAAAAATTACCCAACGATGTTTAAAATTACCCAACATAATGACCCAATATGCGCAACTCAATGTTTTTTACTGTGATAACATGAAATAAAAGTTCTTCTATGCCATGTTTCAGCTGGAACGGTGATATACAGTCAAACCAGAATATATTCAGACAGCTTCAACATTTCTCCTATCCCGGTTTATTCGCTATAGTGTATAAAATGTGAGCAGAACTCATTTTGTCCGTCCTTCTGTTGGACTCTCACACATGAATTATGTTGAATATCTGTCAGCTGTTCAATTGAACTCCACAATTAGATAATAGCAGTTTAGCTCAAGCAATGCTTCATGTTGTTCAGTGTGTGTGTAAAAAGAGCAGAAAACACACTTCAGCTCAAAGTGGAGGAATCATTGTTACTGTAGTCACTGGATGAAGAAGATTTGGCTGGAATATGGCACAGTTTACTTTATTTTGCTCTCCTCACTTACACAAATCAACTATAGTGTCCTGGCCATATCTGGCGTCTGAATAATGTGCGGTTTGACTGTATACAGGCCTGTAAATGTGAGACGTTCTTCTTTTGCAGCTGGACTTCCATTCGCGGTCTTGAATATTCGGCACACGCCGTTCAAAAGAGGGTTTTTTTGCAGCGACGAATCCATCAAATACCCTTTCAAAGAAGACACCATATCTTACCAGTTACTGATGGGAATAGTGATTCCCTTCGCTCTGCTGCTGGTGAGCCTTCCACTGCTTTCTTCACCAGTAGAGCCAGTGTTCATTTTGTTGACGAAAATTATTCGTTAAACGAGACGATAACTAAATAAAAACTAATTTTGAATGACAAAAATCTATTGACATTTTAGTCAACGAATAAAAACTAGACGAAAATGTTAGATAGTGACGATTTGGGAAGCGATCCAGTCAGAACCAGTGTTAATTTTGTTGACGAAAATAATGACGAAAATTATTCGTTAATGACATTTTTTCACAAACGAAAACGAGACGATAACTAAATAAAAACTAATTTTGAATGACAAAAATCCAACCCGATCTCACGACCAAGTCGTACGAATTCGAAGAAATGGTTAAAAAGTGGCTAATTCGTAACAATTCATACGACCTCACTCGTACGAATTAATACGATTTTGCTAAATCGTACATATTTTACGAATTGGCCAATTCGTATGAATTCGTACGAATGACCTACCCCTTACCCCGCCCCTAAACCTAACCATCACGTGGGTTTAGAGAAATCGTACGAATTAGTACGAGTACGAATTAGTACGAATTAGCCACTTTTTAATCATGCGTCGAATTCGTACGAATTGGTCGTGAGATAGTGTTGCAAAAATCTATTGACATTTTAGTCGACGAATAAAAACTAGACGAAAATGTTAGATAGTGACGATTTGGGAAGCGATCCAGTCAGAACCAGTGTTCATTTTGTTGACGAAAATAATGACGAAAATTATTCGTTAATGACATTTTTTCACAAGCGAAAACGAGACGATAACTAAATAAAAACTAATTTTGAATGACAAAAATCTATTGACATTTTAGTCAACAATAAAAACTAGACGAAAATGTTAGATAGTGACGATTTGGGAAGCGATCCAGTCAGAACCAGTGTTCATTTTGACAGCAAATTTTGATTTAGTTTTAGTCTTTTGACTAAAATGCCATTTAGTTTTAATCATATTTTAGTCATCTGAATTGTTTTAGTTTTAGTCTAGTTTTAGTTGACGAAATCCAATATGATTTAAAAAAAATAAAATATAATGGGTTTAGTTCAATTGTAATGCATTAATTTAGAATTTAGAAGAGAATCAAATGTACAAACCCATATACTCCCGAAGAAAACATCTATTAACCTGTTAATATGAATGATTTAGAAGTCTGAAACATGCAATACAGATACGGATTTAACTACTGTGACTTAAAAAATATCTTAAAATTAAATAAAAACACTTTTCCTTAAGTACAACACAGTCTTTTCAATGAATGATGTATGCATTCTTTATAACTACTTGCATAGAGCCCGACCGATAAAGGATTTTGAAAGCCGATACCGATACAAATATTTGGGGGTTTTAAAATCCGATATTCCGATATATCGGCCGATATATTTTATTTATTTTTTAAAAAACTGGACATGATAGTCACAAATTTTGTCCTGCTTATTTGAGTTTAGAGAACTGATGGGGATGTTCTATAAATTGTTATTCAAGCAATGTATGTCTCGTGACCAACTCAACGAGTGTTGCCAACAGGAACGGTGTAGAGTGCCCTCTGGTGGACAAACTATACAACTCCAACACTCATGACATGGTTCAAGCGTGTTTCGTCCGTTTTTATTTTATTTTTGAAATATTCATTTATCGGCCATTATAACTGCCGATACCGATAGTTTGGAAAATCTAATCTAATATCGGCCGATAATATCGGTCTACCGATATATCGGTCTGGCTCTGTTGCATGCATCATTGTTTATTCTTTCAAGCAGAAATATTTATTTGTATAAATTAAACATAATTAATCCTTATTATACTAAAGCTATTGACAAACAGTGAATGCTTTTCTCTTTTTCTTTTGTTGCTTGATCAATATTAAGGACACAGACCGCATTATGTTTATTGCCACTATCTAGAACAAACGCTTCATTTAATAAACAATAAAAATGAGCATGCTCAGTTAGAGTCATTTGTACGAAAGCTTGCTTCCACCTCAGATTAGAAAAGGAAACTGGGGCTTTTTATCTCACAATTCTGCTATCTCAATATTCCCCTTGTTTGTGAGTTTAAATCTCACAGTTACAGAGACAGAAATTGAGTTGTGTGATATAAAGTCAATTTTAATTTTTTCCTGTGTTCTCTTCTTCACACAGATCATCTTCGGCGAGTGTTCTTCGGTCTATCTGAGGTCCAGAGCTTCTTTAAGTTATGAATATATAGTGTGCGTGTACAAGGCCGTGGGATCCTTCGTGTTCGGAGCGGCGTTGAGCCAGTCGCTGACCGACATCGCCAAATACACCATCGGCCGCCTGAGACCGCACTTTCTGACCGTCTGCAAACCCCACTGGAGCCTCATCGACTGTACGTCCGGTTACATCGAGAACTTCACCTGCACTGGAGATCCACGCCTCACCAATGAAGGCCGGTGAGCCAAACCCTGACAATCTCACCGCATTTCTGATGTTTTATCAAACGCATTGTTTGATTTAGGCTAATGCAATTGACTAATAATGACGTGCAATCTTCTGCTTACAGGCTTTCCTTTTACTCTGGTCACTCATCGTTCTCCATGTACTGTATGCTGTTCCTCGCTGTAAGTGTGCTCTTATGAGAATATGTAATCAAATTTAAGGTGAGACAATACATTTCGCTTCTATAACATGTCTTCTTTTAAACCAGTGAAAAGAAAACATCCAAAATACACATTTAAGTCTTTATTTCATTGCATTTATCTGTAGATTTCAGTCTTTAAAAATATATATAACTTTAGCAGTTTTACACACTCCAAACTTTACGGATTTTAATTGTCTTTATGGGGTAATCTGGTCATATCTATTAGTGTGTAGTATTGTCTTGCCTTAAGTGACATATTTATATAAGTCAATATATTTATTTATGCTAATATCTGGTGTGTTTTCCTCTGTGAAGCTGTATCTGCAGTCCAGACTAATGGCTAGATGGGCTCGACTGGTGCGGCCGACTCTCCAGATCTCGTTTATCGCCGCTTCTCTGTATGTGGGTCTTTCCCGCGTCTCGGATTATAAACACCACTGGAGTGACGTCCTGACCGGACTCGTACAAGGAGCCGCCGTGGCGCTGTTTACTGTAAGTGGCTTCATGAACGTGTGCCGTACGGCCATTAATTAGCCCATGATTTACTCGCCGTCAAGCCATCCTAGGTGTACATGACACTCTTCTATCAGACGAACACAGAGTTATACTGTATAAAAAAATGTCCTGCCTCTTCCAAGCTTAATAATGGCAGTGAATGGCTGTTTCTGTTTTGAAGTCCATAAAAGTGCATCTGTCCATCATAAAAGTGCATCTGTCCATCATAAAAGTGCATCTATCCATCATAAAAGTGCATCTGTCCATCATAAAAGTACATCTATCCATCATAAAAGTGCATCTGTCCATCATAAAAGTACATCTATCATCATAAAAGTACATCTATCATCATAAAAGTGCATCTGTCCATCATAAAAGTGCTTCTATCCATCATAAAAGTGCATCTGTCCATCATAAAAGTGCATCTATCCATCATAAGTGTATCCGTCCATCATAAAAGTACATCTATCATCATAAAAGTGCATCTGTCCATCATAAAAGTGCATCCGTCCATCATAAAAGTACATCTATCATCATAAAAGTGCATCTGTCCATCATAAAAGTGCATCTATCCATCATAAAAGTACATCTATCCATCATAAAAGTGTATCCGTCCATCATAAAAGTGCATCTGTCCATCATAAAAGTACATCTATCCATCATAAAAGTGCATCTGTCCATCATAAAAGTACATCTATCATCATAAAAGTGCATCTGTCCATCATAAAAGTGCATCTATCCATCATAAAAGTGTATCCGTCCATCATAAAAGTGCATCTGTCCATCATAAAAGTACATCTATCCATCATAAAAGTGCATCCGTCCATCATAAAAGTACATGATCTGTCCATCATAAAAGTACATCTATCATCATAAAAGTGCATCTATCCATCATAAAAGTGCATCTATCCATCATAAAAGTGTATCCGTCCATCATAAAAGTGCATCTGTCCATCATAAAAGTGCATCTATCCATCATAAAAGTGTATCCGTCCATCATAAAAGTGCATCTGTCCATCATAAAAGTGCATCTATCCATCATAAAAGTGCATCCGTCCATCATAAAAGTGCATCTGTCCATCATAAAAGTGCATCTATCCATCATAAAAGTGTATCCGTCCATCATAAAAGTGCATCTGTCCATCATAAAAGTGCATCTATCCATCATAAAAGTGCATCTATCCATCATAAAAGTGCATCCGTCCATCATAAAAGTGCATCTGTCCATCATAAAAGTGCATCTATCCATCATAAAAGTGTATCCGTCCATCATAAAAGTGTATCCGTCTATCATAAAAGTGCATCTGTCCATCATAAAAGTGCATCTATCATCATAAAAGTGCATCTGTCCATCATAAAAGTGCATCTATCATCATAAAAGTGCATCTATCCATGATAAAAGTGCATCTGTCCATCATAAAAGTGCATCTATCCATCATAAAAGTGTATCCGTCCATCATAAAAGTGCATCTGTCCATCATAAAAGTGCATCTATCCATCATAAAAGTGTATCCGTCCATCATAAAAGTGCATCTGTCCATCATAAAAGTGCATCTATCCATCATAAAAGTGTATCCGTCCATCATAAAAGTGCATCTGTCCATCATAAAAGTGCATCTATCCATCATAAAAGTGCATCTATCCATCATAAAAGTGCATCTGTCCATCATAAAAGTGCATCTGTCCATCATAAAAGTGCATCTATCCATCATAAAAGTGCATCTATCATCATAAAAGTACATCTATCATCATAAAAGTACATCTATCCATCATAAAAGTGCATCTGTCCATCATAAAAGTGCATCTGTCCATCATAAAAGTGCATCTATCCATCATAAAAGTGCATCTATCATCATAAAAGTACATCTATCATCATAAAAGTACATCTATCCATCATAAAAGTGCATCTGTCCATCATAAAAGTGCATCTGTCCATCATAAAAGTGCATCTGTCCATCATAAAAGTGCATCTATCCATCATAAAAGTGCATCTATCCATCATAAAAGTGCATCTGTCCATCATAAAAGTGCATCTGTCCATCATAAAAGTGCATCTATCATCATAAAAGTACATCTATCATCATAAAAGTACATCTATCCATCATAAAAGTGCATCTGTCCATCATAAAAGTGCATCTGTCCATCATAAAAGTGCATCTATCCATCATAAAAGTGCATCTATCATCATAAAAGTACATCTATCATCATAAAAGTACATCTATCATCATAAAAGTGCATCTGTCCATCATAAAAGTGCATCTGTCCATCATAAAAGTGCATCTGTCCATCATAAAAGTGCATCTATCCATCATAAAAGTGTATCCGTCCATCATAAAAGTGCATCTGTCCATCATAAAAGTGCATCTATCCATCATAAAAGTGCATCTATCCATCATAAAAGTGAATCTGTCCATTATAAAAGTGCATCTGTCCATCATAAAAGTTAATCTATCCATCATAAAAGTGCATCTGTCCATCATAAAAGTACATCTGTCTATCATAAAAGTGCATCTGTCCATCATAAAAGTGCATCTGTCCATCATAAAAGTGCATCTGTCCATCATAAAAGTTCATCTATCCATCATAAAAGTGCATCTATCCATCATAAAAGTGCATCTATCCATCATAAAAGTGCATCTATCCATCATAAAAGTGCATCTGTCCATCATAAAAGTGCATCCGTCCATCATAAAAGTGCATCTATCCATCATAAAAGTGCATCTATCCATCATAAAAGTGCATCTGTCCATCATAAAAGTGCATCTGTCCATCATAAAAGTTCATCTATCCATCATAAAAGTGCATCTATCCATCATAAAAGTACATCTGTCCATCATAAAAGTGCATCTGTCCATCATAAAAGTACATCTGTCCATCATAAAAGTGCATCTGTCCATCATAAAAGTGCATCTGTCCATCATAAAAGTGCATCTATCCATCATAAAATCGATGATGCACTTTTTTGGACTTGAAACCAGAAACAGTCATTCACTGCCATTATAAAGCTGGGAAGAGTCAGGACATTTTTAATATAACTCTGATTGTGTTCGTCTGAAAGAAGAGTGTCATGACTTGAGGGTGAGTAAATCATGGACTAATTTTCATTTTGGGCTGAACTATCCTGCAGATGTGCAGTATAATGATTTTTCGCCTTCACATCGCAGGTGTTCTTTGTGTCGGATCTCTTCACCGCTAGATGTGTGTCAAATAAAAACGAGGAGAATTCCCACACGATCCTCCGGGAAACGTCAGATTCCTCGAATCACTACGGCAGCGCACAGTGAGAGCGAAGCACTGCGGGGAACGAAGGAGGACTACAGTAACATGCAGATCCTGTCCACACACAATCCACACAAATAGATTCACTTGTGTAATACTACGGGCAAAAAAGTTGGCTTCGTCATTTTTCATAATGCAGGAACCAACCGTGGAGACATTTAGCACAGACTGCACGATAAATACAGCGGAAGTGCAACTATTGATGTGACCACATTATTTATACACGCTTAAAAATAAAAGTAAAGGTTTCAAAGGGAAGGGTTTTGATTAAAAGAGTATGCGCGGTTCTATAATTATGCAAATGAGCCCCGCCTCCACTCAGAGATTCACTGGTTGTCAATCACCCGTTGATCTGATTGGTTACAAGGTGGTTTGTGGCGTCAGAAACACCAGCGATTTCAAAGCGTGTTTTTGAGACTGTCTTTGGTTCACTGCAGTTTTAAGGAGGAAATACTCAGCAATGCTGTCCACTTATCAACGCACACACGGTTTAAGCGGATTAAACACACCACACACACACATAAACAATATTAAACGCTGGATTTACACCACAGGGAGACTTTAGGAATCTAAAGATCTTTTTTTACTGTAGCGTCATAGAACATTGAGAACGGTACGGCATAATAACATGAAGAAATCACTCCTGTCGTGCCACTAAAAGTTAACAAAATATCAAACTCAGACCAGTGAGCATTGAGTCAGACGACCCAGAGTCCAGTTTGCTGTATTCCCGCTTGATTTCAGATCAACACGCCCTTTTTAACCCTCTCAGATCTGAGCCTTTGCATCCCGATCCATCAAACGCTCCGAACCAACATATGCAAGCAGTGTTATATTTCTTCAGATGTTTTGCATTGTACACTTGACTGTAAGACACTTTTTCTGTTTATTGTATGTGTGTATGTGTAATATTTAAGGCCTGTTCACACCAATAATGATAACAATGTTTTGCGCTGCTAGTTTTTCGTCTCTGCACTCCTTAAAGTTCCGACAATGTCGTTATCATTCTTTTACATTTAGAATAATTTTCAAAACTACAGTTATTGTTTGTGTTGTGAACAGGCCTGTTTGATGAAGTTTTTTTGTGTCAAATTTACATAAGAAAAAGTAAAGGATGAATGGGCCAAATATGAACGACCAAATAGTCTATGGCATTGAATTGTACTGTCTGTGCATATATTTTATTGTTGTTTTAAATGCAAATTGTAAGGCCACACGCTGTAAATATCAAAGCACTTGTATACTATTTTTTTTTTTGTGCCTTTTTTGTTTAATAGCAGTATTTGTAACATCGTACATTATCTGCATTTTTTTGCATATACGTTTTTTCTGTTTATATTTTAATTAATTGGTGACCGTTCTATTGAGAACCAGTGAAACATTTTTTTGCAATTAAAACTTCGCTTAACCAACTGTGGTGTGGTTATTGACACTAATCATCTGAATCATTTTGTCTTCACAGCATCAGTGGCTACATTTATATTCATGAACCCAAAATAATCCATGCATTTTGGTGTTTTTCTTGTGTGGAATTCACGAAAATTAATGTTTGAATTGGATTGCAATTCGAATTCGAATTAGAGAGCTTTCTGAATCTAAAATCGGATTGGATTCAATCAGACTGGCGAAAATGAGTGTAAAAACACACATACTGATGACAGTGGCGCCCCTACTGGTCAGATTATGTCATCGCTCCAACTGCAATCTGCTGCTTTCGAGCTTCGAACAGTCCAATTCATTCGGACGGCTCATTCCAATCGAACGTGATTCACTGATTCATTTGAGAGATACAAACTCCTTGTGGATCGGTTCGATTGAATCATTAAGACGAACCGATTCATTAGAACGACTCGTTGGCGAATCGAATCTGGCCGCCACTCTTTGTCCTCGCGGTGACTGACTGCTTATGATCCCGCTGAATGTACATTATTTATTCATCCGTTTACACTCTGTATTCATCAAACAGACGATCTGAAGGATGGTGTTAGTTCATGTCGGATATTTGGTTCTTCCTGTCTTTGGCTCAGTGAGAAATAGAGGTATTTATAACACATTATTTCACGATAAGATCACATCTAAGGCCTTTTTGCTTGTTTAATGCGTGACTATTAACGTTAAACCTCATGACTGATCTATATCCTGCTGTAGGTCCATACTGAGGGGATATTCATTAAATAAACAGGTGATTTGGTATTTATTTAACGTAGCGAATCAGTGAGGTGTGATTCGGATCTGAGGTAATCTGTTAGCTAGCTGACCCTATGGACGCTTTCAGCTTCAGATTTCACTTTATAATACATTTAAAATCAATTGATTGGCTCATATGAGGGGCAATTGGTATATTTGATCGATTTTCTATTCGTTTTATCGTGTACTTGAGCGCTGTGTGTATTTGTAGAGGTTTATTTGTGAGTTTGGTTTTACCTCAGAAAGCTAACGATGCTAATTCAGGCCTGAGCTTAACGGACAACAAATAACATAGCTCAATCATTTATTAGAGTGATTTAATGCTCATTTCAGTTAAATAAGTAAGATTTTGTGTTGAAGCCCCAGAATGCCAGTATCTTCATTTCATCAGACAAAAGCTGATTTGTTTAAAGCAGTTTATTATTTTTACTAGTACACCTCATGAACTGAATCATTTAACATTACACACCGATGTGCTGATTGTCCAATGAGGAAAAGCACGAAACTTGTGTCGAGATGAGCTGCTAACTTTACCGCCATCACTGATTTCATGAAGCTTTTTTGATTTCTGTTTCTGATCTTCTGTCTCATAGTTTGATTTCATGTGCTTTATTTCTGTTCTTATCTCCTGTCTCATAGTCTATGGAGGCTGAATCTACATTCTGCATTATCAGATCATTGTGTTTTAATGATCATCTGTGTTCTGATCCCTCCTCATTTCCTATTTCCATCAGAAGACGACAAACATCTCAGATCTGCTCCCTTCCTGAGAACAAACACACTAAAACCAGAGCTAACACATTTAGAGCGTGAACTACTGTCTGTATGTCAAGCGCTGTAGTTTAACCCACATCCGTAGCTCTAGAAGAGTGACTCATGTATGTCCCATCCAGCTTTGGTAGTCAACATGTTTGTAAATTCCTGTAAAATGGATGCATTTTGTGCTTTGACTATCACCAAACCCACACACCTATAGCCGTCACCTATGGAAGCTTGTTTCCATCACGGAATATAAAATAAAAAAGATAATGGCGCATTACATCGTATGGAAGCTTGTTTCCGCCACTGAATTAAAAAAAAGGCAATTGCAAGTTAATATCTCACAATTCTGACTTTATATCATGCAATTCTGACTTTATAGCTCCCAATTGCGTGTTACAAAGTCTGACCTTTATAACTCACAATTCCTAACTTTATTACACACAATTGCGACTTTATATCACGCAAGTCTGATTTTATGACTCACAATTGCGACTTCATATCATTGTCGCAAATGAATTGCAAGATAAAGAGGCACAATAATTAAATTTAAATTCATTAAAAATGTTATTCAGTGGCGGAAACAAGCTTCCACGATATCTCGCAATGCTGACTGACTTTTTAGTCTTTATAAAGCTGAATTGCAATAGCGAGAAAAGTCCGAATTGTTTTTTTTTTTATTCCGTGGCGTAAACGAGCTTCCATAGTCACCTGCATACCGTGTGCTTCATTCATCGCCTTCTGATTTTACACAATCATTCACAATCATGTTTAGAGGAAAAGCAAAAAACAACAGACAAAAACCCCCCAACGATTGGCTCGTCGCGTCGAAATTGTCCAAATTGCCAGCGTCCAAAATGCCATCCATTTGGCAGGGATGTTGATTTCCTGCACTGCTACTGAGATCCTCTATTAGAGCAATGCAAATGTCTATTGTTTGGTTGTGGTTTCTCTACCTTTTGTTCTGGTAATAGACTTGAGTGCATGAATCACATTATTATTATTATTTTGATTCTACATTGAATAGACTCCAATGTAATCTTTCTGTAGTAAAGATGAACCCTGCTGTACTGTAATGTGCTGTAGCCGATGCATCTGCTCATTGGATGTTGCTTTTGTTCTGTTAACCCTGTACTGAGCATGGTGGGCCTTGCTATTGGTCAATGTTGTTTTATTTGTTGCATGGACTTATTATTATGACACAAATCCACATATATATATACTAATATTTTTCAATAAAGAATATAGTATTTTTCCTAACCTCCAGTGTGCTTCTTGCTGATTTCCATTTATTGTCTCCCCCCTCCACCTCCTCCCTCTGCTGTGACCGATAGACTGATTTTCCCGGCTTTCTTCATCATGAGACCTCGATGAGTTGATCCGTGGTCATTTATTGCCGTCGTCGAGGCACTTGAAGGTGCAGTGTACGTTCCCAACTGTCCCGATAACCAAAGACTTTCCACATCTGAGAAAGAAATCAGATCCATTTCCAACGAGTCTTGCCCGTAACGCTGCACCTTTAAGTCTTCTCGCAGTAAATGATCCGGATGCAATGTAAACGTGGCCTTTCTCTGTGGTGTGTCCAGGTATATCCACACATTTCATCTCCCATGAACACATGCAGCACATTATACATGATTTCGTCTGGCGACTTCAGCTTGTATGTTTTCAATTCCCTCATTCTAATCAGAAGTAGATGGGAGAGAGTGGCCATTTTTATTCATTTCTACTATTTTTGTTCATCTGGAGTTTCTTTCTCATAATGAATATTGACGTATTCTCATGATTTTTAAACCCATAAATTGGTGCGTTTCTTCATTTGCCCATTCCCTTGTTGTCTTGTAAATAGCCGACAGATTCCTTTATCACAACACCACAAACTCAGTTTAGCATTCAGTAATCTTTTGTTAATAATATAAAATCTCATACTGTTGTACTTCTGAATGAAGGGCGTTTTAACTTCTATGTGGCCTATTTTAATTAGGGATGCAAGAGATGTATCGGCAACGTATCGGTATCGGACGATATATTAAAGCTGATAAATACTGTATTATTTCCTTCAGATGAAAAATAGAAAATACAGTTCAGTGCAACGTTCTGTCATATCGGCTCGTAAAATTATAATGAGGACATTATAATTGTGTGCTTGGAACATGGATTTAACAGTTTGTTTTTGTAATAGTTCTCTCAAAAATGATATAAAAATTTAGATTTAGATTTATTGGCCGATATATTGGTTTTCAAATATAAACATTTATCGGTTCTCGATATCCGCCAAAATTTGCATATCGTTGCATCCCTAATTTCAATGCATGGTGCAAAGTTATCTTTTTTTCTTGATATTTCATATTTAGAGTAATGCTTGCTTTATAAATAAATATTCTCATACAGTGATAATAAAGCATGCAAACTGCATGTAGCACAAGCAAAAGCCTGATTTCTGATTTAATATTTGCTCTATGGACAGAGTTGAAGGGTTAATCTTCAGAGATGTTGATCTTGGATAAATCCCAGTAAACATATTTATGAAGATGAGGAGCGTCCAACATTCTTGTCGGTCCCAGAACGACATTCCTATCAACCAATCAGATTTTAGACTTAAGAGCTTCAACAGCGCCACAGTGATTTTGATGTTTGGTGGGATAATGTTTAGGACTGAGATTGTTTTTCCAGTACCAATAGAGGATGTTGATTCAGGAAGATGTCCTACTTTGGCCATCGGGTTTTAAAAGAGACCGTGCTTTTGTGAAACGGTTCACACACACTTATCCAAAGTTCTGTCATTGGAAACCGCAAAGCTTTCATTGATAATGCTTGACAGGCTAACAGCTGCATTAAAATACATCTAAATCCAGACGTTTACTGCATGCTCAGACATTTGGCTGAGAAGTTGAAGCATCTGTGGATTCCTTCAGCCGTCCAGCTTTAGTATTGGCTAAATAACTCTAGACCGTTCTGGGGTGCATTTCCCAAAAGCATCGTTGGCCAACTATGATCACAATTTCCATTGAACTCTGGGTAACGACGGGACTTGCTACTATAGTTGGCTTTTGCTAAACGCACCCTAGATCTGCTGGGACTATGGCTGTCAATTGTGTTTTTAGAGCATGATATACACTCACTCAATCAAGAAAACATTTGGAAAAACAGTACATGAGAAACAGAAATCTACAGCGAACAAATTGGTGTAGAATTAATTTGCATCAAGTCAATTTCACAAATAATTATAAAGAATAAACTTGTTTCCGCCACAGAATAAAACATTTTAAAAGAGAAGTGCGACTTTTTATCTCACAATTGCGAGTTTATATCTTGAAATTCTGACATAGAATACATACAATTCCATGAAATAAAGTTGCAATTGCTAGTTATAAAGTCCCATTCTAGACTGACTATTTTACTATTTTCTCTCTTTATATCTCGCAATTCTGACTTTATATCTCGCAATTCTGACTTTATATCTCGGAATTCTGACTTTATATCACGCAATTCTGACTTTATATCTCACAATTCTAATTTATATCTCATATCTGAATATATCTCGCAATTCTGACTTTATATCTCACAATTCTAATTTATATCTCATATCTGAATATATCTCGCAATTCTGACTTTATATCTCACAATTCTGACTTTATATCTCACAATTCTGACTTTATATCTCGCAATTCTGACTTTATATCTCGGAATTCTGACTTTATATCACGCAATTCTGACTTTATATCTCACAATTCTAATTTATATCTCATATCTGAATATATCTCGCAATTCTGACTTTATATCTCACAATTCTGACTTTATATCTCACAATTCTGACTTTATATCTCGCAATTCTGACTTTATATCTCACAATTCTGACTTTATATCTCACAATTCTGACTTTATATCTCACAATTCTGACTTTATATCTCATATCTGAATATATCTCGCAATTCTGCCTTTATATCTCACAATTCTAATTTATATCTCATATCTGAATATATCACGCAATTCTGACTTTATATCTCGCAATTCTGACTTTATATCTCACAATTCTGATTTATATATATCTCAAATCTGACTATATATATCTCGCAATTCTGACTTTATTACACATATTTCTGACTTTAACCAATTCTGAGATAAAAAGTCAGAATTGTGAGATGGAAAAAAAAAATCACAATTACTTTTTTATCTTTTATTCAGTGGAGGAAACAAGCTTCCATAACAAGCAACACATTGAATTAAACACATTTTTTTCAGTAGAAAGACTGAAACAGTATTTTCCTGTAAAATGGGCACCAATTGTCTTGTTTTATTCACAAATTTACAACTGTATCAGGGTGTTCTAGCAATGTTATACTAAGACTAGGTTTAGGGTTAGTGTTTTAGCACTGTGTGTGCAATTAACTTTACTGATTAAATCTGGTTTGGGTAAAACAATAGAGGATTCACACACATTTTGCAACAATATTCTGCAATGAATGTGACTACCAGAGAAGTTCAGTGGCCAGATGCATAAACTGATTAGACTAATTAGTTATCGAGCTTTTTTCTTTAAGACTAATCCTACCTTTTTATGTTAGTTAAATAAAAAGGTATATTGATCCAATTTGAAATTGAAAAGTAGGACTGATTACCCATTGGCTACTGCTAGATGTCCAGACTAGTTCTTAAGACAGATGTCAATGCAGCAGAAATACCCCATGGAAAGTAGACTTTTAAAACTATTTAAGATGCAAGAAAGTGTGTTATTGTAGATACTATGGCACGCGAAGGGTTAATCACTGGCACGTGGCAATAGCTAAAGAGTTGTGTCTATTTAATGTAATCATCGTTCCCTCGGGTCATTTTTACCCGAAACTAATTTTTTAGAAATTAAAAAAAAATGACGTGTTCATCAGAGGAGTCCAAGACCCCAGGACTTTTGTCGCACTTGAACCATGAATACACACAAAAAAAGTTTGAATGGATTCGAGGAGTTTTGTGGTTGAAATAAAAAAAGTAACAAATCCTTCGCTATCGGGTCAATCGGACGCCCTTAGGAATGAGTGGAATGCTTCAGTTCACATATAAAACCCTAAAAATGCTCAAAATTCAAACTAAAAATGCTAAAACTTCACCAAAATATGATGTTCTACTGTCTACATGTGTATTCTGAACGCACACCGAAGAGAAACTGACTTCAGGACCCAGAGGAACAGCTCATTTACTCCATATAGAGATATAAGCCCATCTAGAGTCATGAAATGTCATCTTATTATATTATTATTTTCCACAAGAGGTCAGTAAAGACACACAATGTCAGATATTTAGAGCTGAATTAAAAGGGTTATGCATGAGATGAGAGTTATTTTCAATTTTAAAAAACTGCTTAAAATTTTTGTATCAAAATGAAATAAAATAATCTTTCTGGTCAAAAGAAATTAAGTATAATTTTAGGGCTTTGGGTCAGATTTTGGAGGATGTGTTATAAAGTGCGAAGGAAGGATGAAGGTTAAATAAGGTCCCTCGAACTTGCACACAGACTTATATTTTGAGGTAATCATTCCTCATAGTCACAGCCTATTTTATCAAGTTAGGTACTATAAATAGTGTGCGATTTTAACAAACCAACCATTGCTTCAGTGATTATCCTTAGGAAAAACCAACAAACTAAACCATAGTTCTGACCACAAACTGATGAGGATAAACTAAAGTCTTGATATTTCCTCACTTGTCAATATGTTTACAGGCATGACTTAGTGAAGTGGTTTGACTTCAGTTCCCTGTTCATACTGTCTCTCTCTGTATGTATCCGACAGTAAATCTGATTTACACTCTCAAACACTGACTTGTATGTAACCACATTCACTGCTAACAGACTAACACATCTCAGTCCCCTCCACTCTTCATTCCCCATCACACCCACTGCTGACCATTCATTTCTTCTGGAAGTTCGATGAAGACGATGAAGGCCAAGCCTCCAGCATTAGTTTAATCTCACTCATAATTGGCTGTGATGTCATTGTTCTTGCAGGATCTCATTTTAACAGGCATCAGCACAGTCATGCTACCTCTTGCCGGCATTTCCACGTAGGCCCTCAGGCCCAGATCCCTGTTGATTTCCCAATGCCCCATCCAGGACAATCTCCCACGGGAATGAGCCCTCACCTGGGTCAACCACACGCCCCGCTCAACCATATACCAGCGCCTCCGTTCCAGGACATCTCGACCCCATCATTCCTACCTCAGGCTTTACACCAGCAATACCTCATCCAGCAGCAGATCCTGGAGGCCCAGCACAGGAGGATACTCCCACAGCACAGGTGTGTTCAACTAACACAAGTCCAATCACTCATTTAAATCACAATCAGTAATGTTTTAAATTAGAATCAGTCATCTGTAAAGTTTTAAATCAGTAATTAGTAAAGTTTTAAATCAGAATCAATAATACGTAAAGTTTAAAATCAGAATCAGTAATCTGTAAATTTTTAAAACAGTAATCCATAAAGTTTTAAATTAGTAAACAGTAAAGTTTGTAATCACTAAAGTTTTAAATTAATAATCAGTAAAGTTTTAAATCAGTAATCAGTAATTAGTAAAGTTTTAAATCAGAATCAGTAATACGTAAAGTTTAAAATCAGAATCAGTAATCTGTACATTTTTAAAACAGCAATCCGTAAATTTTTAAATCAGTAATCCGTAAAGTTTAAATTAGTAAACAGTAAAGTTTGTAATCGGTAAAGTTTTAAATTAATAATCAGTAAAGTTTTAGATCAGTAATCAGTAAAGGTTAAATCAGTAACGTTTTAAATCAGTAATTAGTAAAGTTTTAAATCAGTAAAGTTTCAAATCGGTAATCAGTAAAGTTTTAAATCAGTAAAGTTTTAAATCAGTAATCAGTAACGTTTTAAATCAGTAATCAGTAAAGTTTTAAATCAGCAATCAGTAAAGTTTTAAATCAGTAAAGTTTTAAATCAATAAAGTTTTAAATCAGCAATCAGTAAAGTTTTAAATCAGTAAAGTTTTAAATCAATAAAGTTTTAAATCAGCAATCAGTAAAGTTTTAAATCAGTAAAGTTTTAAATCAGTAAAGTTTTAAATCAGTAATCAGTAAAGTTTTAAATCAGCAATCAGTAAAGTTTTAAATCAGTAAAGTTTTAAATCAGCAATCAGTAAAGTTTTAAATCAGTAATCAGTAAAGTTTTAAATCAGTAAAGTTTTAAATCAGCAATCAGTAAAGTTTTAAATCAGTAATCAGTAAAGTTTTAAATCAGTAATCAGTAAAGTTTTAAATCAGTAATCAGTAAAGTTTTAAATCAGCAATCAGTAAAGTTTTAAATCAGTAATCAGTAAAGTTTTAAATCAGTAATCAGTAAAGTTTTAAATCAGCAATCAGTAAAGTTTTAAATCAGCAATCAGTAAAGTTTTAAATCAGCAATCAGTAAAGTTTTAAATCAGTAAAGTTTTAAATCAGTAATCAGTAAAGTTTTAAATCAGCAAAGTTTTAAATCAGTAAAGTTTTAAATCAGAAATCAGTAAAGTTTTAAATCAGTAATCAGTAAAGTTTTAAATCAGTAATCAGTAAAGTTTTAAATCAGCAATCAGTAAAGTTTTAAATCAGTAAAGTTTTAAATCAGTAATCAGTAAAGTTTTAAATCAGCAAAGTTTTAAATCAGTAAAGTTTTAAATCAGAAATCAGTAAAGTTTTAAATCAGTAATCAGTAAAGTTTTAAATCAGTAATCAGTAAAGTTTTAAATCAGCAATCAGTAAAGTTTTAAATCAGTAAAGTTTTAAATCAGTAATCAGTAAAGTTTTAAATTAGTAAACAGTAAAGTTTGTAATCAGTAAAGTTTTAAATTAATAATCAGTAAAGTTTTAAATCAGTAATCAGTAAAGGTTTAAATCAGTAATGTTTTAAATCAGTAATCAAATCAGTAAAGTTTTAAATCAGTAATCAGTAAAGTTTTAAATCAGTAAAGTTTCAAATCAGTAATTTTAAATCAGCAATCAGTAAAGTTTTAAATCAGTAAAGTTTTAAATCAGTAATCAGTAAAGTTTTAAATCAGCAAAGTTTTAAATCAGCAATCAGTAAAGTTTTAAATCAGTAAAGTTTTAAATCAGTAATCAGTAAAGTTTTAAATCAGTAAAGTTTTAAATCAGCAATCAGTAAAGTTTTAAATCAGTAAAGTTTTAAATCAGCAATCAGTAAAGTTTTAAATCAGTAATCAGTAAAGTTTTAAATCAGTAAAGTTTTAAATCAGTAATCAGTAAAGTTTTAAATCAGCAATCAGTAAAGTTTTAAATCAGTAATCAGTAAAGTTTTAAATCAGTAATCAGTAAAGTTTTAAATCAGTAATCAGTAAAGTTTTAAATCAGCAATCAGTAAAGTTTTAAATCAGTAATCAGTAAAGTTTTAAATCAGTAATCAGTAAAGTTTTAAATCAGCAATCAGTAAAGTTTTAAATCAGCAATCAGTAAAGTTTTAAATCAGCAATCAGTAAAGTTTTAAATCAGTAATCAGTAAAGTTTTAAATCAGTAATCAGTAAAGTTTTAAATCAGTAATCAGTAAAGTTTTAAATCAGCAATCAGTAAAGTTTTAAATCAGTAATCAGTAAAGTTTTAAATCAGTAATCAGTAAAGTTTTAAATCAGCAATCAGTAAAGTTTTAAATCAGCAATCAGTAAAGTTTTAAATCAGCAATCAGTAAAGTTTTAAATCAGTAAAGTTTTAAATCAGTAATCAGTAAAGTTTTAAATCAGCAAAGTTTTAAATCAGTAAAGTTTTAAATCAGAAATCAGTAAAGTTTTAAATCAGTAATCAGTAAAGTTTTAAATCAGTAATCAGTAAAGTTTTAAATCAGCAATCAGTAAAGTTTTAAATCAGTAAAGTTTTAAATCAGTAATCAGTAAAGTTTTAAATCAGCAAAGTTTTAAATCAGTAAAGTTTTAAATCAGAAATCAGTAAAGTTTTAAATCAGTAATCAGTAAAGTTTTAAATCAGTAATCAGTAAAGTTTTAAATCAGCAATCAGTAAAGTTTTAAATCAGTAAAGTTTTAAATCAGTAATCAGTAAAGTTTTAAATTAGTAAACAGTAAAGTTTGTAATCAGTAAAGTTTTAAATTAATAATCAGTAAAGTTTTAAATCAGTAATCAGTAAAGGTTTAAATCAGTAATGTTTTAAATCAGTAATCAAATCAGTAAAGTTTTAAATCAGTAATCAGTAAAGTTTTAAATCAGTAAAGTTTCAAATCAGTAATTTTAAATCAGCAATCAGTAAAGTTTTAAATCAGTAAAGTTTTAAATCAGTAATCAGTAAAGTTTTAAATCAGCAAAGTTTTAAATCAGCAATCAGTAAAGTTTTAAATCAGTAAAGTTTTAAATCAGTAATCAGTAAAGTTTTACATCAGTAAAGTTTTAAATCAGCAATCAGTAAAGTTTTAAATCAGTAAAGTTTTAAATCAGCAATCAGTAAAGTTTTAAATCAGTAATCAGTAAAGTTTTAAATCAGTAAAGTTTTAAATCAGTAATCAGTAAAGTTTTAAATCAGCAATCAGTAAAGTTTTAAATCAGTAATCAGTAAAGTTTTAAATCAGTAATCAGTAAAGTTTTAAATCAGTAATCAGTAAAGTTTTAAATCAGCAATCAGTAAAGTTTTAAATCAGTAATCAGTAAAGTTTTAAATCAGTAATCAGTAAAGTTTTAAATCAGCAATCAGTAAAGTTTTAAATCAGCAATCAGTAAAGTTTTAAATCAGCAATCAGTAAAGTTTTAAATCAGTAAAGTTTTAAATCAGTAATCAGTAAAGTTTTAAATCAGCAAAGTTTTAAATCAGTAAAGTTTTAAATCAGAAATCAGTAAAGTTTTAAATCAGTAATCAGTAAAGTTTTAAATCAGTAATCAGTAAAGTTTTAAATCAGCAATCAGTAAAGTTTTAAATCAGTAAAGTTTTAAATCAGTAATCAGTAAAGTTTTAAATCAGCAAAGTTTTAAATCAGTAAAGTTTTAAATCAGAAATCAGTAAAGTTTTAAATCAGTAATCAGTAAAGTTTTAAATCAGTAATCAGTAAAGTTTTAAATCAGCAATCAGTAAAGTTTTAAATCAGTAAAGTTTTAAATCAGTAATCAGTAAAGTTTTAAATTAGTAAACAGTAAAGTTTGTAATCAGTAAAGTTTTAAATTAATAATCAGTAAAGTTTTAAATCAGTAATCAGTAAAGGTTTAAATCAGTAATGTTTTAAATCAGTAATCAAATCAGTAAAGTTTTAAATCAGTAATCAGTAAAGTTTTAAATCAGTAAAGTTTCAAATCAGTAATTTTAAATCAGCAATCAGTAAAGTTTTAAATCAGTAAAGTTTTAAATCAGTAATCAGTAAAGTTTTAAATCAGCAAAGTTTTAAATCAGCAATCAGTAAAGTTTTAAATCAGTAAAGTTTTAAATCAGTAATCAGTAAAGTTTTAAATCAGTAAAGTTTTAAATCAGCAATCAGTAAAGTTTTAAATCAGTAAAGTTTTAAATCAGTAATCAGTAAAGTTTTAAATCAGCAAAGTTTTAAATCAGCAATCAGTAAAGTTTTAAATCAGCAATCAGTAAAGTTTTAAATCAGTAAAGTTTTAAATCAGTAATCAGTAAAGTTTTAAATCAGTAAAGTTTTAAATCAGTAAAGTTTGTTATAAGTAATCAGAGGGACTTAAAAACTAGATCTTTGTTATGCTTTTACAATTTGGTTCTGATTTTTCCCAGCAGACACGCTTCAGACCGAACTCTTCCCCATCCGCAGACGCTGCGTCCGCCCTATGATTACCCACAATCCTTTCACATCCCGGCGCCGGTCCCACAGCAGCCGCGCTACCTTGCCGAAGGAACAGACTGGTGCGTCTGTGTTCAGATACGGCATAAACTAGTCCTCAGTTTGGGCTCTGATCTACTGACATCTGTGGTGTGTTTGTGTTCAGGGATCTGAGTGTGGATCCAGGCCTGCCACAGTATCACGTCTCTCCTCTCACTCAGCATTATCAGCATTACCTGACCTCTCCACGCCTGCATCACTTCCCCAGGAACAACACCTCGGCACAAGTGGTCAGTCCACGCCTTTGCAATCACGACTTGCATTGCGTTAAACCTATACATTTGATCCCTGGCAATCGATCGTTTATGCTATTTAAAGGAGTCCTATTATGGACTTTTACTAAGTCTTGATTTTGTTTTAAGGTGTACTAGAACATGTTGAAAAACACATTATTTCTCACATATTTTACATTATTACAGCTCCGCTCTCCTCAGTCCGGTTGAATGTGTCGTTTTCGCTGAAGCCCCTCCTTCTGAAATACGAAATGTGCTGTGATTGGTCAGCTGGCCCAGTGTGTTGTGTGTTCAGGAAATGTCCCGCCCCTTCATAACCGCAAGCTCTACTCGGATGTAAATATTAACAATTTCAAAACCATTTCAAGCCCGATTCAGACCCTGACGATGATTTCACAGGACATCGTGGTATTTTTGTTTTGTAATTTTCTCATGGATACGATTCTTATCCACCATTTAATTATATTTGTCAGAAAAGTATGGTTATACAAACAGTAATCGATCACAGAATCATGGATAATTTTCCTAAGGGCCGGTGAACCGTCTTACAAAAGCAAGAGCTTACAACTCCCTACTATACCTAGGTAAAGGCTACACAAAAGAAAGGGGTTCTAGCTATTGAAAATTGGCAACAGGTCATGAGAGAACCCTCTAACTTAATGCTGCTTAACTACACGGTGAAATGAGAAAAAAAAAATAACATTCAAAAATAGCCATATGAATTAACAAAACATTGAAAAAGAAACCAAAAGAAAACACCAATAATTATACATTGACAATCCCCAAGCAACTTGTTTCACTCTCAGATGGACACAACAGTAGCAGTCCAATATTACCCGTTCATTTAAAGGGTAACTAAACCCCTGGTCTGGTCAGAGCCTGACTCCACCCACTGGTAATATTTGAAAAATGCTGAAAAAGTGGGCAGACCCCCGGAAGAGATAGAGGGGACGAAATATATGCTAAAACACTCTATCCTGGTCGTTTTCAATATTCACAATTGCAATTCCTGACTCCCTACAGTGGTTTTGACGAAACAAGCTGGTTTTTATACTGCCGCTCGTACCAAGAGCGTGGTGAGCTGAAACCTGCGTACGTCACGAAGTGCGGAACATCCAATAGGAAAATTCAACTGCAGAAAAAAAAAAAAAAAAAAATCAACTGCAGTTGCCACTGTTCAACCTGAAGAGGGCAGCACTAAGACGCTTTTACACCATATATGCACGCATAAGTTCCGCATTCCGGTTGTGGAGATTTAAGCGGAGGAAAACCTTTCTTTTACGGTCTATGAGGAAAACCGAGTCTTCAAAATTTACCGTCCTCCCGTCTTTGAAACGAAACGTACATACTTTAGATGTAATTTTATATATAGTTATGTTTATTTAATATAATTAATTTTAAAAATAAGCATAAACACAACGAGGGGTGTCTGTTTTATCTGTTTTTGTGACTAACGTTTCATTAGTATAACCATGGAGTATAAAATTCAATATAAACTCTCGGTATTGCATTGGACGATCGGCGGAAGTTATCGAGCATCCTTACACCTTGACCGGAAATACCGCCGTGCATAGAGCCCATTGTAGAAATAAAACACTTTTTACACAAATATCAAAAAAGTTACTTGAATCAATGACTGGTATTAATAAAGATCCATTCTTACAGGTCATTAACTTAAAAAAAATACTCTTTAAATACTCCTCAATTCCATAGACAACATTACTTAGGCAACCACATAATAAAGCATGACTTATCTGTTTGACTTTGACTCCAAAGATGCATGAAAGACCAAGTCCAAGTCTCTGCTGAATTTGGTTCGAAAAGTCTGATGTCCAAGCAATAGTAGAATAAATCCAATCCAAAAATGGTGTATGGAAGAAATCAGAATCCACTTTAATCCACAGTCCTTTTTTAATGTAGCCACCTTTCTCATTCCTGCAGGCGTTTTCTACAGACTCCAAACAATACTCTTTCAATGCATGTCTGTCAAGCATAAAATTACATTCACTTAACATTGTGTCCCATTCAGTAGTGGAGGGAGGCCCTCTAACAGTCAAATAGCACCTGTTCTCATTAGTACTTCTTCTCTGCCTCTTTTATGAAACCACGTCCTAGACAACATTCTCCCCGATGACCCCTAGTGGCCGGGAGAGAAATTACCCCTGGTAATAGTGGAACTGTTTCAACACTACATCAATACTGTAATGTTCGTTTGCAGGCGAGCAGAGGTAGCAACTACATAATTATTGAAACTGTTAATAGAAAACACAACTATAAATAATAAGACATACTAACAAGTTGTGATCCATAAACAACAGATGGTCCCGACGGCACGATCTTGAAAAAAAGCACACAACAGTGAAGGGGTGAATCTATAAAACATCAAGAGTGCAAAACAGACACATCCACACACACAAACACACTTTTATACACAAACGCACCAAAAAATTCAGATTATACATGTGTTTTGCATTTTTAAAATGCTCAGTTTGTCCACCAGATGGCATCCATTTCATTTCAAAAATTGCTTTTATGAGGCCTTGGCTTGACTCTAAAATAAAATACAGCTTTAAAAAAAAAAAAAAAAAAAATGTAATATTTTTTTCTATTATGTTCAATGGTGAGAAATTTTGTAATAATTATTGCATTAATACAAATTATACATTTTTTTAATTTTGTAAATTTTCTCAAAACACCAAAAAATTAAAAATATAAAAAAAAACGAGTAAAAAAAAAAATCATGTTTTTTTTTTTTAAATCATGAATCCCGCCCTTTGGGTCCATTTGGACCCGAACACCCCGAGTGTGACTCTGAAACGAGCAACCCCAGAGGGTTAACACTTTTTAGGGGTGTAAGAACAGTGATAGCAACTCTTCCTCTTCTCTAAAGCAGGCCAACAATTACACACTCACTACAGTTAGAAAACTAGTGAAATCATAATCAAGGACCCCTTTAAGCTACCATATTTTTCAAAGTCCCATTTTTTTAATCATTTAAACCATGCTGCGACTTATATAAGTCATGCTGCGATAGCTAAACACATTGTTGTTGTTTTTTAAATGCATCTCTCACATGCTCTTCTGAAAGCCTCAGGATCCAGTTGTTCATTGATGTTGTGTGTTAATGAATGGTGTTGTCCTGCACAGGTTGTCCATGAGATCAGAAACTACCCATATCCTCAGTTACACCTGCTGGCTCTCCAAGGCCTCAGTCCGTCTCGACACGCGTCTGCCGTGCGGGAGAGTTACGAGGTACGTCACGTCTTATCTGATGCTCTTCATCACACGTGTTTAGATCTCAGATGATGTTCTTCATCTCACGTGTTCAGATCTGATGTTTCTCTGTGGTTTTCTTCCAGGAGCTCCTGCAGTTGGAGGACAGACTGGGAAACGTGAACCGAGGGGCTGTGCAGACCACCATTGAGAGGTGTACATTTCCTCACAAGTATAAAAAGGTAAACATGACTAAAATGTATATTTTTATTTATATATTTATGCATCACATGATTGTAGTCCATTACTGGGAAATAGTCGGAAATCGGTATAGTAGTAGTAGTGTAACTAAAGTGTAGTTCTTCCATAGTATTTTTTTGTTTCTACTATGGAAGTCAATGGTGCCGAACAACTGTACCACATAATCCAACTACATAGATTATTTTCTACCAAACTTGTTTATAGCTTTCAATAGGTAGATAATAGATATAAAAATGTAAAAAATGAAATATATTATGTGTATGCTCACGTCATGTGATCATTAACCAACATCATAGAACCGTGTCCATGTGAATGTGGAGTTAAATTATTGAAATATAAGCAAATCTCAGTGGCGCTGAAATTATATTTGAAGTAAATATTTTAGTTCAGAGAGGTTCGGCTGACAAAAGAAGTGAAATTTACTGCTTTTGTGTGGATATGTGATCATGAGACCCGTGCAGGCAAAAGCTACGGGAATGCACACGGGATAGTTTCGACAGGTAAAACAAGCGAAAAATTCGTTTGTTTTTTTAGGTTTTCACAAAAAAAAAATCTGAATAAAGGGTTAGTTGACCCAAAAATGAAAATTCTGTCAGTATTTCCTCACCCTCATGTTGTTCAACCCCGTAAGACCTTCGTTCATCTTCGCAACACAAATTAAGATATTTAAGATATTAAAGGAGTAGTTCACTTTTGAAAAAACTTCTGCTGATAATTTACTCGCCCCCGTGTCATCCAAGATGTCCATGTCTTTCCTTCCTCAGTCGAAAAGAAATGAAGGTTTTTGATGAAAACATTCCAGGATTTTTCTCCATATAATGGACTTCAATGGGGACCAAACGGTTCAAGGTCCAAAAGACAGTTAATAACAGTTTCAGATGCAGCTTCAAATGTCTTTAAACGACACCAGACGATGAATAAGAGTCTTATCATGTGAAACGATCGCTTATTTCAAAACTTATTCCAAAAATGTAACTTTTCTAAGGACAAATGCTAGCCTTGCTCTATTCTGTGAGGCGCGTTTGCAACGTCACGTAATACGTAATTACGTTCAAAAGGTCACGGTTGACGTAGCCGGAAGTACAGAATCAAAATCGTCCGACATCGTTGTTTTACCTTTTAATTCCTTTTTTTGTAAACGGTGTTTGAACTAGTTTGCACGTTCTACCTATGCGTTCAACTTGTAAACACTCTGACTCTGTACTTTCTTGGATGACATGGGGGTGAGTAAATTATCAGCAAAAGTTTTTTCAAAAGTGAACTACTCCTTTAAGATCGCTCCAGCATACAGTCCATAGGCTTCTTGAGGGACTGGCTCTTGCTGTCCCCAAAAAGTCATTAAAGACATCGTTAAAATAGTCCAAGTGACTACAGCGGCTCAATCTTAACTTTATCAAACGACGAGAACACTTGTGCACAAAAACAAACAAAAATAACGACTTTATTTCAACTATTCACTTCCTTCTCCATGGGCCTGTAGTCAGTTAACGTAGTGTGATTGCGTAGAGCTACGTCACACGTAGGCTCACTATTGGCCGACGCTGGTCATGTGTGTGATGATGCGTGTGACGTACAATAACAGAAGCTTACGCTATTAAACTAGTAACCTGACTCGCGCAGAGGGAGAAATAAACCAATAGTTGAAATAAAGTCATTATTTTTGCGCACAAAAGTGTTCTCGTCGTTTGATAAAGTTAAGATTGAGCCACTGTAGTCACTTGGACTATTTTAACGATGTCTTTAATGACTTTTCGAGTCATTCCCTCAAGAAGCCTATGGACTGTATGCAGGAGTGATCTTAATATCTTAAATATCTTAATTTGTGTTGCGAAGATGAACGAAGGTCTTACGGGGTTGAACAACATGAGGGTGAGGAAATACTGACAGAATTTTCATTTTTGGGTCAACTAACCCTTTAAGCCCTCGTCTAGTTGGATTAAACAAAAAAGCATGTGTCTAATAAGTGATCATGTGATCCGCAGAGAAGACCTCTGGATCTGAAGATCGGCATGTATGAAGAGGAGCTCGACACGGACGAGAAATGCACGATATGCCTCTCGATGCTCGAGGACGGAGAGGACGTCAGGTAGTTGTGCTCGACACTTGCTTTCATTGGTCGCCTCATGAAACCGGTGACATCATCTTCCGTTTTTGTTCTTCTTTTCTCAGGAGATTACCCTGCATGCACCTCTTCCATCAGGCTTGTGTCGACCAGTGGCTGGCGACCAATAAGAAGTGCCCCATCTGCAGGGTAGACATTGAGACGCAGCTGTCGCCTGATAGCTGATGTCTCGTGTAGCGCTAGCGAAAGCTCCTGTCGTCTCTCTTCGTCCCCTCGTGGGCACTTTGCCAAAATGTGTGTCATCTCCATCACCACTCTCACCTCTGACCTTTGCCTTCTGAGCCAAATGACCATGAGAACAGAGAAGAGTGGAGAAGAACGAGTCTGTCGATGAAGATGGTTTCAGTCAAAGTGCTCTGTGTGTGTGTGTGTGTGTGTGTGTGTGTGTGTGTGTGTGGGAACGATGACCAACCAAATGTTCTCAGTGGGTCACAAATGAAGCATTACGGCATATCACGCGTGGTTGGTCACGAACGTAGTTGAACGAATCATTTGTGGAAAAAACACATCATGAGCGAATGAGAGAAAGTCGTCGTCGTCGTGTCTGTAATTATCGGAGATGATGCTTGGCGTTCGTTTGTAATCGTGAGGCCAGGCTTGATGACGAACTGTGACGGTGTGCATTTCGTCCAGCGCTTGTCAAACGTATCCACTAAATGCATGTTGAAGCGAGAGCCTTCTGGGAAACGTGACGTGAGGACGTCCTGCTAGTCCTGAAGACACTGTGTTCTGGAAGTGAGTGAAACATGTACCATAATGCCTGTAGCACAAGCACACGTCGAACAGTAACGGCATAACTCTGTGTTTCCATTCGCTCTGTGACTCGTGGTCTCGCTTGTAGAGTCGTGACGTGCATGAAACCTGTTTGCTGCCATTTCTAGAGGACATGACAAGGGAGTAAAGCCATTTGTTTTATAGAAACCAAACATAACTTTTCTAAGGCTGTTCTTCACGATCACTCTTTCTGGTTTTTCTTTGTCTTCTCTTGCCAAGCTGTGTGTGCGGGGCTGGTACAGGTTCTCAACATAAGTAGCTGCGATGCTGGAAAAAAACAAAACAACTTATTTATTGTTGTCTTAATGTAGTTAGTGGTTATTTTTGTAAATGCACTCACGTTCTGATGGGGTCGTGTGATCGTTTCCCTGCTATTTTGCATTTGCACTCGAGTAAGCTGTTTCCTTGCATATCGTGCACTCATCCCCCCCCCCCAAAAAAAAACACACACACACACACAAAAAAAATGAGGAAGCAGACTTTAACAGCACAGTTTCTTTGCGTAACGATAGTAGGGATGCACCGATATGAAGACTTTGGCGATACAGTAACCGATAACTCTTTATATTTGAAAGCTGATAACCGATATATTGGCCGATAAATCTAGATCCAAACTTTGGTCGATACCGATAACTCTTTATATTTGAAAGCCGATAACCGATATATTGGCCGATAAATCTAGATCCAAACTTTGGTCGATACCGATAACTCTTTATATTTGAAAGCCGATAACCGATATATTGGCCGATAAATCTAGTCCAAATTTTGGTCGATACCGATAACTCTTTATATTTGAAAGCCGATAACCGATATATTGGCCGATAAATCTAGATCCAAATTTTGGTCGATACCGATAACTCTTTATATTTGAAAGCCGATAACCGATATATTGGCCGATAAATCTAGATCCAAATTTTGGTCGATACCGATAACTCTTTATATTTGAAAGCCGATAACCGATATATTGGCCGATAAATCTAGATCCAAATTTTGGTCGATACCGATAACTCTTTATATTTGAAAGCCGATAACCGATATATTGGCCGATAAATCTAGATCCAAATTTTGGTCGATACCGGTAACTCTTTATATTTGAAAGCCGATAACCGATATATTGGCCGATAAATATAGATCCAAATTTTGGTCGATACCGATAACTCTTTATATTTGAAAGCCGATAACCGATATATTAGCCGATAAATCTAGATAAAAATTTTGGCCGATACCAACAACTCTTTGTTTGAAAGCCGATAACCGAAGTATTTTGGTCGATACCAATAACTCTTTATATTTGAAAGCCGATAACCGATATATTAGCTGATAAATCCAGATCCAAATTTTGGTCGATACGATAACTCTTTATATTTGAAAGCCGATAACCGATATATTGGCTGATAAAACTAGATCCAAATTTTGGTCGATACCGATAACTCTTTATATTTGAAAGCCGATAACCGATATATTGGCCGATAAATCTAGATCCAAATTTTGGTCGATACTGATAACTCTTTATATTTGAAAGCCGATAACCGATATATTGGCCGATAAATCTAGATCCAAATTTTGGTCGATACCGATAACTCTTTATATTTGAAAGCCGATAACCGATATATTGGCCGATAAATCTAGATCCAAATTTTGGTCGATACCGATAACTCTTTATATTTGAAAGCCGATAACCGATATATTGGCCGATAAATCTAGATCCAAATTTTGGTCGATACCGGTAACTCTTTATATTTGAAAGCCGATAACCGATATATTGGCCGATAAATATAGATCCAAATTTTGGTCGATACCGATAACTCTTTATATTTGAAAGCCGATAACCGATATATTAGCCGATAAATCTAGATAAAAATTTTGGCCGATACCAACAACTCTTTATGTTTGAAAGCCGATAACCGAAGTATTTTGGTCGATACCAATAACTCTTTATATTTGAAAGCCGATAACCGATATATTAGCTGATAAATCCAGATCCAAATTTTGGTCGATACGATAACTCTTTATATTTGAAAGCCGATAACCGATATATTGGCTGATAAAACTAGATCCAAATTTTGGTCGATACCGATAACTCTTTATATGTGAAAGCCGATAACCGATATATTGGCCGATAAATCTAGATCCAAATTTTGGTCGATACTGATAACTCTTTATATTTGAAAGCCGATAACCGAAGTATTTTGGCCGATACCAATAACTCTTTATATTTGAAAGCCGATAACCGATATATTGGGCGATAAAACTAGATCCAAGTTTTGGCCGATACCAACAACTCTTTACATTTTAAAGCCGATAACCGATATATTGGCCAATAAATCTAGATCCAAATTTTGGTCGATACCGATAACTCTTTATATTTGAAAGCTGATAACCGATATATTGGCCAATAAATCTAGATCCAAATTTTGGTCGATACCGATAACTCTTTATATTTAAAAGCTGATAACCGATATATTGGCCGATAAATCTAAATCCAAATTGAGAGATATGATGGATCAGCGCTGTACGTTGCACTTAACAGTATTTTCCTTTTTGAAGTAACTTTAACAATATTTCAAATCAATTCAACACCATCACGTTGAACAGTGCACATCTGAAGTGTCTACGCTGAAGGAAATAATACAGTATTGACACAGCTCTGAAATATCGGCTAAATTTTCTTATACCGACACCGATATCGTGACGATATATGGTGCATCCCGAAGCGATAGTTGTTGCCTCACTGACCACTTTATATGTCCGTGACTGTTTTCCGTAGCAGATGTTCTTGACTTTGCTTTTGCAACTTTTCCCGAATTCAAGCGTTCAGCTGCTTGGAGCGGAAGCCAGGAAGTTGGAAGCATTTTCTTGCGTGATCTTTTTTTCATCGTCCGTCCGCGTTTTATAGTTTACACATGATATTGTGCGTCGAAATGCCTTAAGTATTTAACAATCATAATTTATGACTAACTTCACCTACTATGGGTGCGTATTTAACTTCTGAGCTAGTATCGCAATGTAATCGATTGGTTTATTTATTTACGTCAGCATAACTGTATAAATACCTCATTGTGCTATACTTTAATGGGAGTGCTTTGCATGCGGTTGTACTTTAAGGGGCCTAGGTGTCAAAACAAGCTCAAGTCCCCAGCAGGGCGTGCTGAAACGTGCTAGTATGTGGTGCTGTAGTGTTTTGGTTACATTCCATTAATGCGATTTCAAAGAGTCGTTCGGCCGTGAGCTCGTAGACCAACTGGACTTGTTTTGCATGTGTCTGCTGTTTTTGCACTCTCAGCTTCGCTGCCTCTCACTGTCGTCCTGCGAGCGGTGTGTGTTCAGTCGTGAGGAGCGAGTTCGGCGCTTACTGTGATTGATTAAAGCTGCTTGTCTTGTGCCCATGTGGCTTTAACTTTAAGTTATGCTTATTTTTTCACATTTTTCTTTGCCTTTGGATTCGTATCGGTACTTCATGTAAGGGGCTTTAAATGTTGAATGCAGGTCGTGTTGTAGCTGCCGTATAGGTCTGTCATATTTCACCACGTCAGGTTGTTTACAGGGTTCGTACAGATACTGTAAAATCAAATTTCACTTTTCAAGCACTACTTTTTTGGCTAAAGGACTACAATGAAATCAAACAATCTTTCAAGTTCTAAAAAAAGTTACCGTGGAAACTTTAACCATTGAAAGGATAGGCAACTACGACAAAGATATCACTTTCCTCTTTCTTGAATATATGATTGACCTGAAGAATGAAAGCGTGGATATTTTTATGAGCAATATCACACTCATGGCCATGTGAAATTACTCTATATCAATATCAGACGCACTGCAGCGTTAATTTTGTGTGAAAAGATTTATCAATAAGATCAAACACTACTTTTTCACATATATTGTCTTTCAATAATTCAAGCATTTTTCAAGTACCTTTTCATAAACATTCAAATTTCAAAAAGTTAAATTCAAGCACTTTAAGCATCTTGTACGAACCCTGTATTTAACTTCAATAATCTGTTGTGTTTTTACACTATCGCTCATTGATAACTCTTGTTTCCAGTGAAATAATTGTGTTTCCTGCCATGCAAAACAATCTGTACCTGGAATAGCAGTTCCTTTCGATTGTTTCCTATACGTGGAAAAAGAAAAAATGGCTTTATATCGTATGATTTGTGTTTCTAGCCTGTGTAGCCTTAAAGTCTCTTGATTTGATCCATCTCTCCAGCAGATTTTGGACATAAGCAATAGTAGTGTCATGTTTCGCTAACAGACTGAACCGTAGATCCTAAAGCACAAGCTCTGTAATGCATGTCTTTCTCAGGTTTTAATATGCGTATGAGAATGGATACATATGTTAAAATATTTTACCATAAATATTTCTGATGTTTTTTCTGCTGCTGACATAAAAAGAAAAAAAAAAAGAGAAAAAAATAGTTGAATAACCTGCCAGTGAAAGGGAAGTGGCTCTTTGTACAAGACACTGCTGTGTGCTGTTACTGCGCAATGTTTTCTGACATGAATATTTTATAGCTCAAGTAGAAAAATATGTATTGACAATATTTAAGCAATAGCTTGGTGATTATAATGTATGATAACTAGATAAGTGTATATTGCGTAAAAAAAAAATGAAGAAAATCTTAGATTCACTTTTGGTGGATTTTGTACTGTATTTATTACTAATGATGATGCAAAAAGTTGCATAGCTTAACCCAAAATTTTCTTTCTTTTTTAATTTCTTGTCTTGTATATGACCCTTTTTGTATGTGTTTTTTCAAATAAAATGTTGAAAATGCCTAAAAAAAACATCATTGCTGCTTATTCTGGGTATTCTTTGGCTCACAACAAACGTAAATAAAGAAAACAGAAAACATGTATAGCCTTACTTCCAATTACAAGATCACGTCTAATAAAGGCTATTTTCAATTAAAACAGAGTAATTTTACCCCAAAAAAAGAGAAAACTTTTCATCACTGGATATTAGTGTCGGTCATTTATAGTATACACATCGCAATTTAGTGGTCAAATATTAAAAGTTTAGCTAGATGCATTTTAGAAAGTGTCAGGATTTTATTTGAGGATAATGACAAATATACAAAGTTTATTTAAATTTCTTTAAAAAAAAAAGTGCAAATAAGTCCAAAAGTTCAATATCAGAAGCGAGTGTGTGACCTCCACACACTTATTTTAAAAAGGATTAGGAATAATTTGTGTAGAGTAAAAGTAAACAACTTAAATTTTACATCGCAACCATATTAATATACAAGTGAAAAATGTTGAAAATCTTTAATTGGTGCTTACACCAATTAAAACCAAGGAAAACTTCCAATTACAAAACAACATAACTGAGAAAGGCTATATTTTCAAATAAAAAAAGCGTTTTAAAAGCGTTTTAATTTTAAAAAGAAATTGCTGGATTTACATTTAACATTTACATCGCAAACTAGTCGTCAAATATTAAACCTTCCGTCTGAACTCGAATGCAAATGCTGCAGTTTTTGGCTGCAATACTTGGAGAAAGTGACAGGATTTCAAAAGAAGTTTATTTTAATTTCTTTACAAAAGTACAAATAAGTCCCAGAGTTCAAAAATAACATATATGATTTAAAACAAGTTCAAGGCGATCGGGCTTTAGGGAACCAAACACATTTAATGACGAGTCACGAGGGGAAACAATTGATATACATTTATAAATGAATTGCTCCAACACATATTAATGGTTTGAGAGTTGACTAAAAGGCTAATAATTATTCATAAATCATAAAAATATAAAAAGGATGAAATATTTAATTTGTTTAACTAAAAAATAAACGTAAACAAATGTGTATTAAAGGGATAGTTCACTTTGAAATTAATTTTTGATATGTTTTATCTTCCCTCAAGGGCATCCGAGATGTAGGTGTCTTTGTTTCCACAGTATTTTCAATTTTGACATTTTTTGGTCAAACCGTTGTGTCAATCAGGTAAAACTATATAAATACTGTTGGTTTTCTCACACAAACCGCTCGTTTCGTGTCTTAGGCCATCAGTGTGTACTTACATGTACGAGTCATTAAATCATGTTTAATTTGGACTTCTCTGTGCTGCTCTTTGGTGGACCCCCTTAGCCTCCAGTGTATGACTGATAGACAACAACGGTTTGACTGAAAAATGTCAAAATACTGTGGAAACAAAGACACCTACATCTTGGATGCCCTCGAGGGAAGATAAAACATATCGAAAATTAATTTCAAAGTGATCTATCCCTTTAATATCTCATTTTTGCTCAAGCGATTGCATAATGAAGACGTCTCGCTGCAGTTTTAGGTCTGCGGCTCCGAAACCTTGAGAAAGAGACAATGACGACGGCAGCACTCATCGATACAAATACAAAGGAAGTTTATTTGAATTTCTTTAAAAAAGTACAAACAAGTCCCTGCGGTTTCAGTATTTGGGATACAGAACCCTTTGCGTCTGCCCGTCGGCTTTGTTCCGGTCGAGCCACTTGGCGCAGGGGAAGATGGTGGTCACCCAGTTGGCGGTGTTGGTGACCTCCACACACTCCAGGAACCAGCCGGGCGACGTGCTGGAGTCGTCGTGCTCCACCCGGACCCGCAGGAGTTCCCCCAGATCCAGCATCTCCAGCAGGAAGCGGTCCGTCCGGCCCCGCTCGAACAGGTTCCTGAACTTCTGCCGGAGCGCGCGCTTCCCCGAGTCCCCGTTGACGCCGTAGAGCGTGATGGAGACGTTGGCGTCGGTGGCGGCTTCCTTCACGTCTCCCGTGATCACGATGATCTCGTATTTAACGGGAACCAGACTGCGGACTTTGCTGGCGAAACTCTCCACGGTTTTGCTGCACTCGAACGTCATGAACTCGTCTCTCTTGGCCGACAGGGGGATCCGTGCGTCACACGTGAAGTAGAACCTTGCCGAGAATAATGCTCAGTCACGCCCAGAGTTGGGAAAACTACAATTCAATTATATGACTCAATTGAAATATTAAATAATTATATATTAGGGCTGGGTATTGACACAAATTTCACAATTCGATTCGATTTCGGTTCACAAGCTTGCAATTCGATTCGATTCGATTCAATATCGATTATTTTGACTATCAGTTGCAATAAATGGCAAATTATCTGAAGGAAATCAAATCTCTGAACTAATGCTGTAAATTATGGGAGTCTAGTTGTAGCCTATAGACTTCATTGGCCTAATATGAAGGTAATAATGCTATACAAACACTTAAATTACACTTTTATTTGTGTTTATAATAAGATTATATGAAATATAAACATTTAAATGGTGGATGTCATAAAAACTTGCCAGATTTATTCAAATATGCATTAAATATTGAAGAATATTAAGATTATAATGCATACTGTATGTAATATGGTGTATATATTTAGTAAAATGCTTCTCTCTAGAGTTATTTTTTCTAGCTGACTAACGAGTTTATGTGGGTTTTCTGAGGTAAATATGACGATGACATTGATTACAAGCTGTTTAACTGACGTCTTTCCACGGTTGAAACGCTGATTGAGTGAATCAATGTGACATGATCCGGATTTGGATAAGTTGTACTCTATCTTTAACACACTTTCAGATGCTCATTCATGTTTATTTGGCGCTGTGACTGGTATTATTAAGCCGGAAGAGAGATCAGCGCTGCTGCTTCTCCAGAGCGATCTCACGCCACAGCGACAAAACGCTATTTATGATTTTGAATTTCTAAAGAAAATGGACGTGATTTGAAAATTGAGACTTTGTTTCATATCAATAGCAACAAAGGACGAAGATTATTGCGATGTTTTGGATGCGCGCAGCCGCGATACAATGATCCATTCATTCAAATGAAACAGGATGACTAATCGATTCTTGAGATTTAAGAATCGATATCGGTTCGTAAAAATGAGAATCGATTAATATCGAGGAATCAATATTCATTACCCAGCCCTAATATATATATATATATATATATATATATATATCTGACCCTGGACCACAAAACCAGTCACAAGTCGCACTGCTATATTTGTGGTAATGGCCAACAATACATTATATGGGACAAAATTATAGATTTATTTAGACATTTACTCGTCTCGCTTGCCCGGAAAACATTCAGCGTTCCTCAAAATGAATAAAAACAGTAAAATGCAATCTCAGAATTTTACACAAAACTATATTAAATTACACAAATATACTTTATGTATTTAATCTCAGTTTATTAAACAAAATATAATAATGTATTTAATTAACCAATGTCTTTGCTGCTGACCTTCAATTATATAATTCAAGCGTACTAATAAGCAAATATCACATTAGATTAGATTTAGAAATAAGAGTGTTGAACTTCCGTCTCCTGTATTATATTGCTCTTTAATCCAGAATATCAGCATCTGAACTGTACAGTGAATCTGCATTTCCTCAGCCTGAGGATTGTTCACTTCAGGTCTGTGTGAGAGGGCCTTTACATTTGCCAAAAATACAACTTTTATGCTTGTTATTAAAAAGCAAACGAGTAAGCCCATGCAGGCCAGGTGAGAGAAAGTAACATAAAGTATTACTCTAAAGTAAAGTAATGCAATTATTGACATTACAGCAGTGAGAGAGAGAGACGGGACTCACTTGTTGCCCAGCTCTTTCTCTGTGATCAGCACCTGCTGCACGTGCCAGAAACACTCGTTCTTCACCTTCTTCTCCTTCGTTAAATGACCCAAGCAAATGCCAACGATCTCGCCCACATTCTTAGAGGAAAACTCGAATGAATCCGTGGCACCACTGGAACAGAGTCAGATTATGAGTCATTAGGAGTCATTTACACTGAGAAATCAATAACGTGACATGGAGATAAAGGCAGATTTTTTATTCTTTTGTGGAAAAAAGTTTCCATAAGATCTTGCAATGCTGACTTTTTAGTTAAAAAAAGTGGGGAAAAAACAAACTAGCTAACTAATAGAGCCCGACCGATAAAGGATTTTGAAGGCAGATACCGATACAAATATTTTGGGGTTTTAAAATCCGATATTCCGATATATCGGCCGATATTTTATTTATTTATTTATTTATTTTAAACTGGACTTGATAGTCACAAATTTTGTCCTGCTTATTTGAGTTAAGAGAACTGATGGGGATGTTCTTTTAATCGTTATTCAAGCGATGTATGTATCGTGACCAACTCAACGAGTGTTGCCGACAGGAACGGTGTAGAGCGCCCTCTGGTGGACAAACTATACAACTCCAACACTCATGACATGGTTCAAGCGTGTTTCGTACGTTTTTATTTTATTTTTGAAATATTCATTTATCGGCCATTATAACTGCAGATACCGATAGTTTGGAAAATGCCTAATATCGGCCGATAATATCAGTCTGCCGATATATCGGTCTGGCTCTACTTACTAATCCAGCTAACTAACTAACTAACTAACTAACTAACTAACTAACTAACTAACTAACTAATCCAAATAACTAACTAACTAACTAACTAACTAACTAACTAACTAACTAACTAACTATTAAACTAACTAACTAATCCAAATAACTAACTAATCCAACTAACTAACTAACTAACTATTAAACTAACAAACTAACTAACTAACTAACTAACTAATCCAACTAACTAACCCAAAAAATATATAAACTATATTTTAAGTAAAATGAATAAATTAACACATTTGACTAACTATTTAAATAACGAACTAGCTAACTAATCCAACTAACTATTAAACTAACTATTCCAACTATTAAACTAACTAACTATTTAAATAACTAACTAATCCAACTAACTAACCCAAAAAATATATAAACTATATTTTAAGTAAAATTAATAAATGAACACATTTGATTAAATTAAATTTAAATAAATAATAAACAATTAAATAAGTAAAAATAAATAAATAAAAATAAGATTAATCCAACTAATTTTTTTTTTAAATAAATACCATTTAATTGAAATAAATAATAAGAAAATCAGTGTAAAATGTCAAACAAATGTAATAAAAATAAGAGTAAACTTACTTAATAAAGGGATTAAAATCAATTAAATATTATTTTAACAAAATAAACAATAGGGCTATATTCATACATTTGATTAAAATGTTTGTTTTTTTGGATAAAAAAAATATTTACATCTTACGTCTGCAACATACAGTGAGTTAAAAACACAATCCCAAACAACAGAAACTAAATAGTTCACACATTCATAATATAAAACTTTCACAGTATTAATTTAGTTTTTTACATAAAAACATAAAGCCATCTGTTAAAATGTTCAATCGTATTTTTTAAAGCCCAGATCAGGTTGTGTAGAGCTCTATAGAAATACAGCTGACTGCTTAAAATGTCTGTGTGTGTAAACGAACCGCAAAAACTTCTTCTTCTTCGAGTTCTCCATCATGAACTCTTTAGATCGACATTTCTTGCCCTCCAGAACGATCCACACGTTCTCCTTCGTCTCGGCGTCGTCAGAACCGGCTGTGGTGATCTCGATCTCGTATTCTGGACAGAGGTCACAGTGCAAACTCAAAAACAAAGAATAAACACAGAATAAGCAGAGGACTTAAAGTACCACTTATTACTCCAAAGGGTAGAGTACACACGCTTTACTTCTTCCTAATCCTTTTTGTACAAGTAAATAGAGTTTTTTTTTAAGTACTGGAAAGTATGGAGTTTTATTTTGTTGTTTACCATTATTATTTTTCTCTCTCATTTAAAAAAAAATTTATTTACATGTTCAAAATAAAGCTATCAATCAATCAATCTGTACTTTGCTTCGGGACAACAGCTTATGTTTCGGGCAATGTCAAGCTTTATGTCAAGCTTTCGGGCAGCTTACGTCTGGTCACTCTATTTGTCCACCTCTGAACACAAGGCTTACAAACATCCGAAACACACACACACACACACACACACACACTCTCTTACTGGTCTTTTCACTGAGATCCAGAATATCATTATTGGCACACGCCAGTTCCCTCATGATCTGACCGTCGTCTTCGCTTCGGGCCAGCCATCGGTCGCAGGGGAAGCGGAAGGTCTCGTCGAGGAGCTCGTCCTTCACGTCGATGAACTCCAGGTGCCACCCGGGCGCCAGGCCCTCGTTATCGTGCCAGACCCGGACCTTCGACAGCTCGCCCAGACTCAGGACATCCGGGAATCGGAAAACGTCCACTTGTTTGCGCTCGAACTTGTTCCTGTTGCTGCTCTCCTTCAGTGCTAGTGTTCCCGTGTCTCCGTTTTCCCCGAACACGATCAGAAACACGTTGGCATCGGTACCAGCGGCTGCACAAACACACAGGAAAACACTTGAGCATTTAGTAGAATAGAGCGGCTCATCTCAGGTTCAGTGGAGAGCACTGGATAGTTCTGCATACATTTATTCATTTTATGGACTCCTTAAATCATTCGGTTTCATTTAGGAAATTTTTGTGATTTTTTTGGAAAGACGCCTACATTTACCTCGAAAAATCTTACAGAAAATACAGTTTTGTGAGAATCATCCTTCAATCTGATGGTTTACTTTGCTGGACTGAGCAGATTATGCCATAATCAACGAGATAAATGGTGTATGCTTAGTGTGCAATCAATTATGAGATTGTTTTTTTATATTTATTTGTATATTTATATATTTTTTTTAGTTTTACAAATTTTATCCTTTTTATTAGTTATTGATTTTTTTATATATATATGAAGAGTTCAGATGCAAAAGCCTCTAAATGCCATTTGAAATTTTCTTCTTTAATGATGATTTTTATCAAGCTTGTATATTTAAATTCAGTAATTTCACTTAAATGGCAATGATAATTACCTATTAATTGTTATTTAAGTGAAATTACTGAACTTAAATATACAAGTTTGATAAAAATCATCATTAAAGAAGAAAATTTCAAATGGCATTTAGAGGCTTTTGCATCTGAACTCTTCATATATATATAAATTATAATATAAATATATATATATTACTATTTATTTTAGTTATTCTTGTATATCAAGATCATCACTAAATGAAAATACGAAATTGCTTTGGCGACTAGATGTAATTATATATATATATATATATATATATATATATATATATATTACAGTTCAGAAGTTCATTAAAACTCCTGAACTTTGAAAAATGGTCAATAAAACACTTCTTCACGGTACATTAGCAGTAATTTCATTCACTTTCTTACTCATTTATCAATTTTATTTATCAATGACACATTAAAATGAATGGAAACACTTTAATATAAGGTTCCATTAGTTAACATAACTTTTTATATTTTTGTTATGTTACTTAACCCTTGCACCATTGAGTGCATTAATGACCAAATATGGCAACATATTAAACATTGCCTAAAATATTATATATTATTATTATTTTCCACTTTTACCAAGTTAAATCTTTTAACCAGCATCAGTCCTCATCATAACTACCAAATATTTAATTAATTTCAGGATTTTAACCCTTTAATTACCCGTTTTGGTGGCGATAGCATCAATTTGTATAAGAGGAAAAAACACAAAAATGTTATTATTGTCAATACACTAAATGCAAAGAGAAAACTTTTGATTTGGATTATCACAGTCTTGAATATGCCAAAGATTAGCAGCAACAATTTTTTTGGTGCATTTTTATTTTTTTGTGCTATGTCAGATTTTTTTAATAACCACACAACTGTAGGCTGTTAGTTCATATCAGCTCAGATCCATTAAATATTATTAACAGAGGCAAGTTACAAGCAACCTTTTATTTTTGATAATGTATTTGTAAATGTTTAATATGGATATTAATTTTAGTATTTTTATTATTATTATTATTATAATTTTAATGTTTTCTGCTTCATATGGAAGTTTGTTTCCACCATGGAATAAAAAATAAAAAGGTAATTGTGTCATTTGAATCCTTTTGTGAGATAAAAAAAAGTTGCAATTGCCTTTTTAATTTTTTTTTTAATTCTGTGAGGGAAACAAGCAGTCATGCAGCATGTAAACTCCACCTACCAGTAAGGTCACTGGTTTTGACCTGAATGATGTACGTGGTTTTCTCCACCATCTCCTCGTCGTCCACCACGGCAGGAAGTTCACACACCTTCGTCCTCTTGGGTCCTTTGGTCTTGGAGAGCCATTCCTCGTACGTGAAGACGTACACCTCCTCCGTGGTCAGGTTTCTCATGATCATCTGGGTCACGTGTAGCGGTGGAGGAAATTATTCTGTTCAGTATCGCGATATTTTGAGCGTGCAATTATATCAATACATAAGTTATACAATGAACTACTTCATTATAAAATGATCCATTTTACTTTCAGGTTTTCTCCGTTGGTTTACTCTGATAATTTACATTTGCGTATTACATCCACAAGGTGGCGCTTGTTGCACTGCTTTTTGTTGTCGTGCATTCAACAGCAGATTCAAATGAAAATGGCTTGATTTAATGTAGACGTAACCAGTGGTGTAGTCTAGTTTTTTGTAGTGAGTATACTGTGATATACCAGCAGCGCCCCCCCCCACCACCCATTTGCAAAAAAATTTTAAAACTTGTGTGATATTCCTTTAATGTTCTGTCTTAATAGATTTGATTATTATTATTTTATAAATTACATTTTACTATGCAATTTCTTTCATTATTCCATCGAGTTACTTTATTTATCTCTATAAACTGTTGTAAATTAAAGACATTTGAGCTTCTGTGTGTTTTAATAAACTATTATTAATATTATTAGGCCTACTTAAAGTACTCTGCTGTGCAGTAGTAACATATTTCTTTTAAACTTTGACAGGTTGCATGAAGCAGGGGCGTCACTAGGTTTAGTTTAGGATCTAATGCTCACTATTAACCGGTTTCATTACATGCAAAAGGCAGGGTTTTATAATCACTGTTGTCCCAAATGTGAGGTAGGTTAGTTAGGGGAGTTCAGGGTTTCCCTGAGAAAATGTTTATTTCTCTGATCTACGTATGTGCATTTTAGGATGTTTTGAAGGCCAAAAAAATTAGATAACAGCTTTAAAACCAGTGGGCACTGGGCAGCTGATTATCATCAGCATAACCCTCTTTTTCTCTTTGTTTTTCTCTTGCCCTGTCTCTTTCCCCTCCTAAAGATGAGCTGTGACTGATGTAGGCTTTTCATTTTTGTCTGTCAGTAAAGAAAGTAAACATGGGGTCAACTGATAGGTGGATTTTCCCTATGAATAATTTTTATCGGACACGTTTTTTCACTGAAAGCTACTAAAGTTAGGTAATTAAGTTTATTAAATACATTCAAAACATATAGGCTACACATTCATTATTGATCTTATGACTAATACAGGGCCGTAGACAGGGCTTTATAATCAAAGAGGTCCTAAATTTGAGGTTGGTGCTTCAATTTTTTTTATTTCTTTGATGTGCATTTCAAGACGTTTGAAGAAAAAAAGAATAAGAAATAGCTTTAAAACCATGTCAGTGGGCAGTAAATTCTCTCCCCCTCCGAAGGCTAAGCTTTTTTAATGTAATAAAGGCTACAATTTTTATTATATTCTCAATATGTACACATTCGTTATTAGTCTTGTGGCTAAAATGATGAAAACGGCTTTGTTAATGTTTCTTGTCCCCTCGCAATGACAGTAAACTATTAAATTGCATGAGTCACGTTACAGGCCTATTTATTTCACTTCTAAATGGCGAAATTACACAAAACTATAGTTTGCCTGATTATTTTTTTGTCATTCGTTTAACATTCATGACCTAAAAAATGTAAAATATGAAATGTTAAGTTTAGCCACTTAACGTTACATCTTTTCTCGCACTTGCAAACTGAAGCGTCGAGTCACTCTGCTGAAATTCGCGCTCAGCAGCGTCTTTGAAATTAAAGCCCGCCTACTTTGATTTGATTTGTCATCTCAAATATTCTGACATTGACGAGCAGTGACAGACCAATGAGCTCAGATGAACACGAACACACAAACACACCCTGCGTCCTCTGTTTTTGACGTGCTCGCGCGCTGAATCTAATAAGATTAGGGAACACGAAATTCTGTCGCCTTACGTTTAGGGGGGCTGATGTCGTAGGAAATTTATTTCACAAAACGATGTTGTTACGAATCCTCACGCTTTTTAAAGTGGGCATACGGAGATCTTTGACATTTTCTAGTGGGTATACGGCGTATACCTGCGTATCACGTAGACTACACCACTGGACGTAACGTAGCCTTGGATGCGAGCGTCTTGAGTTTCATTGGATGCTCGTGTCACAGACTGACCTTGTCAAGGAACCAATCAGGACGACTCCCTGTCCCGTCGATGCGGACTCGAAGCTTCTTCAGGGGCGCGATGTCATCGATCTCCAAGTTAAATGTGTCCTCCTGTCCTCTTTCAAACCTACGAGAAACACACATGACGCGTGTTTAAAAAGACAATTACAAAACAAGTGTTTAGAACGGCAATTAACATTCAGTAATATTGAATATCACATGAGAACAAAACATTTTTCATAATTGATGAACTTTGCAACATTGGACCTGTTATTGAACAGAATTGAATTTGCTTAAGAATTGATGAATTCTGCAACATTTACGTAGTTATTGAAATGAATAGAATGTTTAAAAATTCTATTGAACTGTAACATTGGACCTGTTACTGAACAGAATTGAATTTGCTTAAAAAATAATGAATTTTGCAACATTTACGCTATTTAAATGAATAGAATTTTTCATAATTGATATATTTTGCATAATTGAACCTGCTATTGAACGTAATTGAATTGGTCCTCTTTAAACACACGTAATGTGGGTTTGTCATACTGTAAGTTTAAAAAAGACTTTATAGTTGAATTTGTTTCATAACTGATGAATTTGGCGACATTTATTACACTTATTGATAAGCATTGAATTTTTCATAATTGACTAATTTTGAAATGAATTACATTTTTCATAATTTATTAACTTTGCAGCGTTGAACCTGTTATTAAACAGAATTTTTCACAATTGATCAATTTTACGAAATTGCCCCTGTTATTGAACAGAATTGAATTTGTATCATAATTGATTAATTTTTAAACATTTACACTGTTATTAAACTGAATAGATTTTTTCATAATCGATTAATTTGACAACATTGACAGTGTTTCTGAACTGAATTGAATAAATATTGAGCTGAATTGAATTTTTCATAATTGATTAATTTTGCAACATTTACACTGTGTTATTGAACAGAATTGAATTTTTCATAATTGATGAACTTTGCAACATTGGACCTGTTATTGAACAGAATTGAATTTGCTTAAGAATTGATGAATTGTGCAACATTTACGTAGTTATTGAAATGAATAGAATGTTTAAAAATTGATGAACTGTAACATCGGACCTGTTACTGAACAGAATTAAAATTGGCTTAAAAAATAATGAATTTTGCAACATTTACACTATTTAAATGAACAGAATTTTTCATAATTGATATATTTTGCATAATTGAACCTGCTATTGAACATAATTGAATTGGTCCTCTTTAAACACACGTATTGTGGGTTTGTCGTAAGTTTGAAAAAGACTTAACTGTATAGTTGAATTTGTTTCATAACTGATGAATTTGCCAACATTTATTACACTTATTGATAAGCATTGAATTTTTCATAATTGACTAGTTTTGAAATGAATTGAATTTTTCATAATTGATTAACTTTGCAACATTTACACTGTTATTGAACTGAATTAAATTTTTCATAATTTATTAACTTTGCAGCGTTGAACCTGTTACTAAACAGAATTTTTCATAATAGATAAATTTATTTAAAAGTTATTGAACAGAATTGAATTTGTATCATAATTGATTAATTTTGAAACATTTACACTGTTATTAAACGGAATAGATTTTTTCATAATCGATTAATTTGACAACATTGACAGTGTTTTTGAACTGAATTGAATAAATATTGAGCTGAATTGAATTTTTCATAATTGATTAATTTTGCTACATTTACACTGTGTTATTGAACAGAATTGAATTTTTCATAATTGATGAATTTTGCAACACTGAACCTGTTATTGAACTAAATTGAATTTGTTTCATTGATTAATTTTGCTACATTTACACTATTATTAAACTGAATTGAATTAGTTTCATAATTGATTAATTTTTTTCCCCTGTTAAAGCTGCTTTGAATCAATCTGCATTGTATAAAGTGCTGTAGAAATAACTTGTGGTTTGTGTGTCTTCCTCCAGTGTGTTTCGTGCGCGTGTGAACTAATAATTTGGATGATGGTGAATGGGTACCTGTCCTCATTTTTCATAAGGAGCATCTCCTCCGTACTCCCATTGGCCCCGGACACAGTTATGAAAATGTTGGTGTCTGTTCCTGCGTTTTGAGTGTCACCCGTGACGACAGTCACTTCGTAAACCACCTGAACAACAGCGAGAACATGAGACGTAACAGATCACACACACACACACACTTCAGTCTTTCACCAGAGTGACGACCACATTCTACAAGCGAATCAACTCCCGAAAAATGCAGCAAGTGACCATTCACAAAAATGAAATGCAATGTTTATGGAAGCGATCTGAACAACTAGCTGTTAACTCTTTCCCCGCCAGTGATGGAATTTCCGTGTTTTCACTGTTATACAGTAGGTGGCGCTGTTACGCATCTTCTGAATGAGTGCAGAATATCCGGATCAAAACACATGTGAAGTAAAAGATAAGAGATATGAACATGTAAAATAATCTGATCATCAAATATTAAACAGCACAAATCAAAACTGCGTTACTGAATGCAATGTCGATCTACTCCACCTGTGTTTGATCATCGCTCTGAATCTCGGATTTAAATAAAATTCTCTCCGATTTTGTTCTAAATCTTTTTTTTATGAAACCACACTCAAGTGTTGATAAAAAAGAATGCATGAAGCTAGAATAAAGTTCTTGTTGTTATTTTGTTGTTGTTATATTGCATGTTCAGATATTCATACAACAAAATATTCCATAAAAGTGATTATAAATGCTGCTACTCGATAGCAACTTTTTTTTTTTGAAAGTTCACGCAGGGAAAGAGTTAATGATGTTTTTATTTTTCATGTTAATTTTATTTACATTTTCAGAAATTTCATTATGTGCTTTTAACATGTTATTAGTTTTTAAAAATATTTTTTTTTATTTCCATTTTAGGTCATTTATTTATTAATAGCTTCAACTTAAACTTTTTTTTTTCAGTTTATTGCCAAGGCAACATTTCTAATTGATTAATATTTATATTTTATGTTATTCCAACTTTTATTAAATGAACAGAAATGTTTTAATAGTTTTATTTTTAATTAATGATAATAATTGTGTTGCCAGATCTTGCTACAAAAAAAGCAAAAAGCCCATAATAAGTCAAAATAAATTCAAACGCTCTATATAACTATTTAACTTGATTGTATTATACATGTTTTGGACTTAACACATAACGACAGTGCTTTAGTTAAAATTGTAATTCTTTATAACACGGAACTGCAATATTATATCATGCAATTCTGACTCTATTACATGCAATTGCAATTTTATATATTATATTATAAATAAATAAATAAATATATATATATATATATATATATATATATATAAAGTCAGAATTGTCAGATATAAACTTCCAATTGTGAGATAAAAAGTCGCAGTTATCTAAAATGTTTTATTCTGTGGCAGCTCAAAATTTCAGATTTTTTAGACGCTGTAGAACGAATAATAGCACATGGCAAAAGCAGAGAATGCCGGTACGTTGCTATGGTTACAGCGGTGTCAATCATCCCAATTTCTGGAGCGAGACGGAGCGATCATTTCAACTTCCGTGCATAAATGCGGTCGTCACTCCTGAAACTGTGTTTGCGACTCTTTGTGAACCTTTCGGATGATGCTGATGGTTGTGGCGTCCAGTATGTTGAAGACTCTGGCCGTCAGACCGTCTCCTCTGTCTTTGGCCAGCCAGCACTTGCACACAAAGTTGTACTGAATCCCTTTCGTGGGAACGGCCACCGAGAGCTCATCCACCAGCCAGCAGCTTTCCGGAGTCGCTCCGTTGTGGCCCAGCTGGGAACGGGACAAATCTCTTTCATTCATCTCTTTTTACAAACACGCTCTTCTGCAGATGATGTTTGGGGTTTATTTACACAAAATAATACTTTTTTTAATAAAAGTTTCTTTTGAACTTTATTTTAATATAAAATGTATAATGGTTACCACAGAAATATGGTAACATTGATAATAATTATAAATGATTATAGAATGTTTCATAATTTATGAATTTTGCAACATTGATCCTGTATTGAATTGAATTTATTCATAATTGATACATTTTAAAACATTGAATCTTTTATTGAATTGAACAGAATTGTGTCATAATTTATGAATTTGTCAATATTAAACCTGTTATTGAACTGAATTTGTTTCATAATTGATGAATTTTGCAACATTGACCCTGTTATTGAAATGAATTTGTTTATATTTGATTAACTTTTCAACATTGAACCTGTTATTGAATTGAATTTGTTCATAATTGATGAACCTTTCAACATTGAACCTGTTATTGAACTGAATTTGTTTCATAATTGATGAATTTTGCAACATTGAATCTGTTATTGAATTGAATTTGTTCATAATTGATGAATTTTGCAACATTGACCCTGTTATTGAATTGAAATTGTTCATAATTGATGAACTTTTCAACATTGAACCTGTTATTGAATTGAAATTGTTCATAATTGATGAACTTTTCAACATTGAACCTGTTATTGAACTGAATTTGTTTCATAATTGATGAATTTTGCAACATTGACCCTGTTATTGAATTGAAATTGTTCATAATTGATGAACTTTTTAACATTGACCCTGTTATTGAAATTAATTTGTTTCAAAATTGCTGAATTTTGCAACATCTACAGTTATTTTCCTGTTAAAGCTGCTTTGAATGAACCTATATTGTATAAAGCGCTGTAGAAATAACTTGTAATATTTATCAGAAAACAGCTGTTTTCAGTTTTTCCTGTATTTTTGCAACAGAAGAGACTCTTAGACACAATAAAGATCCTCATAATAACGAGTCTGACCTCGACTCTCTTGATCTCGCCCACGTCGAGTCCGTAGCTCATGAAATTCTCCATTCCTCCGCTGGCGAAGCACTTCTTCCCGTCGGGCAGATCGAGCCAGATCCGCTCCGTCTCCAGATCGCCGGGTCCCAGGATGATCACGTAGACCCGACTGCTGGTGCTGGCGTCGCGATCCGCTCCCGTCGACACCGTGAAGTGGTACGGGATCACTGGAGAAACAACAACACACAGCGTCCGACAACCAGCGAGATTTCATTTGGATTTCATTTGTTCTGTATTGATCCGTTCTCTAAAACACTTTTTGGTGAAAAGGATGAGGACGAAAGGAGGCAGGATTGTTTGAATAAGATATAAATGTATGAAAAATATATATATATATATATATATATATATATATATATTGATTTGATGTTTTTGGCTAGTAGACGTTCTCAATGGCCGGTAACTTAAAAATCTAGTAGCCAAATTGGCCGGTGAGTGAAAAAGTTCACTTCAAACCCTGTATATTTATATATATATATGATCTATATTTATCAAAATGATTGCGAAAGACAATTCAGTGTCGCTGAATATTTTAGGGACATGTCTCTAGCATCCCTACTCACACACACACACACACACACACAGACTCACTCGGACCCTCCTCCATGATCACAGCCTTCTTCTTCTTCTTCTTCTTGTTCATGTTGCCGTCCAGTCCAGCTTTGGAGTTCGGCATGCTCTTCTTCACGTTCTGCGGGTTCCTCTCGCCCTCGTAGTCCTGCGCACACACAACAGTGAAGTGTGGGTCAAACACGGGTTCACATGTGGAAAGAGTTTCACTCAGAGGCTCCACGAAGACTTTGTTTTGGATGAAGTAAAGGCTTTTTCTTTTGTTAATAATTTCTGTTTAACAATGGCGTCGTCTGTGCGCGCAAAACTCAAAGGAAAGACTTCTGTTCCCTCGGGTGCTCTTCAGTCATTTCTGACCGAAAAAAATTCTGTTTTGAATTTTTAAAAATCACAGCTTCATCGGAATATTACGAAACTTGGTGACTTTTATGGCATTATGTATGTAAATACAAAAAAAAAATGAGGTCATGATCCGAGCATGCAAGAAATGTTGAATGGGGCAAGGCTCAAGCTACAAACTCTACTGCTGACTGGACTGCTTTTAGAACCTTAAGAAATAAATGCACAAGCTTGACCAGAAAAGCAAAATCAGATTATTATCTAAAAAATGTGTCCGAAAATCTTAATAACCCCTCCAAATTCTGGAAGCAAATTAAATCTCTGTCTGGCTTAAATTCTTCTGCAGGTCTCCCACAACATATTTTTGTAAATTCAGTTGAAATTAAAAACAAAACTGACATAATTGGACATTTCAACAATCACTTTGTATCAGCTGCATGTATTCTTAACGAGTCCAAACTAAATTATCATTGTTCTGATTCCAACATTGAAACACCACCGGAAACTTTTGTTTTTAAACCCATTTTAAAAGAGGATGTCTGTAGTGCTCTTAAAAATATTGACACAAAAAAACCAACAGGACCAGACAACCTAGAACCTTTTTTATTGAAGGTTGCAGCTGAAATTATAGCTAAGCCGATAACAGATCTTTTTAATTGTAGTCTGCAGACAAATTTAATTCCCAAATTATGGAAAGCAGCCTATGTGCTTCCTTTGTTAAAGGGTGGCGACCCTTCAGATCTTCACAATTATAGGCCGATTTCCAAACTCTCTATCCTGGCAAAAATCTTGGAAGCTCAAGTAAATTGTCAACTAAAAGAATACTTGGTAAAACACAATATTTTAACTGATGTACAGTCAGGTTTTAGAGCTGGACACAGCACTGTTACAGCAACTTTGTTGCTATTAAATGATATCATAAATGCTTTGGACAAAAAGCAACATTGTGCTGCCTTATTTGTGGATTTGTCCAAAGCATTTGATTCGGTTGACCATGAGCTGTTGCTAAATAGATTAAGGAACATTGGAATAGGAAACACAGCTGTCAGTTGGTTTAAAAACTATTTTACAGAACGAACGCAGTGTGTTTCTATAGACGGTCTTAAATCAGACTTTATAGAAATTACTAAAGGTGTTCCTCAAGGTTCGATTTTAGCCCCTATTTTATTTTCTATATTCATTAATAATATTGGACATGGTGTGAAAACTGCTAAATTACACCTTTATGCAGATGATACTGTGATATATTCAGTTGCCCCTTCACTGAACCAAGCCATAAATTACCTTCAGTTAGCCTTCAATCAGCTTCAAATCTCACTACATGGTCTCAAGCTAGTGCTAAATACTAAGAAAACTAAAACTATGATGTTTTCTAGGGCTCGTTCCCAATCCTCAGATAAAATAACCATTAACACACTAGATGGTGACTTAATTGAAAATGTTTCCTCATATAAGTATTTAGGTTTTTGGCTGGACAACAAACTTTCTTTCAAAGTTCATGTTGAAAAGCTTGTAAAAAAGCTGAAACTACGACTGGGGTTTTACTTTAGGCATAAGGCTTGTTTTAATTTGTTAGCTAGGAAAAAACTTGTACAGGCCACTTTTTTAAGTGTTTTGGACTATGGTGATGTCGTCTACATGCATGCTGCCTCTAGTACCCTGCACCTTTTAGATTCTGTGTATCATTGTGTTCTACGTTTTATAACTAACTCTGGTTACCGTACTCATCATTGTACGCTGTATGAACTGGTAGGCTGGACGTCACTAAATCTACGTAGACAATTTCATTTCCATATTTTTCTATATAAAGCCATGTTGGGTAAATTGCCGGCATATTTATGTAATCTCCTTAAGAAGAACTCTAGCAGTTTTTCTCTCCGTTCCACCAGATGGTTTTCTTACCAGGTTCCAAGGGTTTTTACTGAGCTGGGAAAAAAAGCCTTCTCTTACTTCGCGCCATGGTCCTGGAATAATTTGCAAAATTTGTTACATCTAAATGATCTAGTTCCATTAAATGAATTTAAGGCCATGTTAAAATGCAATATAACTCAAAAATGTAACTGCCATATGTGACCTGCTCTTTTCTTTTCTGTGTGATGATTGTTTGTTTGTTTGTTTTGGACTGTTGTATTTTGTATATAAATTGAATCTGGTGTGCCGTCTTGGCCAGGTCTCCCTCGGAAAAGAGACTCAGTCTCAAGGGACTTCCTGGTTAAATAAAGGTTAAATAAAAGTGGTCGTAAAAAAAAATAGTCACACTTGTGGTCTTCGGTCAAAAATGGGAAATTGACAAAAAAAATAAAATTCTCTGAATTTTTGTATGTACAATCTACAAATCGGCCACAATTCTAAAAAAAAAGTACACCGCAGGAGAGGGGTGACACTCTACAACATCTAGAGTGCAAAACAGACAAACCCACCCACAAACACACACACATACAAACACACTTTTATACACATACACACCAATAAATTTTGGTTACAAAAAGTATGTTTTGAATTTTTTTAAATCACAGCTTCATCGGACTGTTACGAAACTTGGTGATTTTTAGGGCATTATGTATGTGAACACACAAAAAAATTGAGGTCATGATCTGAGCATGCTAAGTGGTCACATTGGTGGTCTTTGGTCAAAAATGACGCCCATAGGAAATTGACAAAAACACAAAAATTCACAATTATTTATTTATTTTTATTTTTACATTTTTTTTAATAAAAAATCGTTTTTGAGATTGTTTCAACTATATATTCAAATCCACCAAAAAAATGTGTTCATAAACAGCTGAGGAATTCACATGCCTCACAATAGAGAGCTGTACATGCCATCTAGTGGTTACACCATGATTCTACGCTTTTTCTCTATACTGTAACCAGATGGTGCTAATTTTTGACTCTATTTTAAACTAAAATACCACATTAATAATTTTTTGAAAAAAATAATAATATATATATAGAAAAATATATTTTTTTGTCCATGGCAAAAATAGACCATAAATATTGCATAAGTATTAATAAATACAATCAAATTGTCTCAAAATACTAAATTACAAAAAATAAATATTATAGAACAAAAATAAATTGCATTGGTTTTACTGGGATGGAGGAAATTAAATTTTTAGGTGTCCGGTCACTTTTGACCGTGAAGATAACAAGTGTGACTCCGAAAAGAAAGAGCACCTGAGGGGTAAGCACGCCGCTGTCGTGTAAACGTGTGTGTGTGTGACAATCCAGCAGAATCTGGTTTCGGTGTGATTAATAAAGAATGGAGATAACACCTTGATGAAGAAGGTCCTCTCGATGCGCTTGTCCTCCTTCTTCCTGGAGAGCCAGCGTTCGCACAGGAACATGTACACCTCGTCCGTGTCCGTGTCCACCACCTCCACCTGATCCAGGTACCAGTCGGCCCCGGCCCCGGAGTCGTCATGCCGGATCCGGATCTTGAACACCAGACCCAGATCCACCGCTTCAATGCTGAACTTATCCACCTATACACACACACACACACACACACACACCTGTTTGAGTCTGGAGCCATGATGATCAGTCTTCTAAAACATGTTCAACACACTGCAGAACATGAGTGTCTCGGTCTCGCTTTCCAGCACAAATATCCAAATCAAGAGACATTTACTGGATGGAGAAGCAAAATGACTGAAGATATTAAATCTGGATAATGAGTTAAAACAAGAACAAATATCTGCCAATGGAGCCAGAAATATAAACTTAATTCAACGTGAAAACAACGTGAAAAAGTTTTTAAAAAACAAACTCACTTTATTTTGATACATTTTTTTCAGTCTTCATATCTTCAGTTATTTTGCTTCTCCAGTAAATGTGTGTGTGTGTGTGTGTGTGCAGAATCTCTTAGTGTTTTTAAATCATTACTTAAAACTTATTTGTTTAGGGTAGCTTTTACTTAATTGTTGATAATTGTTGTATTATTATTATTATTATTAATCTTAAATTTCATAATGTTTTTATTTCATATTCTGTTGCATTGTTTGTTTAAATTGGATGTTTTATTATGTTTCTATATTTGTGAAGGGCTTTGAGATACTTTTGAAAGGCGCTATATAATAAAAGTTTATTATTATTATTATTATTATTACATATAAGCACAGTGTCTAACAGCCCTGTGGGAATATATGTTTTTATGACCCTAAAAGTTTGACTAAACCATGAAAAGTTTAGGAAAATTTGATTTTATATATTATTTTTGTATATATTTTAATATGAGGAAAGAACAAAACACCAAACTTAGTTCAGGTATTTATCTGACAACATTATTTGGCAAACTACAGCTTCAGGTTTTATTTGACTGTGCAAACATTGACTACAACATAATCAGCTCTTATCATTTCACTAGTTCTCTGCATTGATCTGTTGATCATTTCTTTGTATGACAGTCCAGAAATGATTCTGTCATGTTTCATTGCATTATTATCGCAAATAAAACAATCGACTGGAGTACAACGATGCAGAACGTGAAGTGAAGGTCCAGGACTCACGGCTCCTCTCTCAAACTTGTTGCTGCTGCTCTCAGACTTCCTGAGCTTTCGTTCTCCCGTGTCTCCCAGATCCCCGTAGACCGTCAGGAAGACGTTAGCATCGGTTCCGGCGCCGTACATGTCGCCCGTCCTCACCGTTACGGTGTACGTGTGAGCTGAAGAGAGAGGCAGAACACACACACACACACATCAGATACAGAGGAACGATATTACGATACGATGGGAAACTGTCTGACCGTGTGAATTCTGACACAATTCTTCAAATAAAAAGTGTTTTTGTTTCTTTGGCTTCTCTTGCTTGATTAAAACTAGTGTGAAGAAGTGAGAGCTGGTAGTAAAGTGTCAGCGATGACGTACTCTCGAGAGCGTCCTCCACCTCGATCTCGCTGTGTTTGAGCGTGCCGTCTCTCAGGAGCTTCTCCGTGATGATGTCCGACGGCACCAGCTCTCTCACCGTCTCCCCATCGTCCTCGGACCGGGCCAGCCAGCGCTCGCAGGGGAAGATGGTGGTCTCCGAACCCTGGACAAACACACCGATAGATAACACTTGTTCATCTTAAAGGGATAGTAAAAGTAAAAGTGCATCTATCAATCATAAAACTGCATCTATCCATCATAAAAGTGCATCTATCCATCATAAAAGTGCATCTATCCATCATAAAAGTGCATCTATCCATCATAAAAGTGCATCTATCCATCATAAAAGTGCATCTGTCCATCATAAAAGTGCATCTATCCATCATAAAAGTGCATCTGTCCATCATAAAAGTGCATCTGTCCATCATAAAAGTGCATCTGTCCATCATAAAAGTGCATCTGTCCATCATAAAAAGTGCATCTATCCATCATAAAAGTGCATCTATCATCATAAAAGTGCATCTGTCCATCATAAAAGTGCATCTGTCCATCATAAAAGTGCATCTATCCATCATAAAAGTGCATCTGTCCATCATAAAAGTGCATCTATCCATCATAAAAGTGCATCTGTCCATCATAAAAGTGCATCTGTCCATCATAAAAGTGCATCTGTCCATCATAAAAGTGCATCTGTCCATCATAAAAGTGCATCTGTCCATCATAAAAAGTGCATCTATCCATCATAAAAGTGCATCTATCATCATAAAAGTGCATCTGTCCATCATAAAAGTGCATCTGTCCATCATAAAAGTGCATCTATCCATCATAAAAGTGCATCTGTCCATCATAAAAGTGCATCTGTCCATCATAAAAGTGCATCTGTCCATCATAAAAGTGCATCTGTCCATCATAAAAGTGCATCTATCATCATAAAAGTGCATCTGTCCATCATAAAAGTGCATCTATCCATCATAAAAGTGCATCTGTCCATCATAAAAGTGCATCTATCCATCATAAAAGTGCATCTGTCCATCATAAAAGTGCATCTGTCCATCATAAAAGTGCATCTATCCATCATAAAAGTGCATCTGTCCATCATAAAAGTGCATCTGTCCATCATAAAAGTGCATCTATCCATCAAAAAAGTGCATCTCTCCATCATAAAAGTGCATCTGTCCATCATAAAAGTGCATCTGTCCATCATAAAAAGTGCATCTATCCATCATAAAAGTGCATCTGTCCATCATAAAAGTGCATCTGTCCATGATAAAAGTGCATCTGTCCATCATAAAAGTGCATCTGTCCATCATAAAAGTGCATCTGTCCATCATAAAAAGTGCATCTATCCATCATAAAAGTGCATCTATCATCATAAAAGTGCATCTGTCCATCATAAAAGTGCATCTGTCCATCATAAAAGTGCATCTATCCATCATAAAAGTGCATCTGTCCATCATAAAAGTGCATCTATCCATCATAAAAGTGCATCTGTCCATCATAAAAGTGCATCTATCATCATAAAAGTGCATCTGTCCATCATAAAAGTGCATCTGTCCATCATAAAAGTGCATCTGTCCATCATAAAAGTGCATCTGTCCATCATAAAAAGTGCATCTATCCATCATAAAAGTGCATCTATCATCATAAAAGTGCATCTGTCCATCATAAAAGTGCATCTGTCCATCATAAAAGTGCATCTATCCATCATAAAAGTGCATCTGTCCATCATAAAAGTGCATCTGTCCATCATAAAAGTGCATCTATCATCATAAAAGTGCATCTGTCCATCATAAAAGTGCATCTGTCCATCATAAAAGTGCATCTGTCCATCATAAAAGTGCATCTATCCATCATAAAAGTGCATCTGTCCATCATAGAAGTGCATCTGTCCATCATAAAAGTGCATCTGTCCATCATAAAAGTGCATCTGTCCATCATAAAAGTGCATCTATCATCATAAAAGTGCATCTGTCCATCATAAAAGTGCATCTATCCATCATAAAAGTGCATCTGTCCATCATAAAAGTGCATCTATCCATCATAAAAGTGCATCTGTCCATCATAAAAGTGCATCTGTCCATCATAAAAGTGCATCTATCCATCATAAAAGTGCATCTGTCCATCATAAAAGTGCATCTGTCCATCATAAAAGTGCATCTGTCCATCATAAAAGTGCATCTGTCCATCATAAAAGTGCATCTATCCATCATAAAAGTGCATCTCTCCATCATAAAAGTGCATCTATCATCATAAAAGTGCATCTCTCCATCATAAAAGTGCATCTGTCCATCATAAAAGTGCATCTATCCATCATAAAAGTGCATCTGTCCATCATAAAAGTGCATCTGTCCATCATAAAAGTGCATCTATCATCATAAAAGTGCATCTGTCCATCATAAAAGTGCATCTATCCATCATAAAAGTGCATCTGTCCATCATAAAAGTGCATCTATCCATCATAAAAGTGCATCTGTCCATCATAAAAGTGCATCTGTCCTAGGGCTGGGCGATATATCGAATATGTACGATGTATCGTTATATTTTTTGAAACGATATGGAATGAGGCAATACCGTTTATATCGATACAGTAGTTTGATATGAGCACATCTGAAAAATAGCGGAGGTTGCAGTGTGAGCTGCTGCAGTGAAAGTAGCTAGGCTACGTAGTACAATTTGTCCTAGACATGACACAAGCTTATATTAATTGCGTCAAAATCACTTTGATATAGTTAACAAGTTTAAGGCAGCTTGCCGCCCTGTCAAATGCTCTGACAGACACTGTTGCTGACTGACAGATATACTTGCGCTGTTTAATTCGTTTGAGTGGTGCTTTCCTCAGTGCTCAACTTACATTTCACAGGTATATTCTCCATCTGTAAATGTTAGAAAGTAAAGCAAATATGTCCATTTCACAACAAATATGTCCATGTCAGAAGAGGACGAGCTTCTGCAAGTGAATCTCCGCTAAAATTCATGCTTCCTTGAACGAGCGCCGGCGCGCGCATGCGCGTGAATAGTACTACGTAGTACGCAATAATTCTGACTAAAATAAACATATTGCTAAAATATTTGTTGTTGGAGAAAATAAATGTGCCATATGTGGAATTTTAAACCTACAAGTATATATTTTTAATGAAAGTGAAAGTGATTATAATGGGGTAATCAAATGCAGGCTAATATAATTAGTTTGTGCTTTTGTTTGTTTTTATTTTCATTTTTAGTTTAGCTTCTAGTCAATATAAAAACAAAAGCTTTTTGCACATAATATATTGCATAGCCTATATTATATTTGTTTCCATATCCTTCAATATCAACATTGTTTGTAGGATATCATTGGGCCGAATGTGAATATATATATATATATATATATATATATATATATATATATATATATATATATATTAAATATAAAGATTTTCTTTATCTAAATAGAAAACTTAGAAAGTACCGAGATATATATCGTATATCGCCATTTGACCCAAAAATATCGAGATATGATTTTTTGGCCATATCGCCCAGCCCTAATCTGTCCATCATAAAAGTGCATCTATCCATCATAAAAGTGCATCTGTCCATCATAAAAGTGCATCTGTCCATCATAAAAGTGCATCTGTCCATCATAAAAGTGCATCTATCCATCATAAAAGTGCATCTCTCCATCATAAAAGTGCATCTATCATCATAAAAGTGCATCTCTCCATCATAAAAGTGCATCTGTCCATCATAAAAGTGCATCTATCCATCATAAAAGTGCATCTGTCCATCATAAAAGTGCATCTGTCCATCATAAAAGTGCATCTCTCCATCATAAAAGTGCATCTGTCCATCATAAAAGTGCATCTATCCATCATAAAAGTGCAAGTTACATCAAGTCACCTTCATTTATACAGCGCTTTTAACAATATAGATTTTCAAAGCAGCTTTACAGTGATAATAGAAAATTAAAGTAACAGAGTAACCAAAGTTTGAGATGCTGCAATGCGATTGGTCCGCTGGTTAGTCCAGTAATCCAATCACAGCCTCTGCTGAGGTTATTGTTGTGCAACGAGGGATTTATTCAGTAAATGTGTTTCCCTCGTAGTTTATATGCACGTCTTCTTTTCGGATTAAACAATGATCCACCTCAATATGTTTTTAATGCACATTTATGAGCGTTTCCAACGAGCGACGTCCCAAAATGTGCATGAAAACAGGTGGGCGGAAGCACAGCCTAACTTCAGTTACCTTTCCTTTTCTTAAAAGTCTTCTGATTTCCACTCTGTCCAGATGCCAGCCGGGGTTCGTCCCTCTGTTATCGTGTCCGATGCGGATCTTCTCGATGATGTCTCCAATGTCTTCCAGCTTCGCAGAGAGACAAAGAACAACACCGACTGAGACATAAAGCCACCACCAAATCATAATGGACAACTAAATAAAAAAAAAGTGTGTGGACAGCTTTAAAGTGGCTTGAGAAAGCATTCAGTTAGGTAGAGATAGATAGATACATGCTAGGGTGGTTGCTAGGGTGTTGCTATGCATTTGGGTGCTTTCTATGGTGTTGCTAGGGTACTTGGGGTGCTGGTTAAGGTGCTGCTATGCGGTTGCTAAGGTATTCTTAAGGGTTGCTAGGGTACTGGGCTTGTTACTAGGGTGTTGCTATGTGGTTGCTATGCAGTAGGGCGCTCAGGGTGGTTTTTACTATAGATTATTTATCCGTGCACATCATAATTATTGTGCTAAATTCATGTTCCTGCTGATCTTGAATCCGAATAACTCCTTCTCGCAGCATCTCTTCTCTCCTCTGATGATGTGGGCGGGGCTACCTGTCACTCACATGAGATCCAACAATAGCAAACCACAACCATCCAATCAGTTCCGCACAGCCAAAATCAAGCCCCGCCCACATTAGTTCTTGTTCCTGAAGCGTTTCACTCGGATATACGACACAATAGGGACGGAAGACCTGCTCAGCTGGAACACTGATGGTGGACGCTCACCTCCACTATGAACATATCTTCTGCTGATCTCTCGAACGCCAGGCGTCTCTCTCTCTTGTTGACGCACAGGTACTTCTGCTGCGTTGCCAGGCCCTTCTGACCGTACAGGACTATGAAGACGTTGGCGTCCGTCCCCGCGGCGAAGACGTCGCTCGTGAAGGTGGTTATCTCATAGGGAACAACTACAGGTGAACACAAACACATATTCGATGATTAATTTTTCAGACTTTCAGTGTATTTTGATTTAAGAATGTTAAGAGACAGTGGTGTGAATAAGTTTTGGCCCCCATGCTAAAGTTGCCTAAAAAGAGGAATAAAAAATCATCTTTTGGATATTGATCTTAATGCCTTAAATAGAAAAATGAGGAAAACTCCAACCTTTAAGGACACCAATTTTCTTTGTGAATGAATAATGTATCATAAATAAATAAATGTTTTTCCTTAAAATACAGGGTGCATAAGTCAGGACACCCCTATGTTAAATTCCCATAGAGTCAGGCAGATTTTTAGTTTTAAAAGCCAGTTATTTCATGGATCCAGGATAATATGCATCCTGATAAAGTTCCCTTGGCCTTTGGGATTAAAATATCCCCACATCATCACACACCTTCACCACACCTAGAGATTGGCATGGGGTACTTTCCATCTTTCAATGCAAATCAAACCAGCTATTAGGCTAACTGAAGTAAAACCATGCTAAACCGTGTTCATGGAAGCAAAGGACGAATGAACGAATCTCTGTCTCGTCTCTTACACGGCGTGTAAAGCTCGGTCTGCAGCTCGGCGGGATACAGGTCTCGGACGATGGCTCCGTCGTCTTCTCCTCGGTCCAGCCAGCGTCCGCATGGGAACCGGAGTCTCTGTCCTTGAGAAGGAGCGTCAATCTCCACCCAGTCCAGGAACCAGCCCGCCGAGCCTCCTGAAACACACACACACACACATCCGTGATGGCGTGTACAGCTCTCTATGGAGAAGCATGTGAATTCCCCAGCTGTGTATGAACACTTTTTTTGTTGTTGTTGTTAGACCACTACAACAACCAAGCTAAGACCACTTAGTATGCTCAGATCATGACCTCGATTTTATGTGTGTTCACATTTTCTTTTCTGCGGTGACCCCTTTTTTTTATTTTTCACCCCTTTCCTGCGGTGTACTTTTTTTTAGAATTGTAGCCGATTTGTAGATTGTACATACAAAAATTCAAAGAATTTTTTTTGTTGCTGTCAATTTCCCATTCATTTCCTATGGGTCGTCATTTTTGACAGAAAAGCAAAAGCGTGACTCATTTTTTTACGACCACTTAAATTGCTCGAATCATGACCTCAATTTTTTTGTGTGTTCACATACATAATGCCATAAAAGCCACCAAGTTTCGTAATTTTCTGAAGAAGCTGTGATTTTTAAATATTCAAAGCAGATTTCTTTAATCACAATTTATTGGTCTTTTTGTATATAAAAGTGTTTGTATGTGTGTGTGTAGGGGTGGGTGTGTCTGTTTTGCACTCTTGATGTTTTAGAGTGTCACCCATTCAATGCTGAGCACTTTTTTTCTGCATCATGGCCGATTTGTAGATTGTACACACAAAAATTCTCAAAGTTTTTGTGTTTTTGTCAATTTCCCATTCATTTCCAATGGGTCGGTCATTTTTGACTAGGGTTGGGTATCGAGAATCGAGTATCGATTGGAACCGGGACTAACTTTTCGTTTTTCCCGGAATCGTTCAAAAGTTAAAATTTCGATTCCTAGTTTCGATATTCACAGTCCGCCGAGCGGAAGAAGAAACCGCTGAACAACACCAACAAAGAAGCGTCTACCGGAAGTGTTGGCATAACCGCGCGAGTCGAACATGACAAGCTTACGTCGGCGGTCCAAAGTGTGGCTTCACTTTTCTAAAAATAACGAAATCTCGGCAAAATGCAAAATTTGTGACAAAAGGAGTATTTACTTCAGAAAGGAGTATTTCCTTCAGAAAGACCGTTGGTTAGCAAGGTTAGCTAAACTTTTTTGACCCTGCCTCTTAAAAGAATCGGAATCGAGAATCGTTAGGAACCGGAATCGAAACAAGGAATCGGAATCAGAATCGTTCAAATTCAAACGATACCCAACCCTATTTTTGACCAAAGACCACAAGTGTGACTATTTTATTTACGACCACTTAGCATGCTCAGATCATGACCTCAATTTTTTTGTGTGTTCACATACCCAAATGCCATAAAAGTCACCAAGTTTCGTAACATTCCCATGAAGCTGTGATTTTTAAATATTCAAAACATATTCAAAAGTTTTTCCAACTCTTCTTCTAGTGTGCATCAGATGTGTTTTGCTTTTTTATGTTTTAATTAACTTGTGAAGCCACTGCAAACTTTATCGTTACATATTACACTGATGCACAGCTATTATATTTTGTGGCGGCAATTAGTTTATTTAGTTGTAAATAAAAAAGCCTGAGAATGTAATTTTGTTCTACAAGTAACACACGTTTCCCACTAACCAGTTTGTGGTGGAGTTCGTGTGCGATCACCTCGTAAACATGAACATCACGTGCTCTCGCTCGCGTCGCTCACCTGCTTCATCATGGCCGATCCTCAGTTTCTGGAGTTCTCCGAGATCAACGGCCTCCACGGTGAACTCGTCGATCATTCCCTTCTCAAACTTGTTTTTGTGTGATTTAGAGGCTTTCAGGTTGATGATTCCTGTTCAGTCGGGAAGAAATTGAGAAAAGCCATTTGAGCGATCAGCGGACGGTTTCAGTATTTAACACACGTGTGTGTTTGGTCACCTGTGTCGTCATTCTCTCCATACAGGATGGCGAAGACATTGGCGTCCGTTCCTGCGTGTTTCTTCTCTCCTGTCTTGATCCTCAGCGTGTATGTTGTCGACATCGCTACAGAAATAAATTATCACTCTGTCAGACTGACAAAACTGCTCACATTTGTTTTCCAAAAAAAACCCAACTTGATATCTTCCAGGAACACGTCACAGTATTCCTCATTATAATAATTAATGCGCAGAATAAAGGGGCGGGGCCTGGCTGAGTTAGTCAGTAGTGTGTTAAACTGGTGGTTATGGAAAGGGGCGGGGCATTTCCCAAACACATTCGAAGCGCTCGACCAACCACAACACACTGCTCCAGCCGACCAATCAGAGCACAGTGTGCTTTTCAGAAGGCGGGGCTTCATAGAGACAGGAAGTAAACAGAGCGTTACTGACAGACTGGGAAGAGAGGAGCCGCAACAATGGAGAATAATGCATGAAACTATTTCTTTCACCTTTTTGCTCCAATCCCAGCGTGGCGCCGGACTCCTCCTCATCCTCGTCCTTCCTCATGAAGGCCTCATCCACAGGGACGAGCTCCCGGGCAATTTGACCATCGTCTTCATCAACCGCTAACCAGCGATTACAGGGGAAGTAATACCTGCAGCGTAACCCGATGTGAAGCTGTGAGACGCGTTCATGGCCGCTTTGGAAATGTCCACGTCTTTCTTTCTTCAGTCGAAAAGAAATGAAGGTTTTTGATGAAAACATTCCAGGATTTTCTCCATATAATGGACTTCAATGGGGTCCAAACGGTTCAAGGTCCAAATGAGAGTTTCAGTGCAAACTGTTCAAAGGGCTTTAAACGACACCAGACGATGAATAAGGGTCTTATCAAGGACCCTTTGAGTCATGACTCGAAAAAAGATTCGTTCGTTTTGATGAACGAGTTCGAACAGGAGAGTCACGAACGCGCATCACAGAACAGAGCAAGGCGAGCATTTGAGCTTATAAAGTTTAAACTTTGTTATTTATTTATTAAACGAGCGATCGTTTCGCTTGATAAGACCCTTATTCATCGTCTGGTGTCGTTTAAAGCTGCACTGAAACTCTCATTTGGACCTTGAACCGTTTGGACCCCATTGAAGTCCATTATATGGAGAAAATCCTGGAATGTTTTCATCAAAAACCTTCATTTCTTTTCGACTGAAGAAAGAAAGACATGGACATCTTGGATGACACGGGGGCGAGTAAATTATCAGCAAAAGTTTTTTTTAAAAGTGAACTACCCCTTTAAGTTGAATTACTGAAATAAATGCACCATAGCCTAGTTAAACTTTTTTTTCGGCTTGTAGAAGTTCTGAATGGCCGGTAACTTAAATATTTAGTATCCCCAAATTGTCCGGTGAGTGAAAAAGTTCATTTCAAACCCCGATCGTGTCACAACTGGCGCTTCAACACAATAGACTCATGAATAATTGTGCGCGTGGCGAGCCTGAACTCACGTGGTGTCGTCTTTCGTGTCCACGATCTCCACCCGGTCCAGGTACCAGGCCGACTGGTGGCTGTTGTCGTGCCGGATCCTCAGTTTCTTCAGCGTCCCCAGATCCACGGCCGTGATGGAGAACACGTCCTCCTGAGAGTCACATGACCATCAGCACACAAACACACGGCTCTGCACGCTCAGGAACGTGTGTGGGAAACACTGGACAAGTTTGTTTTGGGGTCAAACTGACCAGCGTTTCATTTGAAAATCAGCAAAAACACTGAAATTTTCCAGCAATAAATATCTAAACATTCTTAAATCAAGACACATTTACTGACTGAAGATAATAAGACTGTACAAAGATGTGAGTTTGTGCTTAAAACAAGAACAAATATCTGACAGTGGAGTCAGAAAAATACAGTTGTTTTCAACACTTATAATAATCATAAATATTTCTTGAGCATCAGATCCTCATATTAGAGTGATTTCTGAAGGATCATGTGACACTGAAGACTGGAGTAATGATGCGGAATAAATTACACTTTACTATATATTCACATAGAGAACAGATGATTTACACTATAATAATATTTCACTATTTTTTATGTTTTTTTTTATTATTATTTTTTTTTATTAAGGAATCAATTTAAAAAAAGAGTACAAGTAAACAAACATAACAGTAAGAGAAAAAACAAACAAACAAACAAATGAACATACAAACAAACAAAATAATAATACAAAAGGAGAAAAGTGAGCCAACGTATACAAATATACAATCAAAATCGACAGATGGCAATACGGATGCATCTATATCTCTCTTACCTACACGTATAAACCCATACACGTGCATACATATTCATACACACATATCTGCATGTATACATATATCCATACATATATACATACATATACATAGACATACGAAGAGTTCAGATGCAAAAGCCTCTAAGTGCCATTTGAAATTTTCTTCTAAAATGATCATTTTTATCAAGCTTGTATATTTAAGTTCAGTAATTTCACTTAAATGGCAATGAAGATTACCTATTAATTGTCATTTAAGTGAAATTACTGAACTTAAATATACAAGCTTGATAAAAATGGTCATTCTAGAAGAAAATTTCAAATGGCATTTAGAGGCTTTTGCATCTGAACTCTTCATACATTCATATATATATATATACATACATACATACATGCATCCACATACACAAATATATACATACATACCTACATATACACATACACATACCCTCATACACACAAAAAAAAAATCAAAATAAAAAAAAATAAGGGGGAATAAAAAAAAAAAAATTCAAAATAAAATAAATAAATAAAATAAAATAAAAAAGGTACAAAGATTATACAAACAAAACAAAAAACAACAAAAACAAAGGGGAAGAAGAATAGAAATTAAAAATAGGGAGGATGAAGAGTTAAAATGGCTATTGCATATTGATTTCACTTGAGTTTGCAGTTGCACCTTACTCTCCTGAATGTTTTTTTTCTTTTTTTTCTTTCTCCCTTTCCCTTCCTCCCCTTAACACCAACGCACAATGGCACACTTTTTTATGTATTTTTGATCAGATAAACGCAGCTTTGGCGAGCGGAAGAGACTCTTCAACACTTTTGACAGGTGCTTTATTCGTAAATAGTCACTACAAGCAGTAATTGTTTTTGGTATGACTGCTTTTATTTTACATTTTTTTAATATCATGTTTATATGATTTATAAAAAACACATTTTATGCTTTCAATTTGTGTCTGTGCAGCCAATTTGGAAAATAAAAATATATACAACACAATAGAAATACATGTAAATTAAAAAAATATATTTTTTATTCTCTGACAAGCTGCAGTAGAGGTTTTTTAGTTGTTTTTACATGCGAGTCGCAGCTTCTGTACCTTTTCTGTCTAACTGCGTGAACACACACCGGCGTCAGCATCTTTGAGCTCTGATGAAAACACTGATGCTGTGACGTGGCCTTGATTCAGAGCCGCATATTCGGTGTGTGTGCTGAATAATAGATGTGCTGACATTAACAGATGAGTAAGTCTATACGCCGACATCGACTGTGAATAACACGAGGGAAGGTGTCCGATTCAGGTGTGTGTGTGTGACCGATTCACCTGTCCACGCTCGAACCTGTTCAGGTGTGTGTGTGTGTGTGTGTGTCAGATTCACCTGTCCGCGCTCAAACTTGTTGAGGTGGTTGGACTTCTTGAGGCGTCGCTCGCCCGTGTCTCCGTTCTCTCCGTAGATGTTGATGAAAACATTGGCATCAGATCCGGACCCCATCATGTTCCCCGTGAACACACTCACCTCATACGTGTTCTCTGAGGCACAAAGAGTTATGAGTGTGTGTTTGATGGGTAGGTTTATGGGTTGGGTAGTGTGTGTGTGTGTGTGTGTGTGTTACCCTCCAGCTCCTCGTTCTCCTCGGGCAGAAGCTCCACCACAGTCTCTCCGTCCTCCTCACCCGCCGCCAGCCATCGATCGCAGGGGAATCTGTGTGTGAGAACCACCTCTCGCATCTCTTCCTCCTCCTCCTCTTCCTCCTCCTCTTTCTTCTTCTTCTTCTTCTTCTTCTTGTCTTCCTTCTTCTCTTTGGGCACCATGGCCATGATCAGACGCTTGACCTCCACCCGGTCCAGGAACCATCCGGATCCGATGCCAGAGTCATCGTGGCTAACGCGGATCTTGAAGATCTTCCCCACGTCTTTAGCTTCAATCTGATGATGATGGACAGACATCGACATTACTTTATCATAAGAACACGTTCTAAAAAATATTTAAATCATAAAAAGTTTTTTTTTTAATAAATCAAAATTAAACCAAAAAATTATTAAATAAATAATATTAATATAAAACTGAAATACATTTTTAAATACATACAATCATAAATTATAAGAGTACAGTTAATAAAAATAAAACACTTAATAAAGTTACTCTATAAATATCATAAACATGTGAAATAAATAATTTTAAATAATCTAAATAAAACATTTCCTAAAAATTTATCAAATCATAAATAATTGTAATAAAAATAAATAAATAAATATATAATAAATAATAAAAAATAAATAATAAAATCGATTCAAATAAAAGCCTTACTCAATCAAAATAAAAAATAAAAAATTAAAATGAAAATAAATTAAATGGAATGAAATAAAAAATGAATGAAATCATAAAATAAAAAATAAAAATAAATAATTTAAAGAAACACCAAATCATAAAAATATTAAATAAATAATTTAAAAAATAAATTGATCAAAATTAAATAGTTACAAAAAATGTATCAAATCATAAAAATATGAAATAAAAAAACAATTAAAATAAAATCCTAACTGAAAATTAAAATGAATGAAAAATATTTCAATAAAAATAAACAACACTAACTAAATAAACAATTGTAAAATAAAAATGCATATATATTAATAAAAATGCATGAAATTATAAAATTTTTAAATTAAAATGCTTCAAAATAAAGATGAAAAAAGATGAAATATTGTAATTGTTTCCTTGCATGTCGTATAAGCATTAAGCGACATCAGAGAAGAGCCGTGAACATGCAGATGTGTTGAGAAATGTATTGAAATATTAACCTAACAAGAAAATATTCTCCGTAGCTCAAAGATCTTCAGTCCCGGATCTATCGGTTTGATCTATCCTGCATGTGCAAACTCTGATAGTCAGACAATAACCTTACCTTGAATATCTCTGTTGTTCCTCTTTCAAAGTTGTTTGACCTGCTGCCGAGACTCAGCACCTCCGTCTTCCCCTGCTCTCCGTAGATCTGGATGGAGACATTGGCGTTCGTGCCGGCGGCGAAGACGTCGCCCGTCACCACCGTGACCTCATAGTTGATCACTGTACGGCAAGAACACATCAACACTGACTTCTCGGAAACAACCAAAACACCAGCTGAGCACAACACATGCAATCACGTTCAATTAACAACGACAGTGAACATAACATTAACAACATTATTTAAACCATAAAAATGTGAATAAATAAAGTAAAAATGACTCAACTAATAAAATCAATAAAAATAAAACTTATTCAAATTAATTAAATCATTAAATTTGTAACATAATTAAATAAACCTAATAAAAAAATTAAGGAAATAATAAAAATATGAAATTAAATAAATCATTTTAAAAATCAAATATAACACTTAGTAAAATGATTAAATAATAAAAATGTCAAATAAAATCAACCAAAATAAAACACTTACTAAAAATGTATCTAAACATAAAATATGAAACTGAAATAAATTATTTAAAAATAAAATAAATTCAAATAAAACGCTTGATTTCCTCTGAAATTGATTTCAAATTCTGTATTTTACATTTTCTATGATTTAATTCATCAAAATAAAACGAAAAAAAATGTAAATCTAAATGTGCAATTGGATAATTTCAAAATACAAACAAAACAAAATAAAACTTTAAAAAATTAAATTGTGTAATTTACTACATTTTTAATGTGTATGTAATTTTTATGCATTTTTATGTGTAATTTGCTGGTTTCCCCTTATTTATGCTTTATTGGCATTTTAATTTATTTTTTTATATTGTTATTAATGCTACTTCTTGATGTATGGTGACCTTAAGTGATTCGATTTTTTGATTATTTAAATAAAATACATTATTATTATAAAAAGTAATTAAATTATTAATCATTAAATCGTCAAAAAACTAAAATGAACTAAATAAGAAGAATGTACATTTGAAAAGGTCAAAATAAAGCACTTACTAAAACGGATTAAATCATTAAAGTGTAAAACTGCGTTTACGTTGTTCGAGGTCCAGTATTTCACTGGGGTAAATCTCCACCTCCGTCTTCCCATCAGCCTCGTCTCGGCACAGCCAGCGGTGACTCGGGAACATGTAGTGATTCCCGTGATTGGGAACCATGATCTGAACGCTGTCCAGAAACCAGCCGGCGCGCATCCCTTCGTTAGTGTGACCAATCAGGAGCCGGTTGATCTGCATTCAACAACAACATCTCAATGAGTTCCCATCATGCTATTTTAAAGCTCCCAATGTTCTTCTAAAGGTCTCCTACAACAGATTTCCATGCAAAGTTTAAAAAAACTCCACAAATTGTCTCATAATCTCCATTACAGCATCATCTCTTTTCTCTCAGTGTCTGAAACGCTTCGATCGAGGATTCAGTCAATCTAAGCTGCTCTGCTCTGCTCTGATTGGTCAGAAACTGAACGCTCATTATCATATCTGAATCTCAGTGACACGTTCAAGTGAGACTGGAATTAACGAGTGCAGTTCAGAATCGACTTTCTTATGGGAGACAAAAGCTCCATTTGCATTCTAATATATCATATTTCACTGCATATTATGGGCCCTTTAACCTGTTAACTGTCACCCCCCCCCCCCCCCTTTTTTTGAATAGACATGAAAATGCACATTTCGAACTTAAATGGTTGTAATTCAAGAATGCTTTGGAATATAGACATATGATTGGTCTTGTTTTAAAGAAGACATTTGGCAGATTTTTGTAGAAGTGAAATAAATTAAGAAAGTGAAACAGAAAAAAAGTTATAGAAGTTTGAGTTTATGGAAATGTATAATGTAAAAATATTAATTATTCATATTTTACATAAAATATATATTTTCAAAACCTGGGCTACTCTAAAATGGCAGAAAATCTGAACTCTGAACAAGTTGTGTTTCAAATTTTAGGTTGATATCTCAAAAAATGAGCTTTTAGTAAGATTTTGTTTGAGCGCAGTACCAAACTTTTTCACTAGGGCACAATCAGACTCCATTTCTGCCCATATAAGGGCGCCTGCATTTCCATTCGTGTTTTGAGTGATATGAACCATTATTTTCACAATTTTCATACAATTTCTGAAGTAGAGATCCTATTCAGAAGTAGCATGGGAAGTTTGGCAGATTTTGATATGAATTGAACCTCTAAGAAACACATACAAAGAACAGGCATGTAAGTCACAAATGGTGAATTTATTATTTTTTTCTTGATATTTCAAACTTTTCAGACCTTTTTTTTCCAAAATAATTGAATGGATTCTATCTTTTGAACTTTTGGCATGAAAACAAACTGAGGTATCTACCATTTTTTCATGATTTTTTAAAATAAAGGTCTGAACACGCCTTATGAGTATGAAAATATTCTTGTTTTATATCGATAAATTATGGCTCCTCTGTAATATATTTTGAAAATCAGTCACCAAATATGGAAACTAGAGATTGTAAGCTTTCAAATGATATATAGTTTGTCAATATTATTTAAGGTATTTACTAAGATATTATTGTTTTAAAAATATAGTGGCAAACGTCCCACCTGTGGGACGGTGACAGTAACATGTGTGTGTGTTTGGAAGTGGCACGAGAGCGACACACACCTGCCCGACGTCCGCGGTGTCGACGGTGAACACATCCACCCGTCCCGTCTCGAAGTAGTTGCGCAGGTTGTTGTCGGACACCACGAGCATCATCCTGCTGGTGTCTCCCTTCTCGCCGTAAAGCTTCACGAACACTTTCGAGTCGGAGCTTCCTCCGCTGACGTTTCCCGTCTTCACCGCGATGTGGTAACTGACGTCTGAAAACAGGCATTATTCAGTGAACTCGAACGGCAAATCTGATCTGTGTCAAAGAGTATAGAAGCACCAAGAGGCGAAACTCCGTTGCAGTTTTAACAACAATCGCTAGATGGCGCTGCTGTCGCGCTCGTCGCCATTTTGGACAGAACCCAACGGCTTTACCGTTAGCACAACTATACAGCATTATAGTGCAAAAACACTCTTGTATACATGGTGAAACTCAATAGAGTCAGAATCCATCATACATACACTGAAAAAATTAATATGATTTATCTAATCAATAAAACTGTGCCAACAGATTACAAGCAATATTATTAATTAACCCTCAGGTAACCCTTCGTTTCGGAGTCACACTTGTTATCTTCCCGGTCAAAAGTGACCAGACACCTAAAAAATACATTTTCTTCATCCCAGTAAAACCAATGCAATTTATTTTTGTTCTATAATATTTATTCTTTATAATTTAGTATTTTGAGACAATTTGATTGAACTTATTAATATTTATGCAATATTTATGGTCTATTTTTGCCATGGAAAAATATATATATTTTTCTATGTATATATTATTTTTTTCAGAAAATTATTAATGCAGTATTTTAGTTTAATATAGAGTCTAGACCTTTTTTTGAAGAAAATTAGCACCATCTGGTTACAGTATAGAGAAAAAGCGGAGAATCATGGTGTAACCACTAGATGGCATGTACAGCTCTCTATGGAGAAGCATGTGAATTCCCCAGATGTTCATAAACACATTTTTTTTTCTCTCGTGGATTTGAATATATAGTTCAAACAATCTCAAAAACGATTTTCTTATAAATATATAAAAAAGTTAAAAAAAAATAATAATTTGTGAATTTTTGAGTTTTGTCAATTTCCCATTCATTTCCTATGGGGGTCATTTTTGACCAAAGACCACAAGTGTGACTCTTTTTTTTTTAAGACCACTTAGCATGCTCGGATCATGACCTCAATTTTTTTGTGTGTTCACATACATAATGCCATAAAAGTCACCAAGTTTCGTAACATTCCGATGAAGCCGTGATTTTTTAAATTTTAAAATAGAATTTTTTTCGGTCAGATATGACCGAAGAGCACCTGAGGGTTATATTGAACAAATTGGAATTGGGTAACAATTAATCAAATTATTCCTTAAAAGTTAACCGTTTAAAATGAGTAAAGTTCACACCAAAACATTTAACAAAAATATCTGAATAACAGACAGACATCAAAGATTAATTATTTTATATCATCTTTATTTTATATTGCCAACATCTGATGTTAACAAGCAGAATCACTAAAACAAACACTGACGTACTTAAACATACTTTTTTTGGTACGTTTTACTCATTTTGAATGGTTAAATTTTAAGGAATTAATGAGATTAATTATTACTCAATTCTATTCTTGAATTTAATTAATAGTATTGCTTGTAATCTGTTGCCACAATTTTTTTCGATTAGATAAAGCGCATTAATGTTTACAGTGTATAATACGGACCCAAAATTGCTAAACAATAAAACCAAACCTGGGAACCAAAATTGGGAACCAAAATTGGGAACATTTTCAAAGCTAAATCATGTGTAAATCTGTATATTAACTCTCTTTCTGTATCAAATGTAACATGTGTTGTACAAAGTTTTTACAAATCAAGATGAATTAAATAAAACTAAAGACTAAAACATATAGATTGACTAATATACTTACCATTGTCATTCTATTGGTAGTAAATGTGTGCACTTGCACAATGTTTGATTTGTTTTGTGTAATGCAGGCAGAAATGATGTGGTGATCTATTTACCATCACCAATTTTATTAGTTAATTTTGTGATAATAAAAAAATAAAATAAAAATGAAAGCATAACAATTAAAAATACAAAAATAAATAATAGTAATCAAAATAAAACACTAAAAATGAACAAAATTATAAATTATATAAATTCATAATATATAAATATATAATATATATTTATAAAAAATATATAATAAAATAATAAATATATAATAAAAAATAATAATATATTAAAAAATATATAATTTTTTTTAAATATTAAACTTTAAAATAACGACAAACAAAATACTAAAGAACATTAAAAAAGATGAAAGTGAAGCGACTGACATTATTGAAATATGAACTTGAATCAGGTCAAAGGGCTTCAGCCGAGAAAAAGGTTTAGAAACCCGTGATCTTTTGGTTTAATTAGATTATATATGACTAGATGAAAAGCATCATATGAAACAGGAGACTAACTCACTGTAAAGTCTTTGTCCGTCTGCGAACGGCACGAGTTCCCGAACGATCTGCCCGTCGTCTTCCCCGCGGTCCAACCATCTGCACAGATGAAGACGAGACGAGGACATGAGCCGCTTCGGTGTGTTAAAGCACTGATCTGGATGCAAGTTCATGATTGTGACCTGTTGCACGGGAATTCGACGGCCTGGGATTCGGCCTGGCCTTCCTCTCGGATCAGCACTTTATCCAGGAACCATCCGCAGCCTCCGCCTCGCCCGTCGTGACCGATCCGAACCCGGCGCACTTGCCCGATCGACACCGCCTCGATGATGAACTCGTCAGCCTGAGACCGAGCAGAAAAGGCGCAGGATGATTTTTGCTTAGTCAAGTTTAACACGATACAAAGTGCTTTACAGTACAGGTGAAACTCGAAAAATATGAATATGGTGCAAAAGTTCAGTAATTCAACTTAAAAGCTGAAACTAATATATTATATAGACTCATTACATGCAAAGTGAGATATTTCAAGCCTTTATTTGTTATAATTGTGATGATTATGGCTTAAACCCCAAATTCAAAATTAGAATATTGTGAAAACATTCTCAAATCTGTAAGCCATAATCATCAAAATTATAACAAATAAAGCCTGTGATGAGTCTATATAATATATTAGTTTCAGCTTTTAAGTTGAATTACTGAAATAAATGAACTTTTGCATCATATTTATATTTTTCCAGTTTCACCTGTACATTTGCGAATGTCAGCCGTTAAGAGACTAAACGGTAGTGGGCGGGGCCTATGATTTGATGATCTATGACTATTTGTCGATGTCTTGATCTGGGGGCGGGCATATGCAAATATATTTGCCTGTGTGACATCACAGATCCTCCAATATCAAATAATGAGGTTTATAATGAGGGCGACGTTTTAATATATATATGAAGAGTTCAGATGCAAAAGCCTCTAAGTGCCATTTGAAATTTTCTTCTAGAATGATGATTTTTTTATCAAGCTTGTATATTTAAGTTCAGTGATTTCACTTAAATGGCAATGATAATTACCTATTAATTGTTATTTAAGTGAAATTACTGAACTTAAATATACAAGTTTAATAAAAATCATCATTAAAGAAGAAAATTTCAAGTGGCATTTAGAGGCTTTTGCATCTGAACTCTTCATATATAAATTAGGGCTGTGCAAAAGTTAATTGCGATTAATCGCATCCAAAATAAAAGTCTGGGTTTACATAATATATTTGTGTGTGCCGTATATAATTATTTTGTATATATAAATACCTATGCATGCATGTATATATTTAAGAATTATTTGCGCTTGAATTCTGTATATATAAATAAATATATAATCTATATTATATAAATATAAATATTTTATATATGAATAACACATTTTCTTAAACATATACATGCATGTGTGTCTATTTATATATACAAAATAATTATATACAGCGCACACAAATATACTATGTAAACACAGACTTTTATTTTGGATGCGATTAATCGCAATTAACTTTTGCACAGCCCTAATATAAATCAAAAGAACAAGGAAAATTGTCGTCAGCCCTTTAAATCATAAAAATATAAGATTAAGTTCATTCTAAGGTGTGTCGAGACTTCTAGATCTCCAGAGGAACTGCACTAACGTTGCCCTTCTCAAACTTGTTGACGTTGTTCTTGCAGTTGATTAACGTGCGTTCGCCCGTGTCTCCCAGATCTCCGATTAGACACAGGAACACATGGGCGTCCGTTCCTCCGCCGCTCACATTCCCCGTGCAGACGGTGACGCGATACTTGATGACTGAGGGAAAACAACACAGATGTACATTAGAGAGCAACATGTCTGTTCTGATCACGGAAAGCACATGCTACATAATGCGTAATAATCTCTGGTGGGTCATAACTGACTCAGATCGACATTTTACAAATTAAGTGCATTGCAAAAAATTATGTTCTCCCCTAATCATGTTAGCAACATGTTAAATTTTGCATTCAGCATGCTAGCAATGTGCTGATTCTTGTTAGCAATTTGTTAAATCATGTTGCAACATGTTAAATCATACTAACAAACCTGCTAAATCATGCAATCAGTGTGTTAAATCATGCTACCAACATCAAGCGAGCAATGTGCTATATCAAACTAGCAACATGCTAATCCATGCTAACAATATGTTAAATCATGCTAACAACATTGTGTTGGATTGTGTAAAAGGTCTATGTTAGTTTTTATAATGTATTTGATACATGATTGTGCAATGTGTGCTATGTTTTAGGAATATGTTTTTTTTTTTTTTTTTAGAAAGGCCTGACCAGGGACTGGGGTTGCAAATTAGCCTACTGGCTAGAAACCTTTTATGCAACACATTTACACATTTTGTTATGGCTTTGCCTATTGCAACTATGTATGTAATAATGTGCGCTGCATTGTCCCTGACAAATAAACTAATAAATAAATAAATAAAATAAAAAACATGTTAAATAATGCATGCAGTGTGTTAAATCATGCTAACAAAATGCTAATCATGCTAACAATATGCTAAATCGTGCTATCCAAGACTGTATTCCCTTCAAAACATTCAAACTTTTTCTTGACAATTTTTTAATCTAGTTTTATTTTTACTATTTTATATAGATTCGTATGTATAGCATTAGCAAAAATCTAATTCTTCATTGTTTGTTGATGTTCATGTTAGCAGTGCGTTAACTAATATTTACAGATCCAACTTTGGAACTTAAACCTGGTATTAGCAAATGATGAAATTATGTTTGACTAAGATTAATGCTGTAGAAGTAGTGCTTATTGTTAGTTCGTGTTAACAAATATAATCTATGTGATAAATGAGTTAAAATCCAAAGGTCATCTAAACGTAGTCAGAATACATGTTAAATCATCCTAGCAGTGTGTGAAATCATGTTAACAATATGTTAAGTCATGCTAGCAACATGTTAAACAATGCTAACAATGTGTTAAATCATGCTAGCAAAATGCTCAATCATTCTAGCGGTGTGCTATATCATGCTAGCAACATGTTAAATCATGCTAGCAAAATGCTAAATCATTCTAGCGGTGTGCTATATCATGCTAGCAACATGCTAAATAATATTAGCAACATGCTAAATAATGCCAACAATGTTAACTCATGCTAACAACATGCTAAGTCATGCAAGCAACAAGCTAAATCTTGCCAACAATGCTAAATCATGCTAGCAGTGTGCTATATCATGCTAGCAACATGCTAAATAATATTAGCAACAGGCTAAATAATGCTAGCAACATGCTTAATAATGCCAACAATGTTAACTCATGCTAACAACATGCTAAATCATGGTAGCAGTGTGCTATATCATGGTAGCAATGTGCTCCAACATGCGTATTGTTAACATTTAACATGTTAAATCATACTTACATGTTACATGTGTAATCAAATTACTTTCCTAATGTAACTTATAATCAGCAACAGACTAGAGTTTGTAATGAATCTTTATACCTGGCAGCGGCTCTGGGATCAGCTCTGCTGTGGCCGGAAGCTCTCGCACAACCTCGTTATCGTCCTCGTTAGTGTCCAGCCAGCGCTCGCATGGGAACTTATACGTTTCCTTCGTCAAAGTTTTCATTATGGATATCTTAGGAGACATAAAGCAGACCGTTATTCAGACACAGTACATCACTGTGAAACACTCGATCTCGAGCTCCTACCCGACTCAGGTGCCAGCCGGCGAAGGGATTCCTCTTCTCATGCCAGATCCTCAGTTTCGTCAACTTCCCAAGATCCGGCAGCTCGATCTGACGAACAAATTAAATACAGATTAGATGGTTTGATGCATTAAAGGAGTAGTTCACTTTAAAAAAACTTTTGCTTTTTCATCTTGTCATCCAAGATGTCCATGTCTTTCTTTCTTCAGTCGAAAAGAAATGAAGGTTTTTGATGAAAACATTCCAGGATTTTCTCCATATAATGGACTTCAATGGGGTCCAAACGGTTCAAGGTGCAAATGAGAGTTTCAGTGCAGCTTTAAACGACACCAGACGATGAATAAGGGTCTTATCTAGCAAAACGAGCAGCCATTTCAAAAATAAATAACAAAGTTTAAGTTTTATAAGCTCAAATGCTCGCCTTGCTCTGTTCTGTGATGCGCGTTCGTGACTCTCCTGTTCGAACTCGTTCATCAATATGAACAAATCTTTTTTTGAGTCATGACTCAAAGGGTCCTTGATAAGACCCTTATTCATCGTCTGGAATCGTTTAAAGCCCTTTGAATAGTTTGCACTGAAACTTTCATTTGGACCTTGAACCGTTTGGTCCCCATTGAAGTCCATTATATGGAGAAAATCCTGGAATGTTTTCATCAAAAACCTTCATTTCTTTTCGAATGAAGAAAGAAAGACATGGACATCTTGGATGGCATGGGGGCGAGTAAATTATCAGCAAAAGTTTTTTTTAAAAGTGAACTACTCCTTTAAGAATGACAATCCACACAGCAACAAATGAAACACCTTTCATAGTCATTTTTATCCAAAACACACATTGTTCCTCCAAAACAGCAGATTTCCCATGAACTTGTCCAGCTGGGTTCAGTTAAAATGTCTCATTATAAAAGTGAAAACAAATTTGAATACTCATACAGATAAGAGTTTTCGGGACTAAAAAAAAAAAAAATCAAACAAGAATAATGAACATGGCTTTATACAACGTTAAGAACTAAAGTAGTGCAAATGCATATTTAATAGATTCAGAGTCTCAGCGTATGGGCTCTTGCGTGGATTTGAACTTTAGTTTTGTGTTGCTGTGTAGATCTCTTCTCCTGCTCTATTCCTGTTATGGACAGTCCCTCCAGGATTTCACGATTTTTTTGTGTGATTTTTGCGATCAAAATGACTGATTTTGTGGTGGTAATTTCCAAAAATTTGTATTCAGTATTCAGTCCTTCCAGAAAAACGCAGAGTTTTTTTGTGATTGTTGCAGGCAAAAATCCTTGATTACGTGGCCCGTTTTCTTTAAAAATGCGATGGAAAGAATATGCGGGATATTTATGCAATTTTATGCGATGAAAATGCAGGAATTTGCACAAATTGAGGGAACTTGCAAAAATTGCGGTTTGATGAAAAAGAGAAAAAAAGTGATTCCCCCAACATCCTGTTCTCACTCGGCTAATGTAAGAGTCATTTCTTATTACTTCCTTTGATAAGCAAGCATACTACATCATAGAAAGTGCTGGGAATATTTAATTTCTCATCTTGTTTTATTTCAGACTGTAATGAGTGTAAATAAGGTGTGGCCCCTTTAAGAGCTGCGCGCTCCTGTTGAACTCTCTGCAGTGATATGTGCGCCTCGAACACCTCATGTGTGCGGGTAATTTCTGTTTGATGCTACTTCTTTTATCTTATGTTGTTTATTAAGTAACGATGTGACGGTAGAACGTGTGACAGACAGTTATACGAGTTCGATTTGTGAGATGTCAATCGCCTCCGTGAGTCTGTCTGCCGTCGTGTAATTGTGTAACACTTCATAACGTTCCCATGGAAACAGGGGGAAATGGCTGCTCTTGTGTGAAAGCAAACGCAACATTTTTCAACTTTCTGCTAAGATACATGTGACTTTTTTTGCAACGAAAATGCGAGGATTATGAAATTATGCAAACCCCGCATATTTTGCACGGAAATCGGCAATTTATGCGGCGAAAGTGCGGCGTATTTGAAAAAATGCGGCCCCCGCATAAATATGCGGACTTTGGCTGATTTTGCATTGAATTCAGCGATCGCATAATCGCGTTTTTCTGGAGGGACTGTATGGAGGTTAGCAAACAGCATTGCATTTCCACGCGAACCTCTTTCTGGATTGGAGTGTGTAGAGCTGTCAAAATGGCTGAAAAGCTCAATTTGAAATTCTTTCTTAAATATGAGCAAAATTCTAATTATATTTGAATTCTAAAGGAAATATGTAATGTTAGAGGAAGAGAGTACTGTACTGTCCCGAATGTTGACTGCAAAACAGCAGATTTACCATGAACTTGTCCAGCTGGCCCTGCTCAAAGTTATCAGTTTTGTTGTCCAGTTTCATCTCATCGGACTTGCCCTTCTCCCCGTATATCTGGAGTAAGATGGAGGCGTCCGTTCCCGCGCCTGGAAGATCTGACGTCCAAATCCACAGGGACCAGGGATGTTCTGAGGGGCAGGAGATTTAACCCTTTAACCTCACAAACCTAGAACCTCTTTCACTCTCGCTGTAAGACCAATACGCACTTTTCTGCCTCTTTTGCCTGAGCGAGACCATTTCATAGAGTTCTCTCTCGATGAGTCCATCGCTCTCGTTCTCATCCAGCCATTTAGAGCAGGGGAACGTCTGCTCGATGCCCGTGAACGGACAGAACACAACCACCTAACACAACACACACACAAACCAATTAAGCATTTTATACATTCTCTAATATTTTGTTGATATATTATAGGAAAAAAAACTGAAATCTAAGAAAGTAATTTAAAAAAAATCTGTTGTTTGCCATGAAAGATAGAGTCTAAAACACATTGCACACTAGACTATAAATCTTAATTTAAGAAAATTGGTCGTCTTCAGTCTTGGCAAGACATTTTTAATAGAGTGACATAAAGTGCAAGTTTATGTTCAATTAGATTGCTGTGCTAATTTTATTAATAGTACAACCCCTAAAAATTCTAATTTCAAGAATCTTAAGAAAGGTCAAATATGATTTGTTGTTACACTGCAAAAAAATGCCCTTCTTAAAACAAACAAGATGTGAGTAAAGTGTACAAAAATGCATGTATTTTTTTCAGGTTATTGTGCATCTATGGAAGTAAAATAATGGCATTTTTAGTAAAATAAGGGAAATAAGAAAAGTGAATATGGATCATTGAATGTTTAATGTTTTAGAAATGTTTTGAATTGAAATATTCACAGCTTAAATATTCAACCATGTTGAATTCCAGCCCACAAAAATGCAAACCCTAAAAATACACTGCATTAAAATGCAAGCATGGATAATGCAATGCCTATTTTTATTTTTTTTTTCAAGTTTTTGTGCGTCAAAAATATTTGGCATTATTTTACCTCCATAAACGAGATTAGATTGGGACCCCCATTTCGTCAGTCTCAGAGGGTTACATACGTAACCGAGACGTTATTTTGAATTTATGTTTGAGGAATGTGCTTAAATTACTATTAAACTAGCAACATGCTAACAACATGCTAAATAATGCATGCAGTGTGTTAAATCATGCTAACAAAATGCTAATCATGCTAACAATATGCTAAATCGTGCTATCTGTATTCCCTTCAAAACATTCAAACTTTTTCTTGACAATTTTTTTTTTTTTTTTATATTATTTTATTTTTCCAATTTTTTACATGGTATAAACACTTAAGAATAAAAAAAAAAAAAAAAATCAGACAATACAACCATAACAGAAGGGAAAAAAAAGAAAACAACAAAAAGCAGGCAGGGGTATGTTAACACAAACAAGACTTAATCCTTGATGAATTATTACAGCAAGAACAATAATAATTATACACTATTCAGACTTGAGGAAATCCACAAAGGGCTGCCATACAGTTTGAAATTGGCGATGAGATTTGGACTCCAAAGAACGTATCCTCTCTAGTTGTATGACATGAATCAGTTCAGATAACCAAGCTTTGAACGATGGAGAGTCTGATGATTTCCAGTTTAAAAGTATTGATTTTTTCGCAAGAGTCAAGCCCATCAATAGAGGTCGTTGCTGAGATCTTGGAAGAGTATTCAATGTCACAGAGGATCCAAGAATTGCAAGACTATGGTCTGGTTTCACCTCCTTTTGAAAAACTTTTGAAAAAAAATCAAATATAGCAGTCCAAAAATTAAACAGTTTGTGACAAAACCAAAACATGTGTGACAAAGAGCCCTCCTCTGTTTTACATATGTCGCAAACTGGAGAGATAGAATTGTATATTTTACTCAATTTTGTTTTCGAATAATACAATCTATGTACCACTTTAAACTGAATCAGCCTGTGTCTCGCATTTATCGAGCAGTCTTGGATCTTATTGAGACTATCATTCCAGGTTTCATCGGATACATCTTCATCAAAATCCCTAGCCCAAGCTTCTTTTATATGATTGGTGCTTACAGGCAGTTGTAAAGAATTAACACAGCGTGAGACCAGATGTCTAGAGCTTGGATTTACCAAAAGAATTTTCTCAAACGAATTAATCTCGGGTTTGTCCATAAATTGTGGAATAACTGTTTGAACATAATGTCTCACTTGTAGATATCGAAAAAAGTCGGACCTCGGGAGATTAAATACAGATTGCAGTTGGTTAAAAGATGCAAATTTGTCATCTATATAAAGATCCCCAATAGACATTAGACCCTTAGTTTTCCATTCAACAAAACCTCGGTCTAGCTGAGAGGGTTTGAACATATGATTGTTAGCGATGGGTGTGAGGATAGAGACGTCAGGTGATTTAAGATGTTTCCTTATTTGATTTAATATTCGTATTGAATTTTTAACTATAAAATTAGTACCAATTAATTTTGATGAGGGAGAGACTTTTGAGAAAAGTAAGACTGGGAGACAAGATGTTGTAAGAGAAGATGTCTCTATCTTAAGCCATAAGGGATCAGCCGCAGAGAAAGCTTCACCAGGAATACCCCTCTGCCAATAAGATAATGCCCTAGCATTTGCTGCCCAATAGTAATATTTAAACACTGGGAGCCCTAAGCCTCCCATCTGAGTGGGTTTCTGTAAGTGCGCTTTTGCTATTCGTGGAGTCTTGTAAGCCCAAATAAAAGGCATGATGACTGAATCTAAAAGCTTAAAAAAAGATAAAGGTATATAAGTAGGGACATTTTGAAAAAGGTAAAGGAACTGTGGTAAAATGACCATTTTGATTGCATTAATTTTGCCAATCATAGATAGCGGAAGGAGCCGCCATCGCTCTATATTATCTTTTAATTTGTCAATCTTAGCCAAAAAGTTTAATTTAAATATTTGCTTGGGGTTCTTTGGTACCACAATGCCAAGATATGTAAAGTGGTCTTCAACTGTTTTGAAAAGTGAGGGGCCAACCTGGCTGGGATTTGTGTGTCTAGCAAGTGACATATACTCACTTTTGGACCAGTTAATAGTGTACCCGGAGATTTTACCGAAAGCATTAATATATTCAAGCAAATACGGAACTGATTTGGCTGGATCAGAAAGATAGATTAATAGATCATCAGCATATAGACTAACCAGGGCTTCATCCTTTCCCATCTTTATTCCATGTATATGCGGGTGACTTCTAATCCCTACTGCTAGCGGCTCCAGCGCAATATCAAAAAGAAGAGGGGAAAGAGGATCTCCTTGCCTAACTCCTCGATGCAAATCAAAAGGTTTAGATTTGTTAGAGTTTGTCAAAATGGATGAACGAGGACATAAATATAAAATTTTTACCCACTTGATAAACCGACTCCCAGCCCCAAAGTGCTCAAGCGCTTTTAGCATGAATGGCCACTCTATTTGATCAAACGCCTTTTGGGCATCTAGTGAGATGATTGCTCCTGAGGCTTCCTTACCACGCTCCTTATAAAGAATATTAAGAAGGAGACGAACATTGCCAAAGGAGAAACGACCTGGTATGAACCCACTTTGGTCTGGGTGTACTATTGTTGAGATGTGCTTTCCAAGTCTGTTTGATAATACTTTTGTTATGACCTTCTGATCAAAATTAAGAAGCGATATAGGTCTATAACTGGCCAGATCCATGTCGTCTTTTCCTTTTTTTAATAGAACACAAATATTGGCCTCATATAATGAATTGGGGAGTCTGCCATTTTCATATGAGTCATTGATCATTCTCAATAAGTATGGGGCTAGTTTTAAAGAGAAGGCTTTATAAAATTCACATCCAAAGCCGTCTGGACCCGGTGCTTTGCCCGACGGGAAAGACTTGATGGCCTCTAAGATGTCCGCTTCCGAAAATGCGCGTTCTAGATCTTCTTTTGCAATTTTATCTAACTGGGGAAGATTGAGACTATCAAAAAAAGATTCATAATCCTCATGACTGACGTTGCATTTTGAGGAATAAAGATCAGAGTAAAAATCCCTAAAGGATTTATTAATTTCTTCAGGATTGGTTACAATCTCAGCTGTGTTTGACTTAATTTGATGAATTGTTTGCTTTGCTTGCACACCCCTTAACTGCCTCGCTAATAAAGTTTCTGGCTTATCACCTAATTCAAAGTGTTTTTGTTTCAGTTTAAGTAAGAGATTCTCAATTCTTTTGCCCAGGATCGAATTATATTCATATTTCAAATTCAGTATCTTATTATAATCTTGCTGTAGTCCGGAAATTCTATATGTCTGTTCTAATGTTGTGAGTAAATTTTCAATTCCCAAAAGCCTACTTTCGCTATTTCTCTTGTTAGCGGTTTCAAAAGCAATAATATGACCCCTTATGACTGCCTTAAGAGTCTCCCATAAAATTGAATCAGAGACTTGGCCATTGTCATTATTTATAAAAAAATCATCCAGTTTAGCATTAATGTAGCTTTCAAAAGCTGGATCTTTAAGTAGGTAAGGGTTGAATCGCCAATGATAACTTTGTTGTGGCAGGATTTTATTAATCTGAAATGAGACGGGGCTATGGTCTGAAATCAGCATGCTATGGTACCGTGTATCAGTGATTCTGTGAATCAGTTCAGAAGTAACCAAAAAACGATCAATTCTAGTGTAAGATTTATGAACCTGCGAGTAGAATGAGTACTCCCTTTCAGTTGGGTGTTGCAGCCTCCAAATATCTACCATGTTCCTTTCCTCAATCAATCTAGTGAGGATCTGTACTGAGGCTATACTAGGAGGTGGCTTTGAGGATGATCGGTCTAAAAGCGGATCTAAATAACAATTGAAGTCACCGCCGATAATGACGTTTACACACCCAGTCGGTATTAAATCAAAAACCTTTTTAAAAAATTGAGGGTCATCAATATTGGGACCATATACATTTAACATTGTGATGTACAAAGAACAGAGTTGGCCTGTAATCATGACATATCTACCATGAGGGTCAGTAGTCATCGAATCGAGCTTAAATGAAATACCCTTGCGAATTAAAATGGCTACCCCCCTGGCTTTACTATTGAAAGGAGCCTGATAAATCTGAGATATCCAATTTGCCCTAAGTTTATGTTCTTGTCCCACAGCTATGTGTGTTTCCTGTAGAAATAAGATATCTGCTTTCAAAGATTTAAGATAGGTAAACACTTTGCCTCTTTTAATGGGGTGGCCAAGTCCTTTAACATTCCAAGATGCTATAGTTAACGTAGGATTTCCTCTATTGGTTTTATCGTTCACTTTCATTTAACTTTGTAACACAGAGTAAAATCACAATAACATTCCCCCTGCCTTCTTGACAATTTTTTAATCTAGTTTTATTTTTACTATTTTATATAGATTTGTATGTATAGCATTAGCAAAAATCTAATTCTTCATTGTTTGTTGATGTTCATGTTAGCAGTGCATTAACTCATATTTACAGATCCAACTTTGGAACTTAAACCTGGTATTAGCAAATGATGAAATTATGTTTGACTAAGATTAATGCTGTAGAAGTAGCGCTTATTGTTAGTTCGTGTTAACAAATATAATCTATGTGATAAATGAGTTCAAATCCAAAGGTCATCTAAACGTAGTCAGAATACATGTTAAATCATGCTAGCAGTGTGTGAAATCATGTTAACAATATGTTAAATCATGCTAGCAACATGTTAAACAATGCTAACAATGTGTTAAATCATGCTAGCGGTGTGCTATATCATGCTAGCAACATGTTAAATCATGCAAGCAACATGCTAAATCATGCTAGCAGTGTGCTATGCTAGCAACATGCTACATAATGCCAATAATGTGCTAACAACATGCTAAATCATGCAAGCAACAAGCTAAATCATGCCAACAATGTTAAATCATGCCAACAACATGCTTACAACATTATTAATAAAATTGTAAAAAAAAAAAAAAAAAAAAAAAGGAAAAATATTACCAAAAAAAAATTTGGGCCTTGGGTCATTTTGACCCGTGAGGAAAAGATGAAGGTTAACACCAGTGGGTGTTTGTGCATTGCTTTGTTGCATGTACTTGCATTATTTTAAACATGATTTTTCTATCATAATCAGCAGCACAAAGGTTATGGGGTGAAACGTGACCTTTTCGCAGTACCAGCCGGCACTGACCCCTCCGTTATCGTGACCGATGGTGACCCGACTGAGAGGACTGAGCAGCGCTGCGATCTCCACGTTAAAGATGTCGGTGAGCCCGCGCTCAAACGTTCCTCCCTCCAGGAAAACCTTCCCGCTGTTCTTCAGGCCTTTGGAGCCGTGCATGACCATGTGGATTTTAGAGTTGGTTCCCGCACCTCGGATTTTCCCCGTCACCACCTGAACGTTGTACACGATTCCTGCAAAAACATAAGAGCTTAATCGTACAACCAGTCATCAGTCTCTTCTGCTCACCACTGCTGCATTCATTTAATCAAAAATACAGTAAAAACAGTGAAATATTATTATAATGTGAATCATCTGTTCTCTATGTGAATATACAGTAAAGTGTAATTTATTCCTGTGATTTTTAGCATCATTACTCACATGATCCTTCAGAAATCACTCTAATATGAGGATCTGATCAAGAAATATTTATGATTATTATCAATGTTCATATTTTTCAGGATTCTTTGATGAATAGAAAGATCAAAAGAACAGCGTTTGTTTGATGTAGGAATCATTGCAACATTTTTAAATGTCTTTGTCACTTTTGATCAATTGAATTTTATTTAAAATCTTACTCATCTAAATCGTCTGAATAGCAGAGTATAATTTCCTGATAAATATGAACACTGATAATTATCATAAATGTTTATTGAGCATCAAATCCTCAGTGATTTCTGAAGACTGGAGTTAATGATGCTGAAAATCACAGGAATAAATCACACTTTACTGTATATTCACATAGAAAACATTTATATTCTTATAATATTTCACTGTTTTCCAGTATCTTTCACTGGTAGTGTACATAGATGCAATTTACAAGCCTTTATTTGTTATGGCTTACAGATATGAAAACCTTTTCACAATATTCTAATTTTGAATTTGGGGTTTAAGCCATAATCGTCACAATTATAACAAATAAAGGCTTGAAATATCTCACTTCGCATGTAATGAGTCTATATAATATATTAGTTTCAGCTTTTAAGTTGAATTACTGAACTTTTGCAGCATATTTATATTGTTCGAGTTTCTCCTGTATAGATGCAGTTTACTAAAGTCCTAGAGAAAACGATTCAGTCATGTGTGTTGTGTTCAAACATTACACTTCATCAGTATATTGGTTTTGGGAGGATTTATGAGGAGGTTTTGTAAAACTTGAAGAAGCTGTGTGGTTTACCGGTGGGTTGACTCCCTCCAACCAGAACATCTCTCTGTATCTTTCCATCATCTTCATCGATGGCAAACCAGCGGTTGATGGGAAACTCGTACATGGCTTTGTTTCCCAAATCATCCACTATGACCTGAAATAAAAGCGAGCGCCATCAGCAGAGCGGGTTTCATTGCAGTGATATATGGTGTCTATGTGCATATCTATCCATCTATCTGCAGGCTGTGGCTCTCATCAGAAGGAAAGCCAATCCAGTGGAGTAGTGTGGTGTTTCCTTTCAGCGTGGATAAGGTGACTAGAATTACCTCATCCGGAGAGATGCCGTGTGAGGTGGAGCGAATGCAAATCGTCCACTACCAACCCCAATGCCTTTGTGTGACAACACCGATATCTCCAATATAATCACAAGATCGATCTTTTAGTCGGTGCTGTTTTCAGGAGGAAAAAGCTTCAGAAACATTATCTGTAGCGCCTTGATGTGAAACAGAGTCTCCGCTTTCAAATTCTGTCAGTTTTATATGGAAGCTCATTCTTTTATCTCAGAATTGCGTGATATAAAGTTGCAATTCTTTTTTTCTTAATTGCCAGTTTATAAAGAACTAAAGTCAGAATTGCGAGATATAAAGTCAAAATGTCGAAATATTAACTAGCAATTGAGGAAAAAGCCAGAATTGCGCAATTCTGACTTTATATCTCACAATTCTGACTTTATATCTCGCAATTCTGACTTTATAACTCACAATTCTGACTTTATATCTCACAATTCTGACTTTATATCTCACAATTCTGACTTTATATCTCACAATTCTGACTTTATATCTCACAATTCTGACTTTATATCTCACAATTCTGACTTTATATCTCGCAATTCTGACTTTATATCTCACAATTCTGACTTTATATCTCACAATTCTGACTTTATATCTCACAATTCTGACTTTATATCTCGCAATTCTGACTTTATATCTCACAATTCTGACTTTATATCTCGCAATTCTGACTTTATATCTCACAATTCTGACTTTATATTTCACAATTCTGACTTTATATCTCGCAATTCTGACTTTATATCTCACAATTCTGACTTTATATCTCGCAATTCTGACTTTATATCTCACAATTCTGACTTTATATCTCGCAATTCTGACTTTATATCTCACAATTCTGACTTTATATCTCACAATTCTGACTTTATATCTCGCAATTCTGACTTTATATCTCATAATTCTCACTTTATATCTCACAATTCTGACTTTATATCAATAAATTCTGACTTTATTTCTCGCAATTCTCACTTTATATCTCATAATTCTCACTTTATATCAATCAATTCTGACTTTATATCTCGCAATTCTGACTTTATATCTCATAATTCTCACTTTATATCAATAAATTCTGACTTTATTTCTCGCAATTCTCACTTTATATCTCATAATTCTGACCTTATATCTCACAATTCTCTCTTTATATCTCGCAATTCTGACTTTATATCTCATAATTCTGACCATATATAACGCAATTCTGACTTTATATCTCGCAATTCTCACTTTATATCTCATAATTCTCACTTTATATCAATAAATTCTGACTTTATTTCTCGTAATTCTGACTTTATATCACACAATTCTGACTTTATATCTCATAATTCTTACTTTATATCTCGCAATTCTGACTTTATATCTCATAATTCTCACTTTATATCAATCAATTCTGACTTTATTTCTCGCAATTCTCACTTTATATCTCATAATTCTGACTTTATATCTCGCAATTCTGACTTTATATCTCGCAATTCTGATTTTATATCTCATAATTCTCACTTTATATCTCGCAATTCTGACTTTATATCTCATAATTCTGACTTTATATCTCGCAATTCTGACTTTATATCTCGCAATTCTCACTTTATATCTCGCAATTCTGACTTTATATCTCATAATTCTCACTTTATATCAATAAATTCTGACTTTATTTCTCGCAATTCTCACTTTATATCTCATAATTCTGACTTTATATCTCGCAATTCTGACTTTATATCTCGCAATTCTGATTTTATATCTCATAATTCTCACTTTATATCTCGCAATTCTGACTTTATATCTCATAATTCTGACTTTATATCTCGCAATTCTGACTTTAAATCTCATAATTCTCACTTTATATCTCGCAATTCTGACTTTATGTCGCGCAATTCGATAGATTCGATCGATATTGAGTCGAATCGCAATCAGAACTGTGTCGAATCGCGTGTCTGTGAATCAAATCATGCTTCAGTTCTCAGGCCTGTGTGTTTATTACAGCAAACGGCCGTGTTATATTCTAAATGTTTTTACTGGGATTTGACCTTCTCCACGAACCATCCCGCCGAGGAGCCCTTGTTGTTGTGTCCGATGGTGATCTTCCTCACTCGGCCCAGGTTCGGAGCCTCGATGGTAAACTTGTCTTCTGTTCCTCTCTCAAAGTTGTTTTTATCGTTGTCGAGTCTTCTCTCACCTTCGGGAAATATAAACATCTGATAATAATGCAACAGGATATTACATCATAGAGAAAGCTGCATGTTTGTGGAAACCATGAAGACAACAATTCAAAAGTAAGGTAAGTTTGGATATGAAATAAAATAAAAAATGAGTACTTTTATTCAGAAAGGATGCATTAAATTGATCAAAAGTGACAGTAAATACATTAATAATGTTCCAAAAGATTTTACTTCAAATAAATGTTTTTTTTGACTTTCTATTTGTCAAAGAATCTTGAAAAAATAAAATGTTTCCACAAAAATATGAACATTGATAATAAATCATAAATGTTTGTTGAGCATCAGATCCTCATATTAGAGTGATTTCTGAAGGATCATGTGACACTGAAGACTGGAGTAATGATGCGGAATAAATTACACTTTACTGTATATTCACATAGAGAACAGATGATTCACATTATAATAATATTTCACAGTTTTTCCTGTATTTTTGATCAAATAAATGGAGCTTTAGTGAGCAGAAGAGACTCTATCAGGAATTCCCAACTTTTAACTGGTAATAATGTATATATAAAATATTTTTTCTTTTGTATTTCTTTATTGACATATTGTTTACGCCTGTTGAGAATCACTTTTAATGACTCTGTTTAACCAGTTACCTGTATCTCCATTTTCACCAAAAATATTGAGGAAAACATCAGCATCCGTCCCGCTGCCTTTCACATCAGACGTGAACACACTCACAACATATTTATTATCTGCAAAAGAGCACAATAAAGACACTTTATGAAACTCACTGTATTGATTTGACTCAAGGAATCAGAGGAAACACAAAATATGCTTTTCTTAGTATTTTGTCTCGTTTCCAGTCTAAATACCTACAAATTCAGTAGTTTGCTTATTTTTTAAGCAGAAGCTCTCTTAATTTTGATTGATTTCCCCCAAAAAACAAGACATAATATCTTACTTTTTGATTTAAGAATTTTTTAGATATTTGGACTGGAAAGAAGACAAAAATACTATGTAAGAAAAGCATTTTTTGCAGTGCATGGTTAATTTCACTGCGTTTCATCACTCTTAATTGTGATATAAGTGTTACGTTTAGTGTTTGTGTTCATGTTAGCCTGTGACAGCCAGTTTATGTGTTTCATTTATTTAATCCCTGTCACCTCTTGTTAATTACAGTCATTATGAGTTCATTTGTCCCAGCGGTGTCTGGTTTCCCTGATCTGTTCTCTGTGTGTTAAAGCCCGTGTCTCTGTCTGTTCTGGTTTTATAAAGATTTGAGTTAGTTTGAGAATAAAGATAGGCTAATGTGTGCTGTAAGAGGTCTCGTCTCACATTTGGGCATGTCCATGGGGTCGGGGCTGCCCAGAAGGTCCCGCACGAACAGTCCGTCACCCTCGGCTCGGCTCAGCCAGTTGTTACAGGCGAAGTAGAAGCGTAGATGTGGCCGGTTCATGTCTGTGACCACGACACGGTCCAGATACCAGCTGGCGTTCAGGCCCGTGTTATCATGTTCAATCCTGAACAACAGCACAGAACGGAGTTTTATTTGTTTTTCCAGTGCAAATAAATCAAGATACATTTACTGGAGAAGACATTAAACTGATTGAAGATATTAAGTATGAACCGATATGAAAATTTTGGCTGATACCGATAACCGATAATTCTATATATTTGAAAGCCGATAAATCTAAATCCAATTTTTTTTAAATCATTTTTGAGAGCCTGCTTACAAAAACAAATGTCTCACCATTAAAAGCCATAAGCACACAATTATAATGTTCTCATTATTATTTTATGTAGCCGATATGATCGACTTGTGTTCTGAAATCATATTTCAAGCGATTCAAAACCATCAGAACAGCGCACATCTCAAGGAAATAATACTGTATTTATCAGCTTTAATATATTGGACACATTTGCTTATCGGGCCGATAACGATAACGTTAAGATGAACATATATCGGCCGATATTTTGAAATTAATTCCAAACTTTTGAGTAGTAGTGTACAGAACAGGAATGTTGTTCAAAAATGCATGCATTTCATTTTTATTATTAAAATTACTGGATTCATATTTATCTTCAATATTGCTGACCTCAAATTACAATAAAACTTATCAACTTACCTAATTTTCTTCAAAGGGCCGACATTGTGTGTTTTTATCCGGAAGACGTCAGTTTTGTTTTTTTCAAAAGCAGTTCGATTCCTGTAATAAATATCAATGCAAACAATAACCAAACTTTTCATTTCTTGAGGTTAAAGACAAAATCAAACTCTGCATCCCTTTAAACAATCACAAAATTCAGGTCAATATGAATATCAATGAGGTGTTAACATTAAACCATAATAATAATACACTAATGATGTTTTATGATACAATGGTGTAAATCTAAATTATCCATCATAAGTAGTTGTGCATAAATGCACAAAGTGTAAAAACAGTGTTTGAAAGTCACAAATACTTACTTGGTAAACTAAACAGAATCACGATACATTTCAGAAAATATATGATATCTAGCTCCCAATATATCATGTATTTGCTGATGGGACATATTGTAAACACACATATTCAGTAAATGATCTTTGGCTTATTATGTATTTCATGTTTCATAAACTGCAAAAAATGTTTGTCGTGCTTAGTATCTAAACATTCTTAAATCAAGATGCATTTACTGGAGAAGCAACATGACTGAAGATATTAAGACTGAAAAAATGTATCAAAATGAAGTGAGTTTGTGCTTAAAACAAGAACAAATATCTGTCAATGGAGTCAGAAAAATAATCTTAATTCAAATGGAAAACAAGATTATATTTCTGACCCCATTGGCACATATTTGTTCTTTTAAACCCTCTGTTGCTCTTTCTGTGGCGGTCAAAAATGGCCAATTTTTTACTATTATTATTATTATTTCAATGAAAAAATGAAATTTTATATAATATATATATTTTTTTATATTTTGTATTTTTAGGGGATTTTATAGATTATATTCATGCAGTAGTTTAGCAATCCATTTATTCACTTTTTGAGCATAGAACTGAAAACGAAAATTCCAACTTAAACGGTCATATATATTGAATGATTTGGAAATATATATATCCAAAACAAGTTTTACTCTGAAAACTGTAAGAAAATCAAAAGTTGCTCCGCATGTGAGTCTGATCTCTTAAACGAAACGAGCGTTCAGCGAGTGTGTGTGTTCGGCTGCAGTTCCAAACGCTTCCACTAGAGGAAACTCTCATTCATTTCCAATGCGGCGTTTCTTACACGAGTAGCACAAGTGCGACTGTTGCTTTCAGGACCATTAAACCTGTTCAGATCATGTCCATGATTATTTTATGCATTCACACGGCAAGTGCCAAACCTTTACCAAGTTTTGTGCCATTCTGATGAAATGTTTTGGTCAAAAATAAGCACCAAATTTTGATACATCGTTCAGAAAACAAGACTTATTGCTTCTCAAGTAAATGCGCATCTTGATTTAAGAATATTTAGATATTTACACAGTAAAACAAGGCAAAAATGCAGAGCAAGAACATCATATTTGCAGTGTGAGTCAAGCTAGATTATCCGTTTGAATGATGTGTGTCTGGAAACCGAATAGTAAAGTGCTGTGGTGTTTGGTCTCTACAGCACAATGCTATACATTTCCACAATCTGATCCACACGAGTCCATCATAGTGATGATGTACAGCACATGCATATTGTAGCCCTTCATTATGAGGAGCAATAAACCTCCTGAAAAGCCTTTTCTGCAGTCGAATCGGAAATATTGGTCCTTGATGAAAGGTTCTAGAATATCATGTGCTCAAGTTCAGAGTTAAGGTCACAACAGCAGCGACTCAAATACCTCTTCTCTGTGCTGTGGATTCAGGGAAAGACAGAGTGACGGTGTTACATTTCATCAGAAAAAAATAACTTTAAATACAACAGCAAACAACGAGGCTGCGACTACCAGGCATTTCATTAATTATTAACAGAGATGGTTATGAATCAAGTTTCAGCTCATTAGGGTTGACTCACTTGCTGGCCAGGTGCAGTTTGGGAGTGATGCCATATTCCCCGAACAGCGTGACAAACACATTGGCGTCTGTACCTGCGCCATTAACGTCTCCAGTGATGGTCACCACCTCATACACTGTCATTCGATTGAGCACAGAAAGAATGAGTAAGAGATCCAGTGCATTATTAATGAGGAGGATATTCACACTCGAGTGAAACGCACTGATGAACAATGACTACGGTCAAATCAAGCCGTGATGCAGTCACACCACGATGACCCATATTAAAAACTAGGGATGCACCAATATCAAGATTTTGGCCGATACAGATAAATCTTTATGTTTGAAAGCCGATAACCGATATATAATGGCAGATAAATCTAAATCCAAATTTTGGTCGATACCGATAAACAATAAATCTTTATATTTGAAAGCCGATAACCGATATATATTGGCCGATAAATCTACATCCAAATTTTGGCCGATATCGATAACCGATAAATCTTTATATTTGAAAGCCGATAACCGATATATATTGGCCGATAAATCTACATCCAAATTTTGGCCGATATCGATAACCGATAAATCTTTATATTTGAAAGCCGCTAACCGATATATATTGGCCGATAAATCTAAATCCAAATTTTGGTCGATATCGATAACCGATAAATCTTTATATTTGAAAGCCGCTAACCGATATATTGGCCGATAAATCTAAATCCAAATTTTGGTCGATATCGATAACTGATGAATCTTTATGTTTAAAGCCGATAACCAATATATAATGGCAGATAAATCTAAATCCAAATTTCAGCCGATACCGATAAACAATAAATCTTTATATTTGAAAGCCGACAACCGATATGTTGGTCGATAAATCTAAATAAAAATTTTGGCCGATACCGATAACCGCTAACTCTTTATTATATTTGAAAGCCGATAACCGATATATATTGGCCGATAAATCTACATCCAAATTTTGGCCGATATCGATAACCGCTAAATCTTTATTATATTTGAAAGCCGATAACCGATATATATTGGCCGAAAAATCTAAATCCAAATTTCGGCAGATACCGATAACTCTTTATATTTGAAAGCCAATAACCGATATATCGGCCGATAAAACTAGATCAAAATTTTGGCTGAAACCGATAAATCTTTATGTTTGAAAGCAGATAACCGATATATCGGCCGATAAACCTAAATCCAAATTTTTCTTTAATTTTTGAGAGCCTGATTACATAAACAAAAGTCTCACCATTAAAAGTCACACACTTATAGTGTTCTCATTATAATCTTAAATAGCCGATATGACACATGTTGCACTAAACTGTGATTCCAATCTTATTTCAAGCAATTCAAACCCATCATGATGAACAGCGCGCATCTGAAGAGTCTCAGCTGAAGGAAATAATACAGTATTTATCGGCTTCAATATATATCGGCCACAATTTCTTATCTGAAAATGTGAAAATATCGTCCGATACCGATACGTTGGCCGATATATCGTGCATCCCTACAGAATATGAATCACAGCAATATAAGGAGTGCAATATTAGCATGTTTAGTGTTCAAAATATAATTGAAATCTCCCCAGCTAACACTTTTTCCAGTGTTCCCATTCAGTTCAAATGTTTAAAATGGTTTTCTTGGTTATGTGAAACACTACATTTGATCATTCTTCAAACACATTTCAAACTTGAATGTCAGAACATATCTTTTCGTCAGTTGAACAGTACATAAACCCAATGTACCTTTTTTCTTGTGGTACTCGTCCTCATAGTTCTCCACTTTCTCGGACTCATAGTTCCTCAGTTCGTTCTCGTAGATCTCGACATAATCAACGTTTTTGGATTTCTTCTTCTTGCCCTTTCCCTTCTTTCCCTCATCATCACTCTCGCCGGATCCTTTCTTGCTCTTCTTCTTCTTCTTCTTCTTCTTCTTCTGAGAGTCGTCGTCGTCGTCCTCCTCCTCTTCAGGGTCCGTTTCTTCTTTCTTCTTCTTCTTCTTCCCCCCCTCGTCTTTGGACTTCTTGTCTTTGGATCCCATGACAGGGTTGTTCTCCTTTCTGCTGTTTCTCCCGACCTCGGTCACTTGAACGACATCCGGAAGGTTCTTGTGTTTGTTCCTCGACTCGTGTTGATCTTCATCTTCCTCACTGCTGCTCTTCACCTCCTCATCCTTTGATTTAGAGCTTTTCTTCTTCTTCTTCTTCGGCCCTCTCTGGCTCTTCCTCACCTCGGATGCATCGCTGACCGTGTCCTCAGCGTGTTTCTTTTTCTTCTTAGCGGCACAATCTGGATCGCTGATCTTACCTTTCCTTCTCGACTTTGATTTCTTCTCTTCTCCGTCATCGTTCTCCCCTTCTTCTTCGGTTTCCTGTGCCTGTCGTGTTTTTTTCTCCTTGGAGGGCATCTTTAATTTATTTACTACAGTGTAACTTTAACTGTTGACTGTGAAAGAGGACGAGTGTGACCTGTGATGATCGGCGGATCTGCCAGGTGAAGATCTCGAGTCCATGGGGCTTTTCCCCTTCTTTGATGACAGGCGACCTCATTAAACATGACACACAACATCATCATGTGACTGAGGGGAGAGTAAACAATCAAACATGAGCTGTCACTCAAACAGGAGAACTGCTCAGTCATTTACATCGCAATACGGTTCATTAGTTCACAAGGGTCAGGAAGGTTCGTTAGTTCACATTAGGTCAGTTTGTGTTCGTTGTCATGTAAAAGCCGGTGATGCTGATATGGCAATAAACTCAAATACTACATCAATTATGAAGCGAGATCAATTTTCACATTATAGTTATTCTATTATATGCAAAATAAAAAAGAATCATGAAAAAAATTGTCAAAATAAATGTATTACAAAGCATCTTCACAGCAATAAACAGATTCTATAATGCAAATTTCATAAAATATGAGAAGTTCAATTCAATTTGTCTCTACAGGAGATTATACATGTATTTTTGCACTCCATATATACGCTCTCATCTTCTCTTAATGCCTTTGCAAGTAACATGAACAATGAGCAATACATTTATTGCAGTATTTATTCATCTTTGTTAATGTTAGTTAATAAAAATACAGCTGTTTGTTATTTGTTCATGTTAGCTCACAGTGCATTAACTAATGTTAACAAATACAACCTTTGATAAATGTTGAAATGATATTAACCGAGATTAATAAATGCTGTAGAAGTATTGTTCATTCTTAGCTCATGTTAACTAATGAACCTTATTGTAAAGTGTTGCACATCTAACAATACTCAAAAATATTTTATTTTAGCTAGTTGGCCCCCGATTTCTAATTTATGTTTAAAGTTTAATAAGCTGAAAATAACTAAACTGAAACTAGATGGACATATTTTTAAAAACAACTCAACATAATTATTGAAATTAAAGTGAAAACAGAAAGCATTAAATAATTCTAAATATTAATAAATCCCATAATTACACGGCTCAAACGTAGACACTCAAACTTTACTACACTATACAAATTTTCATTTATATTTGTTTATATTTAAATAAAATGATACTTGATTACTTAAAGGCCACATTTCTAATTGATGTTTAGTTTAGAACAGAAGCTAAAATAAAAAATACACACACACACAGAAAACAACAACATTACTAAACATTAAACAAAAAATATATGAAAATATAAAAACTAATTAAAAATATGAATAAATACAGTAATACTTTATTTATGGTACGAAATTTATTTATGTTAGCTTTACCAGCTTATTTACACAACAATAAGAAAATGAACAGAATGGAAATAAAGAGCTGAAGTATAAGAGAAATGTGAATATGAGGAATAAAGGCAGCAGAAAGAAAGAGTTTCTCAGTTTATGCATGTTTAAGTAAATCTGTAAATCAGAAAACCTTTTAAAAAAAACTTTTTAAAGCAGAAAGTTTTAATTATATAATGTATTCTAGCAATACTGGTTTTCGGCCAGATGATGGAGTCACTCGTACAGGTAACACTGTCAAAGCTCAAGATAGTGTGTTTAGACTTTCATATCTTATTATACTACAACAAACTATTATATTATTCAATATAATATCAAACGCACTCATGATTATTTACTATATTAATCCATCAGGATAATAATATAAACACAGACTCTTTATAATCTAAAATCAAACACAGAGTATTAGAATCATTATAAGGATAAACTTCACCAGCAGGATGACTTTATAAAGGTGAAACACAGAAAACATATTTTTAATCATTTGCTTATTTATTTATTTATTTGTTTATTTATTTATTCATTCATTCATGAAATGTTGTAGATGTTCTGGATACTATTGCCTGTTTTTACTAAAGAAATAAAACACAATGATTAGGAGTGACTTTCAATTAATTTAAAAACTTGACCATATATTGTATATAATATATATATATATATATATATATATATATATATATATATATATATATATCTGAACTCTTCATATATATATATATATATATATATGAGATAAATTATATAATATGTTTATAATTTTATTTCAATATTTTTTATATATATACTTACTAATTTTGTATAATATAAAATTAGTAAGAAAGAAAGATTAGTAAGAAAGAAAGAAAGAAAGAAAGAAAAAAAGAAGGAAGGGAGATATGAAGGATGGATGGATGGAAGGAAAGAAGGAAGGAAGGAAGAAATTAAGGAAGGAAGGAATGAATGAAGGATGGATGGAAGGAAGGAACGAAGGAAGGAAGGAAAGAAGAAATGAGAAGTCCAAATTAAACATGATTTAATGACTCGTAAATGTAAGTACACATTGATGGCCTAAGACACGAAACGAGCGGTTTGTGCGAGAAATCCAACAGTATTTATATCGTTTTTACCTCTTGAAACCACAGCCACGTCCAAGTAATAATCTGAATCAGATGTCCAACTGAACGTGATCACTTCCGGCGTAACGTTGGACATGGTTCAGTTCGGTTCAGTTGGACATGGCTGTTAACAAGAGGTAAAAACAATATAAATACTTTTGGTTTTCTCACACAAACCGCTCGTTTCATGTCTTAGACCATCAATGTGTACTTACATGTACGACTCATTAAATCATGTTTAATTTAGACTTCTCTGAGCATGCTCTTTGAGGTGGTGACCATAGACCTCCATTATATGACTGATAGACACAACGATTTAACCGAAAAATGTCAAAATTGAAAATACTGTGGAAACAAAGAGGTAAGCTAAAATTTATCAAAAATTAATTTCAAAGTGAACTATCCCTTTAAAAGCAGTCGCTCATCACTACTGTTTCCACTGACGGTGTTTAATTTACTGTTGCTGGTTGGAAACTCAATGGAAACTTGATGGAAACCCAATTCACAATTGATTTTTGTTTTTTTTATTTGAAAAAGTTTTGCCTCACATTTGGATGGAAACCCAGCTAATGTTTTTTTTTACTTCACATGAACTCTAGACTTTAGCTGTGTAATTCAGTTATATCTCATAATGGATTCAACAAACCAATTCTTACTACAGAATTTCATGAAGAACAAAGTCTTGTCAACTTACTTTTTCAAATTTCTCGCCACATCTACACTTTGGAAAAAATTTGATGACAACCTGAAAAACAAAGAATTTTTTTGCAAATGTAAGAAACGTGTACATGATCATCTACAGTCTACAGTCTTTTGATCAGAACTGTCAACACTGATGTTTATGGCAGGCTCAAATTTCACAAAAGGAAACAAGAGACAAAACAAAATGGAGAAAGAGCAACATACTTTCTTGCCGTCCAATCTTCTCATTCCTGAATGGACGAAATAATTATAATCCAGTTTCCTTCCCACTTTATAGAGAGACCGAAAGTATTCATTTTGCTTTCTCAGGTCATTGGAGAACATTAAGGTCACTGAAAAACACAAAGCAAAACAACGTGTTAACATACAGCACCTGTGCAGATCAGGAGAGGAGATTACAAATAAAACCAGAACAACAGATTGAACTGGACATGAATCCAGTGGTACGTGATACGCAGGGTATATATATATACTTATTTAGTAAAAGTAGCATCAATGTTTTCATTAATGTAACCGTATCAGGGGGTTTTGCTATATTGAATTGACTCTAGAACTAGGGTTGTAGAAATCACAGTCTTCAATAGACTTCAATAGATTTCCACGACGCATGCGCGAGAATTGCGATCTCCTTCAACTACTTCAGTTCAGTTCTCGTGCATGCGTCGTGGAAATCTATGGAAGTCTGGTTTCAGGCCAACAAGGAAGAAAAGGAATAGTCGAATAAAGTCGTTATTTTTGTTTGTTTTGTCGCACAAAAAGTATTCTCGTCGCTTGATAAACTTATAGTTGAGCCACGGTAGTCACATGGAATATTTAAACATTTTCTTCATTGACTTTCTGGGCCGTCAAATGTCATTCCCTTAGGAGCCTATGTGGTAGTTATACAGCTCTCAAATTTAATCAAAAATATCTTCATTTGTGCTCCGAAGATGAACGAAGGTCTTACGGGGTTGGTACAGCATGGGGGTGAGTAATTAATGACTTAATTTTCATTTTTGGGTGAACTAACCCTTTAACATTACTGGTTAAAAAATAAAATTTTAAAAAGTGAATTGTCAAGTATTTCTCTTTCTTTAAATAAGTACTCAATTCTAACTTATACATTAATAATGGAAAAAGAGACACATTAACGTTAAGTCATTTTACGGCGCGATTTTTAAAAATGACCATCCACCGTACCGTAAATAAGAGCTGCCCCTCCCCCAGGCCGATTATCATCAACCGCCACTTACATTCAATTAAATTAAATCTGAATCATTCTTGCCGTTTGGTGATTCACTAGTTATATTTAATTCCCTAGTTACATTTAATCAGGCATATGATATATGTCCTAAATAAAACGTCTAGTATAGTTCTGATGTGTAATACCTCAATAACTGTTACCTGTTTGTGGAGATAATTAGTAGTCTCGGTCCCGTCGCCTCAGCTGAGCTGAACTCATGTTATCACCCGAGCTGAAGATTCCGTCAAAATAACTCAATTTATATTGTGTTATATTAATTTAAATGCAGTCCGATTCGGAATCTCAAAGAGCTGTGTAGATGTGTTGTGTCCAACAAACTTGTTGTCGTGTCCGTCAATGCTGACGCGATCGCTGGCGCTGCCTGTGACGTCAAAGCTGCTGCTCCGCGAGCGAGATGGGTCTTGAACGTCTTGAAGTTTTTATTTTTATTTTTTATTATTGAACAAAAAGTCACAGCAGAAACATATATCAAGTTAAAAAAATTAATAAATAAAATAAAATAATACAGTAAACTCGAAGTAAGCAATTAAGGCAGTAGATAAGGGAAAATCTACTAAAAATAATAATAACAATTCACAAAACATGCTTAGAAACTACAAATAAGTAAAATTAATTTATAAGAAAAGGTAAATTTAATGAAACCAACATTTCTTTGAGCATCAATGAAGTTTTAGCAGTAACTGATAAACAAAGAGAGTCATCTTTTTTTTTTTTTTAAATCAACACAAAAAAGTCTAGAATTGGGCTTAGAAACAGTTACTGTACTTTACACTTGTGAAGATGAAACTTGCCACATAAAGTAAGCAGTTTTAATCTGCGATCCGTCTCCTTTGACCCGGAGTCCCAAATCAAAAACAGCACATTCACAATCTCAAAAGTAAAGAGTTTGTGATGAGCAGAAAAAAACAAACAAAAAAAAAAACAAGCCTACTTTTTTCCAGAACTCCTTAATCAAAAAACAAATGTGGTATTGTTTCAATATTAGAAGAATGCACAGTGAAGAGAGTTACAGGGGTATTAATTATGCAGAATTTTAAAGTGAAGCTCTTTCCAATTGTTAGGTAACAGAACCCTATTAATACCAGACCATATATTAATTGTAGAAAGAGAATGATTTAATTTCCATTATAAAAAAAGCTTTGGGATGAAAGCTGATCTTCCTAAATTAAGAAATCTTCTAATCCAAAAATTTAACATTGGAAAGCTCCAAACCTCCAATAGATAACCGGGGCATTTCACAAACGAGATGTTGATGGCAAGATGGCCGCTCGTTTAGAGATTGAAGTGTGCCAGTCGGTTTCATACTGTAACACATTTTGGTATTGTTTTAGAGTTGATTTTACCCAGTGAAACTTTGCAACACATACATTGCATATTATCTATAAACAATTCCAAGTTTATAGTACATAGTAAGTGAGTTTAAAAATATAAAGTTTAAAAATATACGTATTCAGTTTTTATTACTTTTTTAATTTTTATTTTATTTCAACTAACACAATTTTTATGGTTTTAGTTTTAGTCAACTACAATAATAACCCTGGTGGTGATAATAAACTAAAACATAAGCGCATTACACAATGCGCGTGTACGCGTGTTACTGCACTACAACTGCCCTGCTTTACATTCCACTTCAGATGAATAAAATGAATACACTTATAATATAACAGCCCGTCCTCATCCCAAGACGTCATCTACCTGACGCTTTTGAGCATACGTCAGCATCCGACGTTTTAGGGCACCCTTTAATGTCAATAAGATGACCCTATCTAACCCTAACCCTACCCAGACCTAAACCTAAACCTACCCACGCGGCATCTAAGGGTGCCCTAAAACGTCGGATGTTGATGTATGGTCAAAAGCGTCACTTAGATGACGTCTTGGGATGAGAATGTGTTGAATATAATATTGAGTGTATACATGTATTTTAAGAATCTATTTTTAAGAAATAAGACTATTTAAGACATTTTTAAACAAATTTTCATCTTTGAGGACCCGCTAACGAAAGACCAGCAACATCCAAGATGGCGGCGACCATTCAAGATGAAAAAAAATCAGATAACCTAAAAAGTGCTTTATTTAGTGACTTCTAAATCAAATAAAATATAAATGGCACATTCAAGTTAAAAGTGACAACTGAATGTTGAAACCATTGTGTTTATATGTATGCTGTACAGGTCAGGTATAAAGAATATTTTTGCTCAGGTGGCGAAAAAATGCCCACCCAATAGAAAAAGCTCACCAACAAATACCCGTGCACAATACCCCTAAAGGCACCATGGTGGCAGTGCCACCGGCTATATACTTTATATATATGAAGGGCCAAAGCCGGCGGCACCGCCATTAGGAGCCGGGGTTGCGGTGCCACAGGCTTGGGCCCGCAATCGCTGCTCGCAGCTATATTGGTTATTGTTTTTCTTTACTTTCTGATTTGCGATCAGATGTCCAACGCCGTTAAAAGCCGATCTGAATAAACTCTTCGAAATAAAACCTCTTCATGAAAACCCCTCTCGGAGTCTCATGTAATCAATACTGTATCTGCTGTATTTTAATGCAGGGCCTGACAGAGCAGCGGTCATATTTGTTTTGGTCTGTGTGATTGTAAACAAAGATTAAGTATAATTAGCAAACATTTCATGGGAACAGTTTCATCTCACGGGTTATGAAGCCTGTAAACGACATCCGTATCCTGAGTGTAAAGAATGTTTATTAGAGGATCAGAAGGACACGGAGGTTGGCGGATTCCTGGCCTGAAGCTCTGGGTGTGTGTGTGTGTGTGTGTGTGTGTCAGGCGTCTGCTGATTCTCACACTGAACTCGATCACGTTCGATTAGAAGTGTTCTCTGTTATCTAATAGTCTGAACCTGAAACAACGAGTGGGAAAAAGCCTGTCATGAACAAACATCATCAGCAGAAACAACAAATCACAAACTTTCTCAGAGGAATCTTGTCATTCACTGATGATTCTGAACATTTCATTATACATCAAGTCCGCTTCTATTCCCCCAGATATTTCTGGAAGGATTGTTTTCCGGCAAGATTCTCTCAAAGTTAGGGGGAAATTATCTGAAACATTTTAGTTGGACATTCACCTTACATTTTTGAAACGTTACGACTAGTTTAAGGATGTTTACATGACAATCAAAAGTAACATTCCCTTTATGTCCAAATATTTGCTTTAGAATGTTACATTTAAGAATGTTACATTCAAAAGTAACATTCCCTTTATGTTCAAATGTTCCTATTTGCTTCAGAATGTTACATTCAAAAGTAACATTCCGTTTAAATGTTACTATTTCTTTCAGAATGTTAGAATGTTACATTCAAAAGTGACATGTTTGCAAACTGCTCAAATGGAATGATTTCATTCGATTTTTTTTTATTTTAAACTGTTGGTTTTGAATGCGTAGAGAACACTGAGCGTTGGCACAGGTTTGTTGTCTGGGATCAGTTTATGATCAGGTGATGAAGCGTCTCACACCAGAACAAACCGCACACACACACACCGTATTTATTTATCTGCGGTTGGGAAGCAGGACGCACCGAGAAACTGGAAAGGTTTTTATGAAAACATCTCGACTTGGTTATTTCCTGCAGGGCTCGACTTGTTGATCTTGATGTGACTGATTTGAACTCTTCTGGAAAAACAAACACATGTGGACTGTCCAAACTCCGGAACAGGGTTCACGTTTTACGAAAAAAGGTTGTTTGTTTGCATCGATGGTTCCATGAAGAACCACAACAGGTTCTTTATAGTGGAAAAATGTTTTTAATACTTTTTAAACGTTCTTCTTACAAAGAAAAAATGGTTCCGATCGCTGAAAGTTTCTTTGGGGAACCAAAAATGGTTCTTTACTGTACAAGAAAACCTTTATTTACAGAGACTTAAAGAGTATTAATAGCTGATAAACTGCTCAAATAAATAAATAATCAGTGAATTGGAGGTTAAAGCGTCACTGTTTCAGATGCTCTTCTCCAGGAGGGTCTCGTTGGTTATGGTCATCTGTAAGCTGGGCTCTTTGGAGCGACTGTCTAAACTGCTGCGATCGGAGGATTGAGAAGCCGCTTCGGACAGACAGAGGTTTGATTGACAGGTGTCAGGGGCTTCAGCGAGCTCCTCCAGTTCTCCAGACACAGCAAACGGAGAGTCTCTGGAGGCTGAGGACACGGGCGCTCCGTCCAGCCCCTGTCCCTGCCGTCTCCGAGACTCCAGCCAGCAGAAGAGACACTTGATGTTCTCGATGAGCTTGGAGAGCACGGCTTTACGCAGGAGAATATAGATCCAGGGATCCAGGATGGGATTGGTGGAGGCGAAGCGGATCGCCAGCAGATCTGGGTTTCGGTCCAGCCTTTTCTCCACGGGCGTCTTATAAAGCTGGTTGAGAAACACCTGCACCTAAAAAAGAGTGACATTTTCATTATGCATTTGAAAAGCATTATTAAAACATGTTGCATGTGAGGGTCTTAAAGACGCATTCATAACGGATACAAGTTCTTCTTAAAATCTGCAATTAAACCGTTCTTTACTATAAAACATGTTCATAATTTTTGGTAGATTTTTTTATAATAACATTAATTTTGTCTATTTGTACTGAAATGCTTTGAGGAATAAAACATCATGATTTCATTGCATCAAAAGTGAATATGAGCATTAATTCTGAACACAGACACATTAGAGGAGATTCCTTTAAGTTTCACTTATCAATTCTAATAAAATATATCCTAATTATGGTTCTGTTTTCTTTACTTTGGATTTGTGATCATTTCAAATGCCACCAACAAGAATCGCTAAAGAAACGAAATACTGATCCTTGACGAAACACTTAAATAAATACGTATATAGGCTATATATATGTATATGCAGTGATACCAGAAGAAACAACCTTTCAGTCATCAGTTCTTAAAATAACCATTCAGTGTGAAGAATATTTGATCATCTAAAGTGGAAAAAATGTTAAATGCAGAAACTTTATTTTTAAAAATTGCATGGTTTCATTAAAAACTTATAACATCTTTATGGTGGAAAGGGTTATTTAGATTTTTAAAATGTTCTTCACACTTTAAAAATGGTTATTTTAACAACTGCTCACTGAAAGAATCTTTAGGGAACCAAAAATGGTTCCTCGTGGAACCCCTGTTTGTTTTGGAACCTTTATTTTACTGTATTTTAATATAGTTGAGATGACTATTTCAGCATATTTATATTCCTTTTAGACTTCATTGTCATCCTCTGCACTGTAAAAAATATTGTTGGTTTAACTTGGTAAAAAATAAGTAACCTGTTTGCCTTAAAAATTTAAGTTAATTGAAATGGACAAAATTGAGTTAATACAATGAAGATTGATTCAATCATCAGAAACTCAAAATATGATGTTATCTGAACTACATAAATTATGTTGATTTGAAAAAAAGAAAAAATGTTGTGATTACAAATCATGAAAATATTTTTTGCAGTGTACAACTCAATTTTTCCATTTCAATGAACTTAAAATTAAGGCAACCAGGTTACTTTTTTTAAGTTAAACCAAAAATATTTTTTACAGTGCATGTGATCCATTCTAATCTGAAGCACAATGCAAAAACTCCACACAAAAAAAAAAAAAAGAAAAAAAAGAAAGAAAGAAATGACGCAAAATCACGATGCAGATCGTGAGAAAGTTCTTGTTTTGCCAAAAACTCAGTCAGCAGAATTGGAGTGAATAAGTTTACAAGTCAATTAACCCGAACCCACCTAACAGTAATACTCTAAGAGTTAGTTGAAAGGTACAGTAGTTGCAAAGATACTTATAGTTACATGTTACATAACTATACATGTCATGGGCGAATTTTATTTCTCGTGTCATTTATACGCACTGTAAACCACTGATTATGGGTGAGGAGTGAGCCATATCATATGCACGAAAAAACTAATTAAAAGGCACGTCGCAATTTCATGAGATCGGACTGGATCCATGCTAATATTTAGCACAATACAGAAAAAGGAAAGTGAAAGAAAATCAGATCGTGAGAAAGTTCTCGCTTGAACCGATATTGTATTTCAAAATATTTATACTGTGAAATGACACCGTGACCCGAAACTATTTCAGCATATGTATATTCCTTTAAGACTTTATCATCATCATCATCATCCTCTGTGATTCATTCAAATCGCACAATGCAGAATATATTGAAACCTACATCGTGAGGAGAAAGGTTTTGTTTTGCCGATAAGACGGGCATATCTGAGAGTCAGAAAGAATTGGAGAGATAAAGCGGGACACAATGCGTTCCGGGAGCTTACAACGAGCGGGATGGAGCAAATGAGCACGACAGCAGATGTTGCGATGAGGAGAATCACCATCTGGATCTCCGCGCCTGCCAGGCGGCCGAAGCTTCGGGTCCTGCCGGGGTCCGACGCTCGGAACGGGTCAGTGCCGAGAGACGTGCGCCGCACGAAGCTCCGGTGCATCTGGATGAGCGCGCCGCACACCAACACGTTACAGATCACCGTGACCAGGATCAGGAGCGAGCTGAACCCAGCGTACATGTAGGAGAACGCGGCATGCGTGCTGACATTGGTCCTCCAGTCGATAAAGCACCAGGTTTGAGGATACTGCATCTTTACCTCTCCGAAACCCGCGCTCGGGAGCGCGCAGAACATGATGTTTGACGCGTAAATGGCGAGAAGCGTCACCCCGGCGAGCTTCTTATCCGCGTAATCGTTGTAGAAATACGCGTGGTTGATCGCGATGTATCTCTCGATGGACATGGCGCAGATTATGCTCAACCCTGCCAGGGAGAAGAATAGCAAAACGAATCCGAAGTACTGGCACAGCGGGTCTCCATCAGGCCACGCGCCCTTCACGTATGTCGCGATGGTCACCGGACTGGCCAGGACTGTTCCGAGGAGATCCGTGACCGCCAGACCGCAGACCAGCGTGTAGAACGTGCTCTCCTTCTGCTCTCTTCTGGATTTGCAGAGCACGATGATGGCGATTATGTTACTGATGACCCCGAATATGAACATGATGGCGGGAATGGTGGGAATCCTGGGCTCGATCCCGCGCGCCGCGGTGCTGTTCTGCGCGTCCATGTTCCAAATATTAGAAGTAAAAGTTCAACATTTAGAAGTAATTCAGCTGGGGCTCTGCTAAACTCTCAGCGCTTCTCTAGCTCTCATTTTCCAGGAGTTGAAAGTCCTGCTGTGGAGGGAATAATGTCATGACTGAACCGCCCATCACACACACACACACACACACACACACACACACACACACACACACACACACACACACACACACACACACACACACATAACCAAAACAACCAGCGCGTCCCGTACAATATACTCACTGAAGAATCACATTCACATCACAACCATTCATATCCGCTCTTTTAAATAGGCTTTTAAAACGTATTTATTCTCGCTGGCTTTTAATTAAGTTGTTTTGGTTTTATATGATCTATTAAATGGATTGTATCGGTGTAATATGATTGTCTTTTGCCTTTTCTATTTCGATGCTTTTTAATTGCACATTGTAGTTCTGTATACATGGCGCAACTCTGTTGTTTTAAATGTGCTATATTAAATTTGACTTGACAACAAAGAGCTAATTTCCTTAATGGGGAATAAATCGTCTTGCTTAGTTGGGGTTTAAAAGGCAATATTATTGATCTCACTGCACTGACAAAAACACTGTTTTAAAAACAACCAAATTCACCCAAGGGCTGGGTAAACAGTACAGAACACGTGTTGGATTGATTATACCCAGCAAATTGGGTCATTATTTAACTCATCATAATGCTGATTCATTTCTAGCTTTTTTTTTTTTTTTTTACTTCATACATACATTAGCCTAATGTTTATTAACTTAAATTAACTTAATAAAAACGTTTGCTGATAATTTACTCACCCCCGTGTCATCCAAGATGTCCACGTCTTTCTTTCTTCAGTCGAAAAGAAATGAAGGTTTTTGATGAAAACATTCCAGGATTTTCTCCATATAATGGACTTCAATGGGGACCAAACGGCTCAAGGTCCAAATGAGAGTTTCAGTGCAAACTGTTCAAAGGGCTTTAAACGACACCAGACGATGAATAAGGGTCTTATCGAGCGAAACGAGCAGCCATTTCAAAAATAAATAAAAAAGTTTACGTTTTATAAGCTCAAATGCACAAATTCTGTGATGCGTGTCCGTGATTCTCCTGTTCGAAATCGTTCATCAAAATGGACAAATCTTTTTTCAAATTACTTTCAAAGTGAACTATCGCTTTATAGTTTATAGGCTTCATAGCCTGTCTTAGCATGCGTCTAAGTGTGAGTAAGTGGAGGCGGGGCTCATTTGCATATTGATAGAACCACGCATACTACTTAATGAGGCAATTGTGTCGAGTTAAATGTCATTTTTGGTGATCAAAGATGAGTTTTAAGGGATAGAATGATTACATGGTGATTTTTAAGGTAAAAAAATGGTTTCAATGTTTTTTCAGATGCATTCAGGTATATTTTACACAGATTGTTTAATGCAGCTCAGACTAGGTGCATGAAAATAAATGAAAAATGAAATAATACTCTAAATATGAAAGGAAAACTGTCAGTAGGTGACGACACATCACTGTCTTAATGAGTGAGTCATTGAATCATTCATTCAACCGATTCAATCAGGAATGAAGCGTGTGGCGTCTTAATGAATGATTCACTGAATCAATGACTCATTTGAGTCGTTAAAACAGTGGATTCATTCAGTAATGAATCAGAGACGCACTTCGTTTAGGACTACTTTTATTGGCAAAACTGGCAATATTGTGTCTAAAACGTATAAATCCGTATCACATTTGTAGTTGGCTTTAGTTTAGACTGAAATATTGAGTCAGACATCAGCAGCTGCCAATCTAAACAGATCTAGACAATACTGAGCTCTCTTTTGTTTAAGGACCATCACTAATATTTAACTGATGTTATCACAAGTAGAGCAAACATGCTCAAATCCTGTTCTCCATCAGATATAAAGATCATATGATTCAGATGCACTTATACTATGATCTCAGGCTGCAACATTAGATTTGGACAATTACAAAGAATCCTGGGAACTCCCTGGAAGATTGCTTACAGTCCCCCTGAGTCAATCATTTAGTTCTCGAAAACTCATCTTTTATCACCAAAATTATATATTTAAAATATTTTCTTTGAAAAAAAAAAGAAACTCAACACACTTGACTCATTTATGCGCGGTTCTATGAATATGCAAATGAGCCCCGCCTCCACTTATGACAACTTGAACATGACATAGCAGATTAATTATCAAACGTAAGAAACAATTTAGCTTTATGGGTTAACATTACATTAAAATGTCATGTGGTTGGCTTTGACATTGGCTGTCATGATAACTGTGTCATGAAGATATTTCTTGACCTTAACTACAGTGATACAAATTTAATTTGTCATTACGTCATTTAATGACATTAAAGGAGTAGTTCACTTAAAAAAAATAAATAAATAAACTTTTGCTGATAATTTACTCACCCCCATGTCATCCAAGATGTCCATGTCTTTCTTTCTTCAGTTTTTGATGAAAACATTCCAGGATTTTCTCCATATAATGGACTTCAATGGGGTCCAAACGGTTCAAGGTCCAAAAGACAATTTCAGTGCAAATTGTACAAAGGGCTTTAAACGACACCAGAACACCAAATGACCCTCCGAGTCATGATTCAAAAAAAGATTCGTTCATTTTGATGAACGAGTTCGAACAGGAGAGCCACGAACGCGCGTCACAGAACAGAGCAAGGCGAGCATTTGAGCTTATAAAACTTAAACTTTGTTATTTATTTATTAAATGAGCGATCGTTTCACTAGATAAGATCCTAAGATTATTTTTCTGCCACCATTGGGAGATTTTCGATCACTATTTTATTGTAGTAAACCTTAATTATTCTTTAAAGAGGTTTAACAATTTATGGAGGACAGAGGGCACGTCACCACACAGGATTTTAGAGAAAATATATATTTTTATTGACAATCTGATTTAGAAAAATAGTACCATCACATCAATACACATTGAAAGAGGCTCTAGCCCACATTAACTCAGCACGCGCGCACTAGGACAATCGCGATCCCCAAGTGAACACTTCAAACGTCACTACACTCCAGTGGTTACTCCCCAGCCCAGCACAGCACACTAGAACTCGTGATCACTACAATCCTTTATCAAGTGGAAGAATCATCGTCCTTGGTCCCGCGTACACAAAGCAATGGGCGTACACACTCTAACATACGCAACTCTCACATACACATTCACACCCACACATAACTCATGAAAGGGTTAAAATATAAAACACTTCCCCGATTTCCAGGCAAATAAGACCCCGCCCAGAGGTCTCGGGGAACGGAATCAGCCGTGATGAAGTCCACAGAGGCAGCACGCGTTGTTTGTCCGCGTTTGTCCGTCCCAGCCACAGCAGTCACAATAATGGCATTAATTAGTCCTCTTCGCGCTAGGTTCTCTTTAAGGATCACTGGTGATGCACGAGTTCTTTATTTTATGCGAGACGCAGCTCTTTTAATCGCTCCATGAACACGTGGCCAGCGCTCCTATACCCCCGTCCCACTATTACTAACTACACCGATGTCTCTCTAGCTAGCTATCTTCGTTGCCGGACAAACCCTAATGGTCTCGAGCAACACAAAGCGTCCCCGTTTCCCTCCGAGCGCGAGAAGCCAATCACGTCCTCACGAACTTCCCCTCTGCTCTCTTAAATGTCCTCCAGTCCAGGTGAGATCGATCATCAATAAGCACATACTACGAAATGGTTCAGACGGGCGGAACCAACGCCAAACAACACAAAAAGATACACCCCCACGCCATTCATCACACTATCCCCTCCCCTCGGGTAAACAGGACTCGTCCTCGAGTCACGTCAAATTATAATCCTTGGACCAAGCTGGTGGTCTCCGAGAACGAGCCGGCTGCATTCTTCGTGGACAAGGCTCTGGACGGGAATCTCCAACTTCTACCCTCTGGTCCCCACTCTCCGGCTGCCTCTCACCCAGACCGGCGTCCCCTGGAACAAGATTCAAGTTTCCACGGGAAGGACCACCTCCCACAGCAGACTTTACGAGCGGGTTTCTTTCGATGCTAGACGCAGCAGCCCTCTCCCTTGTCTGGACAGCCTCCGGAGCCGCAGGTGGATGATACCCCCATACGAAATCCTGTCCTTCTGCAAGGCTTTGAGACTCTGGGTGTCGTCCAGCAGTCTGATCCACAGGGGTCCTCTGGTTGTCCCGCCCCATCGATTCTGAAACAGAACAAGCAACATAAGGCTTCATTCGATTAAAATGGACAACACTCTCCGAACCCCCCTCTGATAGCTGCACTCTATACAGCATATCCGACACCCTTTCTAAGATTTTAAATGGCCCCTTGAATCGTCTTTGCAACTTAGGGCACACACCCCGTTTACGAGTTTTATTTTGAATCCAAACTAATTCACCAACGACATAGTAATGGAAATTGGCTCGAAAATCAGCATGGATCTTCTGTCGCTGAGAAGCTTGACTCTGATGCCTTTTCACTGCTTCCACTACTGTAGATAAACTTTCTGCTATTCCGGTCACATATTCATTTACGGACTGAAATTTCTGCATATTATCTACACCCAACATAATATCCACAGGAAGGACCATCTCCTGCCCAAATAACACTTTATACGGTGTAAACCCGGTGCTTGCCTGCACACTGCTACGATAGGCCATCATCACATATGGTAGCAATCTGTCCCAGTTCATTTGATTTTCGTCCACAAACAGTGAAAGCATTGATAGTAAAGTGCGATTAAACCGCTCTATCAGCCCGTCAGACTGAGGCCGATACGGAGAAGTACGAGACTTGTTTATCTGCAGCAATCTACACAACTCCTTAAACAAACCAGACTCGAAATTTCTCCCCTGATCCGAATGCAAGCTTCGCGGCACTCCATACCGGCACACCCACTCCTCTACCAACACTCTAGCAATAGACTGAGCTTCTTGATTAGGGAGGGGGAATGCTTCGGTCCATTTGGAAAAATAGTCACCAATGATTAAAATGTACTTATTTTTATTTAGAGTTTCTGGTAACGGGCCCAATACATCTACCGCCACACGTTCATATGGGCGGGATACCACAGACATCTGAAGGGGGGCACAAGGGGCCTTTCCATGAGCCTTTCGGGAGGCACAATCACGACACTCCCTACACCATTTTTTCACATCCCCAAACCACCCAGGCCAATAAAAACGATCCTTCACCTTAGCCTGTAACTTCTGAATCCCTAAATGCCCCCCAGTTGGTGTATTATGCAACATGGACAACACCCCCGGCACCAGACTTTTAGGTAAAATCACCTGTACTGCCGAAGCCGCGTCAGAATTTGCTGGGGGTATCCTCACCAACCGCTGGTTTCGCATATGCAATTGATCCCACACTGGAGAATAACTAACAAGGGCAGGGTTTCGCTCACCTTCCCTACCATCATCCACTGACCCATTTTTTAAATTAATAAGCAGCTGAATGTTTGGGTCCTCTTGCTGAGCCTTAACCAACTCATCTTCACTCTCTGGCAGATCTCTTATAGGCCCCCCCATTCCCTCAGCCTCACGCACTGCTCGAACTACAGTTACTGGTACCCTAGACGGAGGGACATTACCACAATCCTCCCTAGTACCTCTACTCCCAGATCCGGGGAGCCTTGAGAGAGCATCTGCATTGGTATGCTGCTTACCTGGTCTATGAATGATCTTATATTGGAAGTTGGCCAGTTGCTCTAACCAGCGAGCCAACTGCCCCTCCAACCCACTGAAGTTATGCAACCAACGCAATGAACTATGATCAGTTCTCAACAAAAATTCCCTCCCAAGTAGATAATGTTTGAAATGCTTTGTAAAGGTTACCACACTAAGCAGCTCCTTCTTTGTGGTGGCATATTTACGTTCTTGTTTAGTCAGAGCTCTACTAGCATATGCCACCACCCGCTCCAAACCCCCATCCTCTTGAGACAACACAGCCCCCACTCCTACATCACTGGCATCAGTGTCTAAAATGAATGGCTTTTTTGGGTCTGGGTAAGCCAAGACCGGAGCACTAATAAGTCTTGACTTTAATTGCTGGAAGGCTTCTTGACACTCTTCCCTCCAAACAAATCTTTTTCCCTTTTCGGTGAGCTGATGTAAAGGCCGAGCAATCTCAGCAAACCCTTTAATAAATCTCCTATAATAGGAGGCTAATCCTACAAAACTTCTCACCTCTGTCTGGGTTTTAGGTGTAGGCCAAGCCTGTACTGCTTCTACCTTAGATGGATCTGCCATTACTCCCTCCGCAGAGATAACATGGCCCAAGTATTGCACCTGGGAGGAAAAAATGGTACACTTGGAAGGTTTAACCTTAAGCTTAGCATGACGAAGTTTCAAAAGAACCTCCTCCAATCTCTGAAGGTGCTCTTGGAAAGTTCGCCCAAAAACAATTATGTCATCCAAGTACACTAAACAAGTGGTCCACTGCAGGTCAGCCAAAACAACATCCATGAGACGTTGAAAAGTACTTGGAGAGTTGCATAATCCAAAACTTAAAACGTTAAATTCAAACAAACCCTGACGAGTAATGAATGCTGTCTTAGGTCTATCCTGAGGGTCCACCTCCACCTGCCAGTAGCCACTTACTAAGTCCAAAGTGGAGAACCAACAAGCATTTGTCAGGCTATCGAGGGCATCGTCAATCCTAGGGAGGGGATAGGCATCCTTCCTGGTAACATCATTTAGTTTACGATAATCTACGCAAAAACGAAGACTACCATCTTTTTTTTTTTACCAAAACCACCGGTGCTGCCCACGGACTACATGATGGACGAATAATGCCATTTTCTTGCATCTGCTTTATCTGCTCAACAACCTCCTGCTGGAGGTGCAAAGGTACACGCCGAGGAGGCACTTTAACCGGCGGTGCAGAGCCTGTATCTATTTTATGCAAAGCAAGATGAGTTCTCCCCAAATCATTATCCCCCTTACTAAACACCGACAAATTACGATGTAACACCTCCTCAATAGCCTGCATCTGACTAGAATCAAACCCTCGATCCTTCAACCCAAAATGTGACACTAAATAGTCTACCGTCAAAGGCGGGGAGGACATTGGCTCATGCACTTTGGTAGCAACACTATCCCCTACCTCTATATTGGGGGAAAAAATACCGATCTTCATATTTTGCTTTAACACACAGTTATCTTCCGACACATTAATAACTCGGACTGGCACCACCCCTTCCTCCACCTTGCAAACTACTCGAGCAACCAAAACGTCACGTTGAGAGCATGATGGAAAACAAGGCTCCAACATACCCTCATAATGTTGGGGAAGAAGTCCCTCAACTTTACCCGGTAGAATGGCTTCAGAACGAGGAGGAATCATAATATCTGCCTGCACCCTAACTACCTTAGGTTGGCCACTACCATCTTCACTAAACAGGGGGAGCTTCTTACCCATTAGCCGGCAACATTTTTCACCCAAATCAATAACCGCCCCAAATTTAGAGAGAAAATCTGTACCCAATAGTACTTCCTGTGGTGTAACATCAGCTACCAAAAATTCAGCAATAACAGCCAAGGAGTCAAACTGGCATACCGTCTGCCACCGACCCAGGATTGACATTTCCCCACCATTCGCCACGGCTACTCTACCCTGATATCCATCTAAACAAGACCCCCCATTAGTTACATTTAGCCAAAATTGTTTGGGTACGATAGACACCTGGGCCCCCGTGTCAATCAATAACCGTGTTTCACACCCACCTACTTTACCAGTCAGAAAAACTCCAGTACCATTTGAAGAAACTGAGGCCAATTTATCCGACACCGATGTGGGGGCAGGCATTTGGCCTGCTGTGCCCGCCCCCTCTAGTTTCCCTGCAAATAAGGGCAGTTTCTACGTAGATGTCTGGTACAACCACATTCCCAACAGGCTTCGGCTCGAAAACGGTCCTGTGGTTCAGATGAATTTTTCAGAGGCGTAGTGCGGACAGACTTCGTCTGCATCTCCTTTACAGTAACTTGTAAAGCCTTAACCTCCTGACGCAACTCCTCTACCATGCCCAGTAAGACTTCGACCTTATTATCAGATGAATTCTGAACACTCAGGCCACGTACTTTAGAATCTGACCACTGGGTGTGTTCTAAATTCCGAATAAGCTCCAATTCTGATGCTAAATTAATCGCACCTTCCAAAGTGGCAGGTTTCGCACTGCGCAAATGTATACGCATGTCACCGCTACCTACATGTGCAACAAAATGGTCACGAGCCAGTAAGTCTTGTGTAGCACCGTCAGCGGAAGGGTAAGCTTTATAAATCAAACGTCTTAATGCATTCCCAAACTCACGAGCCGTCTCGTTATGGAGTCGACGTCGGGAAGAAAAGCTCACCCGATTCCAGTCTGCACTCTCACAAGGCTCTAAACACTTACCCATAGCATCTTTTAAAAGAACATAATTATTCTTTGCTTCATAAGGCAGTCCTCCATAAATATCTCTGGCTCGACCAGAAAATAATAAAGACATAAACTTTAACTTGAGCTCATTATCCCACCCATTCACTTGTGCCGCCATCTCAAATTGTTCAGACCAGTCAGACCATTCTCGTCCCACCCCAGTAAATGTTTCCGGCATGAAGAGAGGGCGAGAAATTGGAGTTACATTAACGTTAGCAGCAGCCTCGCCATTTGAAGCTAATGAACTTGATGCTGACTGAGACACGGACGTACCCTCTCCCTCCATTATTATTTATTTTTATTTGTCCCACCGCTGCCACCAGTGTAGTAAACCTTAATTATTCTTTAAAGAGGTTTAACAATTTATGGAGGACAGAGGGCACGTCACCACACAGGATTTTAGAGAAAATATATATTTTTATTGACAATCTGATTTAGAAAAATAGTACCATCACATCAATACACATTGAAAGAGGCTCTAGCCCACATTAACTCAGCACGCGCGCACTAGGACAATCGCGATCCCCAAGTGAACACTTCAAACGTCACTACACTCCAGTGGTTACTCCCCAGCCCAGCACAGCACACTAGAACTCGTGATCACTACAATCCTTTATCAAGTGGAAGAATCATCGTCCTTGGTCCCGCGTACACAAAGCAATGGGCGTACACACTCTAACATACGCAACTCTCACATACACATTCACACCCACACATAACTCATGAAAGGGTTAAAATATAAAACACTTCCCCGATTTCCAGGCAAATAAGACCCCGCCCAGAGGTCTCGGGGAACGGAATCAGCCGTGATGAAGTCCACAGAGGCAGCACGCGTTGTTTGTCCGCGTTTGTCCGTCCCAGCCACAGCAGTCACAATAATGGCATTAATTAGTCCTCTTCGCGCTAGGTTCTCTTTAAGGATCACTGGTGATGCACGAGTTCTTTATTTTATGCGAGACGCAGCTCTTTTAATCGCTCCAGGAACACGTGGCCAGCGCTCCTATACCCCCGTCCCACTATTACTAACTACACCGATGTCTCTCTAGCTAGCTATCTTCGTTGCCGGACAAACCCTAATGGTCTCGAGCAACACAAAGCGTCCCCGTTTCCCTCCGAGCGCGAGAAGCCAATCACGTCCTCACGAACTTCCCCTCTGCTCTCTTAAATGTCCTCCAGTCCAGGTGAGATCGATCATCAATAAGCACATACTACGAAATGGTTCAGACGGGCGGAACCAACGCCAAACAACACAAAAAGATACACCCCCACGCCATTCATCACATTATTAATCAAAACTTCATATCTTCAGTCATTTTGCTTCTCCAGTAAATGTCTCTTGATTTAACAATGTTTGTACATTTGTGCTGGAAAATGAGACAGAAAAACCGAGGAAGAACGTCAGTTTTTTTTTTTTTCCAGTGAAAGGTTTATATTGTAAATTTTACAAAAATATCGTCATTTCAAAGTCTGACTTGAATAAAAATCACATGTAATGTGAATTTAAAAGCTGTTAATTAAAGAGTGTGTAATCGGTCTCGACGAAAGTCCTGTATTATAGTGGTTTATGTAACGAGCTGATGCAGATAGACGAGGGAAAAGCTTTAATCGGGATCCAAATGAGATTTCAGCGTGATTAGAATCAGTCTCAGATTCACATCACTTTCAGAGGTTTGGGTTACGTGCCGCAACAGGCCAAATAAATCATTTTTACATGAAAAGCTAAACAGAGCAGAGGAAACACTCGCTTGATACGAGGAACCAATCAAATTAAAGCTCACTCTGTCCTCCATCTTAATGAAATTACTGGATAAAAAGGCCCAGAATACATTTGATTCATTTTGTACCTGTCAGTTCAGAGATGATACATGAGACCGCTTCCTATGGCGTATGGTTTATAATAAATCTGACACGCCATGAATTTCACAAATCAGATTTGGTGGGAAAATAACCTCCTGATTACCGCCCACTTCATCCACAAAATATGATTGACAACGCGCATATTTCTGCTAAGACACAAAGTCTAAAAAAATAATAATCGTGTTTCCCTTTGAATTAAGATTATTTTTCTTATGACATAAATGTAGTTTTGGAGAGCAGAAGACATTATTTTCTCTTGTCTCAGCTGTCATTCTTCAGGTGTGTGTGTGTGTTGTCTGATGTATTACACACACCGTAATCGATCCGCTTGCAGCCCACACACACTCCGCCGCCTCTGCTGTAATTCGGCACCTTCGTGTTTAGTGTTTCTTGATGGCGACGTCGTTCCCTTTCCTGCGAACACACACACACACACACAATCCCAGCGGACAAAACACATTCTGTTCTGTGTTTTATCAGGAGACTCGGACAAAAGGGCCAGAATCTGACATCTGAAGCCGTTTCAGGAATTTCCAAGAGATTCTGCAGCTGGATGGGTGGAAAACAAGATGCACATTGTAATGGGAGTGATATAATCTGCCTTTATGTGTGTTTATAGATTTAGGAAGCTTTTTCTCACACTATGATGATGCAGAATTATGTTGTGCAAAACATTACAATATTCCTTTCTACAAAGAAAAAATGGCATTTAAGATTATTTATAAACCATTATGTGTTTTTTTTTACAGTCAATTAAACCAAAATTTACTGGAGAAGAAGCAAAATGACTAAAGATATTAAAGGAGTAGTTCACTTTTGAAAAAACTTCTGCTGATAATTTACTCACCCCCGTTTCATCTAAGATGTCCATGTCTTTCTTTCTTCAGTCGAAAAGAAATGAAGGTTTTTGATGAAAACATTCCAGGATTTTCTCCATATAATGGACTTCAATGGGGACCAAACGGTTCAAGGTCCAAATGAGAGTTTCAGTGCAGCTTTAAACGATTCCAGATGATGAATAAGGGTCTTATCAAGCGAAACGATCGCTCGTTTAATTAATAAATAACAAAATTTAAGTTTTATAAGCTCAAATGCTCGCCTTGCTCTGTTCTGTGATTCCGTGACTCTCCTGTTCGAACTTTTTTTGAGTCAATTGGTTCATTCAATGAATTGACTCGGAAAAAGATTCGTTCACTTTGAAAATCATAATCATAAATGTGTCTTGATCATCAGATCCTCATATTAGAGTGATTTCTGAAGGGTCATGTGACACTGAAGACTGGAGTAATGATGCTGGAAATCACAGGAATAAATTACACTTTACTATATATTTACATAGAAAACAGATGATTTACATTTGAATAATATTTCATTGTTTTTAATGTACAGGCGAAACCGGAAAAATTAGACTCATTACATGCAAAGTGAGATATTTCCCCAATTTTCAAAATTAGAATATTGTGAAAGGGTTTTCATATCTGTAAGCCATAATCATCACAATTATAAGAAATAAAGGCTTGAAATATCTCACTTTGCATGTAATGAGTCTATATAATATATTAGTTTCACCTTTTAAGTTGAATTACTGAAATAAATGTACTTTTGCACCATATTCATATTTTTCGAGTTTAATCTGTATTTTTGATCCGATTCAGTGAATAGAAGACAATATTAAAAGTGTTCAGTGTAAATCCTGTTATTTCAGTGCGTACAGTATGAAAGGACAGACTAAATAAGAGTATTTTTAGTTTATGTATTCTGTTCAGATTGAAAAAAAATCCAAATAATATTAACACACACATCTTTATCTCAATCCACCCGACCAAAGACAATAAACATGAGAAACAATGGCTGTGGTTCACTGGGCCGCACCGAGCCGCTGTTTGTTCAGACGCTCCTTCTGGTTCTTCTCTTTCGTCTCTCTCTCTCTCTGAATGAGCTGGTGTCTCTCGGCCTCCCAGTGCTCCAGCGTCTGCCGGTACTGGGCCAGATCCGCTTCCTCGCAGTGTCCCAGTGTGTCCCGGGTCAGATCCGACACCAGCGAGTCCAGGCTCCTCGGGTCCGTCTGGTCCTGAGCCTGAAGATGACCCCTCAGCTCCTGCAAAACACTTCTCAGGTTACGCTCACGGCACAAATATACAAATACTCGTAACCCTCTCGCTTCATTTTCTTCTTCCAATGAAATGAATGTACTATATTTTAGTTTGATAGTGTTTTTTATTTAATATTTTCTATTTTATGGTACTACACTACTCCATTTAATCACTTTTTGAGCATTGACCTGAAAATTAAATGTCCAACTTAAACTGTGTAAATCTTGAACGCTTTAAGACACAATAGTGTGTGTGAAGAGAATATCTGGACATTAATGTTGAGAATCGATCAGGTCAGGGATGTATCAGTATCAGTAATAGTATCAGTAATATTAAATATGCATATATCAAATGATGTTGTATATTTTAAAGGCACACGGCAAAATTATTTCTCTGATAATATACTATAAATATACAGTAAAGTGTAATTTATTCCTGTGATTTCCAGCATCATTATTCCAGTCTTCAGTGTCACATGATCCTTCAGAAATCACTCTAATATGAGGATCAAGACACAACTATGGTATTTACGAGAAGGTACAGTGTAGACTGGCGCTGTCACTTTATGTTCAAAAATTGATTGCACACTCAATCGGACCAACCAACACAAGTTTAAAAAATGAAAATAGGGAATTGATTTTAACAGCCTTTTTATTTATTTTATTTATTTATTTTTTACCAAAAATGTGTTTTAGGATCCATACAGCACACAGAACATGTGGGTAAGTTGAAAAATATCTGTCTTTTATGTTCACCAAAAGCTTTTTAATATTCGCTAGCCTATTACTTCAGTGCAAGTGTTCAAGCGTGCCGTTATGTGTGTGTGTAGTGACGTGTGTGTTCAAGTACGCCAGAAATGAGCAGATTCTGCAATACACTGTGTTTAATACATCACGAGGATCACGAGTTGCGTATTTGCAGTAAATCTGCGCAGATTTGTCTTACACACGAACTTCCCCAGCAAAGCGAGTAAACACAGAAACGCCAGATTGGCTCGTATTTGGTGTTGAAAAAATGGAAACGTCTATGTTAACGTTATGTTAACACTTACGCCTCAGAAACCGAACAGGACTGTCTCACACCAGTGACGTGTTGGAGATGTTCATGAAGCTCACCTTGAAGCGCTCGCTGTACTCAGGCAGTCGGAGTCTCTCGAGAGCCTGTTCCTCATCGCTGTCGTCCGCTGAGATCTGTCCATCAGGATCCTGCAGGATCTTCTCCACACACTCCAGCTGAAACACACGGACGCTCCATGACGTCATCACACTGCGTTACGGCTGTGACTCGCTCAAGGGTTAAAGCAACACAAGTAACGTTTGCTCTGCGGTCGCCCTACAGGTCGGAGGCGGAACTGTCTATAAATAATCTAGCCTACCGCGCACACACACACACACACACACACACACACACACGCTCTGTTTATCCAGCTCCGGCTTTGGAATCGTGATGACCGTTCAAATCAAAAGCGACCCGGCCGGCAGGTATCGTACACGTAGCCGTAGTCTACCGTCGAGCACGCTCCAGCTATCGCAACTGTAACGCTCTCCGTAAAGCAAGTCACATTTGTAGTTTTCTTATGCGTCATTAGAACTACAGAAACGCCACCTGATCTGGCAATCTTACACAGCGTGGATATAGCAAACAGAGGAGCGCAAAGCGGAGGCATGAGTGCATTTCACTGTGTCACAACTTGATGAACCGCTGAAACTTTTTAGAAAACATTATTTTAAGGTAAAAAAATCGTAGTTAATGTTGCTTTAAACTCATCAGGACATCTAGTGCTCTTCTCAAAGTCTCTACTAGGACAGGATTTATGCATTATGACTTGTATGTCATGATTTCGGCATTTTTATGATGTTTTATGTCAATTATGACTTAAGTCAGAATTTCAACTTTTTAATATCATAATTATGACTTCTTATTTAATCATTTTTACTTTTTATCATTTCGACTTAGTATGTCATCATTTTGTTTTTATGTCATAATCTTGAAAGTCAGAATTTCAACTTGCGCAAAGCGGAGGCATGAGTGCATTTCACCGTGTCACGACTTGATGAACCGCTGAAACCTTTTAGAAAACATTATTTTACGGTAAAATAATCGTAATTAGTGTTGCTTTACACTCATCATCACCTTCAGGAAGACATCTAATGCTCTTCTCAAAGTCTTGATGATGTTTCTAGTCGCTACTCGGACAGGATTTATGCATTATGAATTGTACGTCATCATTTCGGCATGTGTCATTCATTTTTTTTAACTGTTATCTCTATAATTTTTTATGTCAGTTATGACATTTAAGTCAAAATTTCAACTTTTTATTTAAGAATTTCAACCTTTTAATAACATTATGACTTCTAATTTAATCATTTTTACTTTTTGTCATTTCTACTTAGTATGTCATAATTTTGTTTTTATGTCATAATCTTGAAAGTCAGAATTTCAAGTTTTTATTTAAGAATGACTTAAGTCATAATTGCATATGCAAAATTGTCATATTTCTGACTGTCATTTTTATGACTTTAAGTCAGAATTATAACATGTTTTATATCATAATTCTAACTTAGTATGTCAAAATGTTTACTTTTTAAATATACTTTTACGTCATAATTCTTCACTTTTCAAGTATAAATGTTAAAAAAATGTATGTAAAAAATACATTAAAGTAAGAGTCAACTTTTTATTTAAGAATATGACTAAGTCATAATTTTAGACTTGTATGTCATAATTTGGACGTTTATGTGATTTCTAAAAACTTTGTCATTTCTATGATTTTTACGTCATAATTATGATATTTAATATCATGACTACATATTTCATAACTTTGACTTTATGTCATTATCTTGGAAATCAGAATTTCAACTTTTTATTTCAGAATATGACCTTTTAAGTCATAATTGCAACTTGTATGAATCACATTTTATGTCATATATTTAAGTCAGAATTATAGCTATGAATGTTGATTATTGTTGCGGCTCCTCTCTTCCCAGTCTGTCAGTAACGCTCCTGTCTACTTCCTGTCCCTATGAAGCCCCTCCTTCTGAAAGCACTCTGTGCTCTGATTGGTCGGCTGGAGCAGTGTGTTGTGATTGGTCGAGCGCTTCGAGTGTGTTTGTGAAATGCCCCGCCCCTTTCCATAACCACCAGTTTAACACACTACTAACTAACTCAGCCAGGCCCCGCCCCTTAATTCTGCGCATTAATTATTATAACGAGGAACACTGTGACGTGTTCGGAAACTCGAGACTAATGGAGGCGTTTCAGGAGTTCAGAGACACTGACACTCATGTAGAGGAGAACTTCTTACTGCTCAAACAGCAACATCACACACTGCTTGTGATCAGCAGAACTAAAGCTTCTCTTCTCGTCCTCATCGACCCCAGAGGAGAGTTTATGTTCAGGATCTCAAACGTTGACTTCAAAAAACATAATTAATGTGATTCTCTTTAATCTTTTCCCTCAGGCGAGATAGATGGCAAGCCCTCATCACAGTCATTAAGATGTGCTTTCAGATACTCACGACTTCCTCCGATAGCCTGACGTGTGTGAAGTGGCGGCACACAGTGTCCATGACGGCGAGCGCCCGTCCCAGATAACCCGGGGTCCACATCAGGGGCATCTGGTGGAACACAGCATGGATTCCTCGGGACAGCTCCACTTTACCTGCACAACATTAAATACATTTCATTTTTTTAAAAGCATTAGCGATTCATCCTTTCACAGCCCTAGCGCTACGTTTGAGTTCAATACTGTTTTTTATTTAATATTTTGAATTTATAAGGGATTTTATAGTACTAATTAATTTATGGAGCCAATTTTTAAGCACCGACCTAAAAATTAAAATTTCCAAATTAAACTCATAAATATGGAGTGCTTTGGTTCACAGACTTAATTTTTTGTCTCGGTTTAAAAATGACACTTGGCAGATTATTTTTGTTTTTATAGTTTTAGTGTAAAACTATAGCATTATATTTTTTTAATTGTGAAGTGAAAAAAAAAAAACTTTTTATGGCCAAAAATGACCAAAAAGATCATCATCTCGGCCTATATTATCATGATTTGTATTAATATATTATAATATATTATTATATATGATTCCAAGTAAGTTTTCACTGCAAAAAATGCTTTACTTAACTTTTTTTTGTCTTGTTTTCAGTCCAAAATATCTAAAAACTCTTAAATCAAGATGTCTTTACTTAAGTAGTAAAATACCATACAATATTGTCTTCTTTTCTGGGAATATAAATAAATTTAAAAAAAAAGCAAAATGATCTGCCAATGGGGTCAGAAAAATAATCTTGTTTCTGTTTGAATTAACATTATTTTTCTGACCCCATTGACAGATCATTTTGCTTTTTTTAAGCAAAAATGCTTAAAAAATTTATATTCCCAGAAAACGACATAATATCTTGTCTTTTACTCATCTAGTAAATGCATCTTGATTATAGAAATGTTTGATAATTGGGCTGGAAACAAGACACAAATAATAAGTAAGAAAAGCATTTTTGCAGTGTGATGTTTAGATATTTAGATGGTTGTTCTGAACACACACCGATGAGAGCGAGTCCCAGGATCCGAGCGCTGAAGCCGACAGAGTTTTCCTGCTTCAGTCCGACCAACAACAGAGACGCTCCCATGATCCTCTCCTCCTGCCACTGGACCGTTCACATCAGATCATTACAACTCAATGTTTTACAAGATATGTCATTTAAAAAGAAGAGCCATTTTAATGTATTGCAATTACAACTTTTTCATCTATTTTAGCTTCTGCCATAAATATAACCTGCAAATCATGATGTTCATCCTCAGTGTTTCTGTCTAAATTTCCAACACAAATATCTAAACATCCTTAAACCAAGAGACATTTACTGGAGAAGAAGTATGACTGAAGATATTAAGAATGAAAAGTATCGAAAAAAAAAAAGTGAATTTGTGCTAAAAATGATGTTTTAGTGTCATTGAGATTCATTTTTATAAATATTTATGTTTCTAGTAATTTGACATATTTTTGTAATTTTTTCCTCTGTTTTTGTTTTTATTAAATCGTTTTTATTCATTTATCTCATTTTTAATGTTTTCTAGAACATCAAGTTAAACTTAACAAAGATGAGAAATACAATTTACCTTTTTTTAAATAAAATGTTATTTAAGTTTCAAGCAACAAAAATTGGAAGAAAAAAAACAAAACTAATTGTTGCTACTTGAAACGTAAATTAAAAAAAAAAAATAATTTCAGTTATAATAATAATAACTCATGAGCAAATATCTGCCAAATCAGAAAAATTCAACTTACAGATGAAACTTGAAAAATTAGAATATGGTGCAAAAGTTTATTTTGCATTATTATTATTAATTTCCGTAATTCAAAAGGTGACACTAATATATTATATAGACTCATTACATGTCAAGTGAGATATTTCAAGCCTTTATTTGTTATAATTGTGATGATTATTGGCTTAAACCCCAAATTCAAAATTAGAATATTGTGAAAAGGTTTTCATATCTGTAAATATCTTGAAATATCTCACTTTGCATGTAATGAGTCTATATAATATATTAGTTTCAGCTTTTAAGTTGAATTACTGAAATAAATAAAAATAATAATAATCCAAAATAAACTTTTGCACCATATTCTAATTTTTGTAAGTTGAATTTTTCAGATTTGGCAGATATTTGCTCATGAGTTATTATTATTATAACTGTTTTTATTTATTTATGTTTCAAGTAGCAAAAATTAGTTTTGTTTTTTCTTCCAATTTTTGTTGCTTGAAACTTAAATAACATTCAAAGGGAAAATAAGATTATTTTTCGGACCCCACAAGCATTTTATTTTTTCTTGTTTTAAGCACAAACTCATTTCATTTAAAACATCTTAATATCTTCACCAGTAAATGTTGATTTAGAGGTGTGTGTGTGTGTGTGTGGGAACAGCAGACAGAGACGCTGAGGAGGAAGCTCGTTTGACTCACGCTGAGTTCAGGTTTGGTTGCCAGATATTTGCTGAGAGCGTAGAGCGACAGCATCTGTGTGGAGGTCCGCTCGAACGCCTCCTGCAGCATCACCTCCTCCACCACTGAACACGCTCCTGGGTCACACACACACACACACACACAACGGGGCATTCATGAGCCCAACAAATGAACTTACACAGGATTCATGTGGCAAACAACAGCATTACACACCCTTGAAGTCGGAGTCCTTTATAAAGGAGTCGATCAGAAGATTAAAGGTGAAGTCGTCAGGAAACATGCCGAACTGAACCTGCGAGACAACACCACATTTGATCAGCAACAAACACACGTTTAACACTCACAGGGCTCTACTATAATCATCTAAGATGGGGTCGTTTAAACCCCTTTGAACAGTTTGCACTGAAACTCTCTTTTGGACCTTGAGCCGTTTGGACCCCATTGAAGTCCATTATATGGAGAAAATCCTGGAATGTTTTCATCAAAAACCTTCATTTCTTTTCCACTGAAGAAAGAAAGACGTGGACATCTTGGATGACACGGGGGCGAGTAAATTATCAGCAAAAGTTTTTTTTAAAGTGAACTACTCCTTTAAGAGCCATTTGCGCTGGATTTGCTTGCATGGCACTGTGTGTGTGTGAGATTGATTGGTGAAGTGGAAGCATGCGTGGACTTCTCGCACACCTTGTTCTTGAGTGTGTACAGGGCTTTATCTCGGGCTCCGTGCTTCAGACACTGCCGGAACCAGCTGTGAACGCTCCAGTCCCGCAGATACCAGCAGTTCGGACTGTGACGAAACCTGAGGAACACACACTTCAACTGAGCCAACAGGAACACACACAGGGAAACTGACTTCACTTATAATGGTGTGAATAAGTTTTGGCCCCCATGCTAAAGTTGCCTAAAAAGAGGAATAAAAAAATCATCTTTTGGATATTGATCTTAATGCCTTAAATAGAAAAATGAGGAAAACTCCAACCTTTAAGGACACCAATTTTCTTTGTGAATGAATAATGTATCATAAATAAATAAATGTTTTTCCTTAAAATACAGGGTGCATAAGTCAGGACACCCCTATGTTAAATTCCCATAGAGTCAGGCAGATTTTTAGTTTTAAAAGCCAGTTATTTCATGGATCCAGGATAATATGCATCCTGATAAAGTTCCCTTGGCCTTTGGGATTAAAATATCCCCACATCATCATCACACACCTTCCACCACACCGAGAGATTGGCATGGGGTACTTTCCATAAGATCATCTTTCAATGCAAATCAAACCAGCTATTAGGCTAACTGAAGTAAAACCATGCCAATCTCTAGGTGTGGTGAAGGTGTGTGATGATGTGGGGATATTTTAATCCCAAAGGCCAAGGGAACTTTATCAGGATGCATATTATCCTGGATCCATGAAATAACTGGCTTTTAAAAATAAAACTCTGCCTGACTCTATGGGAATTTAACATAGGGGTGCCCTGACTTATGCACCCTGTATTTTAAGCAAAGACATTTATTTATTTATGATACATTATTCATTCACAAAGAAAATTGGTGTCCTTAAAGGTTGGAGTTTTCCTCATTTTTCTAATTAAGGCATCGAGATCAACATCCAAAAGATGATTTTTTATTCCTCTTTTTAGGCAACTTTAGCATGGGGCCCAAAACTTATTCACACCACTGTAGAGACAGGCCTGTCACTGAGCAATCTTCTGATCACGGTTGTAAACAAACAAAGATCTTGCTGCATATGAAATGATGCTTTGTGGGTTTAATCACTGCACTATATTACATTACATTACATCACATTTCCTCGCATTGGCATCTCAAAATGACAATTTTCAATGAAATGTCCTATTTTTGAGTTCAATAATGTTTTTTATTTATTTCATTTTTCTTTTATGTTACTAATTAATGTATGATTCTTGAATATTTCATGCTTTGGATCACAGACTGAAGTTTGGTCTCTTTTTAAAGACGACATTTGGCAGATTATTGCAGAAAAAAACTGGAAAAAGTTTAAAAAATGAAAAATTTCATTGCTATATTTTTAAAAACTTTTTTAATCTTGTTCATGATTTTTTAGTGTATTTACAGAACGTACCAAAACCTTTACCAAGTTTCGTAATATTCTGATAAAGTAAAAAAAAAATCTAAAATAACAAAACGTTAAATTTTATGGTAAAAAATGACGGAAAAGCACCAAAGGGTTTAAGATTATAATCTTAGCCTATTTTAGTAGAATTTGTATTATTATATTATATATGATTCCAAGTAAGTATTAGGCTTACACTGCAAGAGACATTAAAATATTAGTTGAAATAATTTGTATGACAATTAATCGACAGCAGAAATAGTATTTTCGTGTAAAAACAAACTCCAATAATCTAATATTTTATTTACAGAGTTGAGCAAACAGTAACATAAATAGTAATACTTACTTATATAAGTAATATTCCGCTTTGTCGACTTCTTCTCTCGATGATAAAGTGTCTATGAACTAAACAAGACGTGCACACGTTAAAACATTTACTTCATTTATCATTTGTATGTTAAATAAATCCGTCTGTCTCACCCTGCCGATGACCAATGAGCTGACGGGAAACTTCCTCTCATACGTCCTGTTCATCAGAGAGGCCAGCTGTCCTGCAGAACACATTAACACACACATCGTCACGGTTACAGCGTGTGTTTACAGCGGTTCTCCTTCGTGATTGGCTGAGAGTCTCACCGAGGTCCTGCGGGTCCTTCTGCCTCTGCTCCCATAATGCCGGGTCAGTGTACGCCGATGACAGCAAACATCTCCGGACTGAAACCAACACAAGCTTTAATGCGCTAGTAATCAGAGTATTATTCTCATTGTGATTAGTGGCCGAATGAGATTTGGCGTTTTTAAAATACTGATACGTTTTCCTGTCTGGCCGATGTGTCAGAAGTGGGACTTTTATTTTGCCGGACATTTATTATGACAGTTTTGAGAACTTAAAGGTTGGTTCACCTAAAAATGAACGTATGACCGACGCATGACCTCTGATTTGAGACATGACGAGTGACCTCTGACCCGACGCATTATGACGAGTGACCTCTGACCCTAGAGATCACTCGTCATGCTCGGGTCAGAGGTCACTCTTCTCCCGGGAACTAGTCTCACATTCAGCTGTTACCGAAAGCCAGTGATTATAGTTTTTATAAAGTTATAAATATGGATATTTTTCTTACATAAACACATGGCTTCCCCTTCTGATGACCTTTATTGAGCGTGAGTAAATTATGGGATAATTAACCCTTTTATGTGATCTAACCCTTTAAATCTGACAATATTTTATTACAGCCACCGAGGAAAAAAAATAATTATATCGTATTTAACTTCCTAATGTGTAATTTAAATGTTTGTATAGAACTGTTTGTATTTAAGTGTTGATTATTAACCATACCTAAAAATAAAAAAGCAATGAAATCTGGACTCTGTTATTCTTTTAACCTGTCCAAATATATCCAAATGAATCGAAATTGATCTCGAATCAAATTAATAGCTTGTGAATCAGAATCATATAATGTGATCAATAATATTAATGAGGTCACTCACTACAAACATATGGAAAATATGATTAATATAACGCCATTGTGCTACAGAATTGTCAGTTTACAGACACATAGAGACACACACACACACACACACACACATATATATATATATATATATATATATATATATATATATATATATATATATATGTATCACTCAAAAACCGAGTTGTATACAAACATTGAACTTGATCCTGTGTCATTAGCGTTCACCTCTCATTTACATCTCTAGTAGCGTCTATCTTTAAGACTAAAGCACAGACTTCTATACCTATCTCTTTCTGACGTAAGCATGACAGTTTAATGACCATCCATTAACAGTGACACTTACCCATAAATCTGTAATTAACACATTTGGAAAAGGTTTGTAAGGGAAACTGGCAGCGCTGCAGGATGGAGGCCGCCATCTTTAGACTGAACCATTCGGCACGAGCGACGGGGATCACAGAGACTCACTGCGCATGCGTGTGCGTGGGTGCTACCATTATAACAGATATTATTATTTGTAGATTTCACCAAAAAAACAAACAAACAAAAGAAAGGTGTATATTATAATCAACCCAGTGAGTGTGTAATAGTAAAATCTGCTTTCAAGCGTCCAGTTAATAGCGAGTTTTAAAATGAGGAAAGTAAAATATTCCCACAAGCCTCGAGTTTCAGTGAGATTATAGATGATCCCGATAGATGGCGGTCTGATTTCATAAAGACAGTTGATGATTTCACGGATATCAATTTGATTACACTTTAGAAACTATATATTCTTCTGATGTTACTTTATAATCGTCAAATCTCTCTCGTAAAATTAAACTCCCATTAAGAACAGACCGTCAAGACTTTACAATAAGGTATCATTTGTAAATATTGAATTCTTTAAATATGTTACAAATTATAAACAAATGAACTACATCAGCAAAATATTCTTACAGCATTTATTAATCTTTGCTAATGTTTGGTACTAAAAATATTCATGCTCATGTTAGTTTACTGTGCATGTTAGCACATACAACTTTTGATCTTAAAAACTTGTTAAAGGGACAGTGCACCCAAAATTAAAAAAAAAAAAAGTCTGTCATCATGTACTCACTCTGCTGAACACAAATGAAGATATCGAAGAATGTCAGTAATCAAGCAGTTGGACCCCATTGACTTCTATAAGATTTCTATGGAAGTCAATGGATCCCCAAAACCTAATCAATCACAATCTGATTACAAACATTCTTCAAAATATCTTCCTTTATGTTCAGCAGAAGAAAGAAACTAACACAGGTTTGGAAGAACATTAGAGTGAGTACATGATGAAGTTTTATTTTTTGGGTGAACTGCCTCTTTAATTGTAGCTTAAAATTAAACTTGGATTTAGATTTATCAGCCAATCAGCTTTCAAATATAAAATATTCATATCGGTGCATCCAAAAATAAACCTTATTGTAGGCCTATAGTATTACCAAAAGACCAGATAAAGTACAATAAAGTTATTTTCCCATTCAAAGCACAGAAATGAAAAGGAAAAATAAAATCCTGCTGGAATCTCTCGGCACAAACGTTTGGTCTAAACATCCTCAGGCTTTACAAACCACACACACACACCGAAGAAACACACAGTTTACATCAGCGGACCGGCCGGAAAGATCTGTATTTAGAGTCAAGGATGTCTTTCTATCCAAATATAGTGGTTTTTATTTTTCACAGTGATGTAGTTTCTCAGCAGTGTGTGTGTGTGTGTGTGTGTGTCGTTCACAGAACCCTTTTGTCCTGATTCATCCAGGACTTTCACTTCAGCAGAGACGTTTCACACAACCTGATTCCGATGCTGTTCTGGCTTCACACCGAAACACTGAGGTGATCGGAGGACAGGAAGAGGATCTGAACACTTCCTCTTTAACAGGAGCTTCATCAGGACAAACAGCCTGAAGGTGTGGTGCTCCAAAAGGGCCTGACACACACACACACACCAGAACACACGCACAACCCGTGATCACTCGATTACACTATTTTTCAAACGTAAAGCTTCTGCAGAGTTATGAACAATTACTGTAAGTTCAACAAAGGTCAACAACTGCCAAGTTCCAGTAATGTTACAGTAATAGAACGTTCACTCAAATACTGTAATAATGTTCTCAAAACATCAGAACACACACATTTACACATCCTTTGTGTGGCGTTTCTCTGAAATCATGTTTTCAGAACACATTCGCTCAACGTTCTCCTGCTTTAGCTGATATATCTCATGTGTGTATCTACTAACTGGAACTGTGGATAGACATTTTTGTTGTAAAATCATTTTTTTTTTCTCTGCAGCCAAACTGGGAAACAATAGAGTTGAACAATGAGAAGTGTGTTATCTGTGCAGCGCTCGACTCCCACAGCGCGTTTGATCAGAGCTATTCTCCAATACTTCCTTTTCTCTTTGAGGAAGTGTGTTACAGCTTTAGGGAAGAAAACCTGTCCAAAAAGGTTGTAGAGTTAAAATAGACTACACTAAAGTTTACTTTAGAATACTTGTTTAATTATAAATGAAGAGTTCAGATGCAAAAGCCTCTAAATGCCATTTGAAATTTTCTTCTGTAATGATGATTTTTATCAAACTTGTATATTTAAGTTTAGTAATTTCACTTAAATAGGTAATTATCATTGCCATTTAAGTGAAATTACTGAACTTAAATATAAAAGTTTGCTAAAAATCATCATTAAAGAAGAACATTTCAAATGGCATTTAGAGGCTTTTGCATCTGAACTCTTCAAATACACATACGATATGTTATGATGTACTGAAGAAGAAGCAAAATGACTGAAGATATTAAGTCAAAAAAAATTTATTGTACATAAATATTGATCTGCATTCACACTGCGGTCGATTATGATCATCCATCCGTTTACACACTTCAGAAATACAAAACTGTAATCATTCATCAAAGTCAGAACATGTTTATAAGCCGTTACACCTCCATTGAAGGTAATTAGCATTAATGATCAGAAATATATCAGGTTTCTTCTCTCAATTATATTAATTTCATTGTACATTATGATACCAAGTAGACTAAACATGCTACGCTTCTGAAAATCAAGAGATTTGCGAAGATTTCTGTACATTTTTCACATGAAAAAATATTTAAAAGCATCATCATCATCATCATCATCATCACAGCGTGTGCACTGCAAAAAATGCATTTCTTACTCAGTATTTGTGTCTTGTTTCCAGTCCAAATATTTAAAAAATCTTAAATCAACATGCATTTACTAGATGAGTAACATGCCATAAGATATAAGTCTTGTTTTCTGGCGAAATAAATCAAAATGAAGTGAGTTTTTGCTTAAAAAAAGTACAATTATCAGCCAAACTTGTTTCCATTCGAATTAATAATTTCATTTATTTCACCAGAAAACAAGACTTAATATTACATGTCATGTTACTCATCTAGTAAATGCATCTTGATTTTGATTTTTTAATATTTGGACTGGAAACACTGAGTACGAAAAGCATTTTTACAGTGTTTGTCTCAGAAATCGTCCTCTTTGTGGCTGTAGAAGTGTGTGTGTTGTGTCTTCTTCTTGTGGTAGAGATCAGGGCTGTACACACTGTCCTCGTCCTCGTCCCGACTGGAGCTCCCGCCGTCAGACGGAGACAGGCTCATCGGGTTCGGGTTCTGCTTCTTCCGGGACAGATCGAAGGGCTCGTCCTGAGTGATGCGGGACAGGATCCGGAGCGGGCCGGAGAGACACAGACGACCCCGACGCCTGAACACTGACCACATCATCATCATCATCATCATCATCATGCCAACATCACATCTTCCAGCAAAAACATTCTCAAATCAAGATACATTTACTGGAGAAGAACAACATTCCGTATTGTGTCATTCTTCAAACACTCTGAGAATGTTACTTTTGAATGTTCTCGGAATGTTCAGAAACCAGTTACGTTTAAAAAACGTTATATTGTATCAATATTCAAACATGACACTGCAAAAATGCTGTTCTTAGTATTTGTGTCTTGTTACCAGTCCACATAGAAAAAATTCTCAAATCAAGATACATTTATTAATTATATTTATTATTTATATGTAATTCTCTGGGGAATTAATCCAAATTAAGTGATTTGTTGGTTAAAAAAGCTAAGCTATCTGCCAATGGGGTCAGAAAAATAATGTTAACTCTATTTTTCTGACCCCATTGGCAGATCATTTTGCTTTTTTAAAGCAAAAACTCACTTCATTTTGATTTATTCCACCAGGACATAATACCGTTTGGCATTTTACTACTTTAGTAAATGCATCTTGATTTCAGTATTTTTTTAGTTACAAGACAAAAACACTAAGTATTTAAGTGAAACCAAGAATAACTGTTTTGCCGTGGACTCACCCCGAGCGTCCAGTCCCCGGTCCATGACCCCGTGCTTGACCTTCATGTGGCGGGTCAGGTTTCCCTTCAGCGTGAACTTGCTGGCGCAGTAAAGACATTTGAAGGGTTTGCTGTCAGAATGCAAGTGCATGTGGCCCATCAGATTATGCATTCTGTTAAACTCCTTTCCACACAGCTGTAAAGAGAGCAACTATTCAGAGATAGATATCTGTGACCTGAGCAAGCACTGGCTGATGTGTTCAGAACATCACTGCAGAAATATTTATATTTTCACAGTTCACACAGATTTTTAGTTGCTCTGTGAAAATTTATGGGCGAAATCCAGTCAATTAGAATCTCGATGTGAAAGTGTTTGACATTTTAAACTCTAACAGTGTTTTTGTCTTGTTTTCCGGTATATCAAACATAGATTTTTGAATCATTTCTGCCTCCACTGTCAGATATTTGTTCTTGTTTTAAACACAAACTCACTTCATTTTCCAGTCTTAACGTCTTCAGTCATTGTTCTGTTTATTTGTGCTGGAATACCAGACAGAAACACTGAGGACGAACACGACTACGTCGAGTAACTGGCATTTCTCAGATTTTTTTTGTTTATGGCTTTGCTAACAGAACGAGTTGTGCTCGGATTGCATTGTATTGATGATCATTAAATGTGGATGTTTTGCTCATGAACACGCCGGCCGCAGCCTCTCACTGAGAGAGAGAGACTGAGCGTTTCTCTGGACGCTTTCTGTCCTTCCTCTTTATTCTTTTTTTTATTAGGGTGGTCCTTTCCTTTCCTTCAGGAGGATAGAGGGACTGTAAACTGTCCGAATGGACCGTGAGAAAACAGGAAGAGCTCCTGAGCACAAGAGAAAGCTAGATGAAATCTATTTTCGGGCTTGTTCTCGGGGGACGAGAGAGCCATTGTTACACGCTCAGTTTGTGCAGCAAATATCCTTCCTACAGACGAGGAGACACTCAACTGCCAAAACACTCTGCTCTTCGTTTGGACGCGCGTTCGAGACCAAGGTCACCAATCCCTCACGTTACACACATCCATCACTCACGTTACACACATCCATCATTCACGTTACACACATCCATCACTCACGTTACACACATCCATCATTCACGTTACACACATCCATCATTCACGTTACACACATCCATCATTTACGTTACACACATCCATCCCTCACGTTACACACATTCATCATTCACGTTACACACATCCATCACTCACGTTACACACATTCATCACTCACGTTACACACATCCATCACTCACGTTACACACATCCATCACTCACGTTACACACATCCATCATTCACGTTACACACATCCATCACTCACGTTACACACATCCATCACTCACGTTACACACATCCATCATTCACGTTACACACATCCATCATTCACGTTACACACATCCATCACTCACGTTACACACATCCATCACTCACGTTACACACATTCATCACTCACGTTACACACATCCATCACTCACGTTACACACATCCATCACTCACGTTACACACATCCATCATTCACGTTACACACATCCATCACTCACGTTACACACATCCATCATTCACGTTACACACATCCATCATTCACGTTACACACATCCATCATTTACGTTAAACACATCCATCCCTCACGTTACACACATCCATCACTCACGTTACACACATCCATCACTCACGTTACACACATCCATCACTCACGTTACACACATCCATCATTCACGTTACACACATCCATCATTCACGTTACACACATCCATCACTCACGTTACACACATCCATCACTCACGTTACACACATTCATCACTCACGTTACACACATCCATCACTCACGTTACACACATCCATCACTCACGTTACACACATCCATCATTCACGTTACACACATCCATCACTCACGTTACACACATCCATCATTCACGTTACACACATCCATCACTCACGTTACACACATCCATCACTCACATCCATCACTCACGTTACACACATCCATCATTTACGTTACACACATCCATCACTCACGTTACACACATCCATCACTCACGTTACACACATCCATCACTCACATCCATCACTCACGTTACACACATCCATCATTTACGTTACACACATCCATCACTCACGTTACACACATCCATCACTCACGTTACACACATCCATCACTCACATCCATCACTCACGTTACACACATCCATCAATCACGTTACACACATCCATCACTCACGTTACACACATCCATCACTCACGTTACACACATCCATCACTCACGTTACACACATCTATCACTCTCATCCATCACTCACATCCATCACTCACGTTACACACATCCATCACTCACGTTACACACATCCATCACTCACGTTACACACATCCATCACTCACGTTACACACATCCATCACTCACGTTACACACATCCATCATTCACGTTACACACATCCATCACTCACGTTACACACATCCATCACTCACATCCATCACTCACGTTACACACATCCATCACTCACATCCATCACTCACGTTACACACATCCATCACTCACATCCATCACTCACGTTACACACATCCATCACTCACATCCATCACTCATGTTACACACATCCATCACTCACATCCATCACTCACGTTACACACATCCATCACTCACGTTACACACATCCATCACTCACATCCATCACTCACGTTACACACATCCATCACTCACGTTACACACATCCATCACTCACGTTACACACATCCATCACTCACATCCATCACTCATGTTACACACATCCATCACTCACGTTACACACATCCATCACTCACGTTACACACATACATCACTCACGTTACACACATCCATCACTCACATCCATCACTCACGTTACACACATCCATCACTCACATCCATCACTCATGTTACACACATCCATCACTCATGTTACACACATCCATCACTCACATCCATCACTCACGTTACACACATCCATCACCCACGCTACTCCAGAACAGCAGAAGCTTCTCAGAGCTGTGAACAAACATTCTTCCATCTTCACTTGGAAATTTTTTCTTCAGTGAAAGTAATGTACTATATTTGAGTTCGTTAATGTTTTTTTATTTCACATTTTGTATTTTTTAGGGGATTTTATGGTACTAAATTATATTTACGCTGTATTTATAATCCATTTATTCACTTGTAAATCTTGAACGCTTTAGAGCGACAGACTGAAGATTGATCTCTTCTCAAAGACGACACTCGGCAGATTATTGCTGACGTGAAAACAATTTTAAAAAGTGAACTTTCAAAAAGTTACAGAATTTTACGTTTATTGTTATGAAAAATGTGCAAAAAAACTATTTTCAAATTTTTTAATGCAATATAATTTTCAAAAACATTTTACTCTAAAACGGTGAGAAAATCAAAGCTATAAATCTAAACAAGTTGTGTTTAAAATGTGAGTCTGATCTCTCAGTAAACGAGCGTTCAGTGTTTGTGTGTGTGTGTGTGTGTGTGTGTGTTCGGCTGCAGTTCCACACGCTTCCACTAGAGGAAACTCTCATTCACTTCCACTGTGGCGTTTCGGAGCACAAGTGTGACTGTCGATATCAGGACCATCAAACCTGTTCAGATCATGACCATGATTATTTTATGCATTCACAAAACAAGTGCCAAATCCTTTACCAATTTTCATACCATTCTCATCAAGAATTTTGTTTTGTTTGTTTACAGAAGAGCACCAGAGGATGATGATCTCAAAATGTTATTTGTCATTCACGAAGCGTCTGAAATAATTACTTTGAACTGACTACATTGTTTCAGAGAACATTCAAATGTAACGTTCCCATAATGTTTGAAGAATGACACAATGGAATGTTTCCTTAAAGTTTACATCACCAAGAAACATTTAAAAACTGGACTCATAATTTAAAGGGTTAGTTCAAGGGTTAGTCCCAAAAATGAAAATGATGTCATTAATGACTCTCCCTCTCGCTTTGGTTGTGGTTCTGACACACACCTTGCACTTGTAGGGCTTGATGTCGGAGTGGACGATCATGTGGGCCTTGAGCGTCTGCTTCTGGACGAAGCTCTTGTAACACAGGTGACACTGATACGCCCGGATGTTGGTGTGGATCAGAACATGACGCTTCATGTTGGCCAGCAGAGTAAACTCACGGCCGCAGATACGACACTTGTGCTCCTTCACGCCCTGCAACACACACACACACACACGAGGATCAACCAAACCTAAGTGTGTGATGGTCTTATAAACACGCTCTTAAACATCAGAGTCGTTTAGATAAACGTGTTATTAAAGTGACAGTTCACCCAAAGATGTAAACTCTGTCAGTAATGACTCTCTCCCTCATGTTGTTCAACCCCGTAAGACTTTAGTTCATCTTCGGAACACAAATTAAGATATTTGTGAATAAATCTGAGAGCTAGATCACTCCTCCATAGGCTTCTATTTTAATTGAAACTTGCCGACCCAGAAAGTTATTAAAGACATCGTTAAAATAGTCTGAGTGACTACAGTGGTGTAACTTCAAGTTTATCAAGAGACGAGAATACTTTCTCTGCGCAAAAAACAACAAAAATAACAACTTTATTCAACTATTCACTTCTGTGTTGTACGTCAAACGTATCACACACATATCACACACACATGACCAGCGTCGGCCAATAGTGAGCCTACGTGTGACGTACAACCAAACCAAACCAACCATTTTTCGTTTCTGGGGGCGCTTCAGGGGGCTGTTATCTCGGGCTCCCGGGGGCCCACGAGGCTGCTGGTCTCTTTCGAAAGGTCTCGTCGGTTCTCCACTTGATAAAAATTTGGCGTCAATACGTTGAGTTTTTGCCGAGATATTTGAGATTTTCTCCCGAGCTCGTGACGTCAGCGGGCAGAGCGCTCTCGGCGGTTTTCGGCTAATATCTCCCCGAATACTCCACCAAAAATGACGAAACACATATGGTTTTGTTCAGTTCGGCGAGGCAGTTCGAAGTAGCTCGGTTTTAGGGAAGGCGTTAGCTACTTTCATTTGAAAATAGTTGGCAACACTGGTCGATACGTTGAGTTTTCGCCGAGATATTTGCGATTTTCTCCCGAGCTCGTGAAGTCAGCGGGCAGAGCGCTGTCGACGGTTTTCGGTTAATATCTCCGCGAAAACTCCACCAAAAATGACGAAACGCACATGGGTTGGTTCAGTTCGGCGAGACGGTTCGAATGAGCCCGGTCTTCGCCAGATACGTTGAATTTTCGCCGAGATATTTTCGTTCTTCGCCTCCGGGGAGGCTTTGGGGGCCTTATCCCGGGCCCCCTGGGGCCCACGAGGCTGGCGCTGGTCTCTTTCGAAAGGTCTCAGCCCGTTCTCCACTCGATAAAAATTTGGTGTCGATACGTTGAGTTTTCGCCGAGATATTCGCGATTTTCTTCCGAGCTCGTGACGTCAGCGGGCAGAGCGCTCTAGACGGTTTTCGGATAATATCTCCGCGAATACTCCCCCAAAAATGACGAAACGCATATGGGTTGGTTCAGTTCGGCGAGACGGTTCGAATGAGCCCGGTCTTCGCCAGATACGTTGAATTTTCGCCGAGATATTTTCGTTCTTCGCTTCCGGGGAGGTTTTGGGGGTCTGTATCTCGGGCCCCCGGGGGCCCATGAGGCTGGGGCTGGTCTCTTTCGAAAGGTCTCAGCCCGTTCTCCACTCGATAAGAATTTGGTGTCGATACGTTGAGTTTTCGCCGAGATATTCGCGATTATCTCCCGAGCTCGTGACGTCAGCGGGCAGAGCGCTGTCGACGGTTTTCGGCTAATATCTCCGCGAAAACTCCACCAAAAATGACGAAACGCATATGTGTTTGTTCAGTTCAGCGAGACGGTTCGAATGAGCCCGGTGTCCGCCGGATACGTTGAGTTTGAGTTTTCGCCGAGTCCAAGATATTTGCGTTTTTCGCTTCCGGTGAAAAGTGAGTTTTGCAGGTGATGTGAAGTGTTTACCACAAGTGACTGTTGAGTAGTGCAGACTGTATAGTTAGAGTTTTGCACATGTAGCTCCAGTTGTGCTCACTGTCCTAATACTAATATGAGTGCTTTATAGTCCTAATAAACAGCCAGTATAGTTGTATGCATATTAATAAGCAACTAGATGATAGGGAGAATCAGACCATAGACTAGTGTGCGTGTGTGTGTGTGACAGAGAGACTCTTCAGCTTGTGTGCGTGTGTGACTCCTCACCTTGTGTGTGAGTGTGTGTTGTTTGAGATGATGCGACTGCACGAACTCCATCCCACACTCTCCGCAGATGAAGGGCCGGATGTCCTTGTGCTTCATCATGTGATTCTGGAGTTGACTGGGATACTGGAAACTCTTCCCACACTCCCCGCAGTCGTACGTCACGGGCCCTCGGTGCGTCGTCAGGTGTCGCTTGAGCTGCGCGAGCGTGGGGAAGTCGAGGCCGCACTCCACACACACGTTCTCCTGCCCTCTCTCGTGCTTGAGCGTGTGTGTGCGCAGCTCGCTGGGATACGCGAACCCTCGCCCACACACTCCACAGCTGAAGGGCTTGACCTCGCTGTGCTGCATCATGTGTCTCTTCAGGTGACTGGTCTGAGTGAAGGCTTTCTGACACACTTGGCACTTGTGTGGACGCGCGCCCTGGTGTGTGAGCATGTGTGTGTGCAGGTGGCTCAGTTGCTTGAAGAGCTTCCCGCAGAGGTCGCAGCCGTGAGGTTTGATCCCGCTGTGTCCGAGGATGTGTGTGATCAGGTTGTACTTCGAGGTGTACGACTTCTCACACATCCGACACTTCCAGCGCTTCTGATCGCCGACGGTTACGTAATAGCTTTCGTCCACGTTGACGTTCAGCTTTTCCGCGGAGGCGTCCGGCTTTCGGTGGCGGTACCTCGGGTAGAAGGGATTGGTTGAGTTGGGCAGGAGGAACGGGAACGGCACGAGGCTCGGATGGAAAGGAGGAAAGTAAGGATTGGGAGATCGGATGAGAAGAGGAGACGGAGGCCACACCGGAAGCTCTTGTTTCACGTGAACCACGCGGTGAAGCCGGAGCCGGTTGAGGTCGATCATCTCCGGGATGAACCTGTGAGGTTGAGGGACGACGGGATGAGGAACGGGATACGGGAGGAGAGAAAGATCAACGCTTCTGCAGGGAAAATCCTCGGAGCGCTTGCTTTCGCTCGCCTCTGAATCCATGATGAAGGTTTTCTACGCGCTCTTCGGATGTTGAGCGTGAAAACTGTCCATCACACGCCTGCGGAAACAACACAAGCATTTATTGCATTGATATTCAGTGCATGTGTTTGATCAGGGAATCGAACCCATGACGTTCTTCTGTCTTGATTTCCAGCACAAATATCCAAACATTCTTAAATCAAGAGATATTTAGTGGAGAAGAAGCAAAATGACTGAAAATGTTAAGACTGGAAGTAAAAAAAAATTGAAAAATACACTTAAAGGAGTAGTTCACTTTAAAAAAAACTTTTGCTGATAATTTACTCGCCCCCGTGTCATCCAAGATGTCCATGTCTTTCTTTCTTCAGTTGAAAAGAAATTAAGGTTTTTGATGAAAACATTCCAGGATTTTCTCCATATAATGGACTTCAATGGGGTCCAAACGGTTCAAGGTCCAAAAGACAGTTTCAGTGCAGCTTCAAAGGGTTTTAAACGACACCAGACGATGAATAAGGGTCTTATCAAGCGAAGCGTCCGCTCATTTAATAAATAAATAAACCTTTTTTCGAGTCATTTGGTTCATTCAACAAACGAAACGAAAAAATTGACTCGGAAAAAGATTTGTTCATTTTGATGAACGAGTTCGAACAGGAGTGCGTTACAGAACAGAGGAAGGCGAGCATTTGAGCTTATAAAACTTAAACTTTGTTATTTATTTATTAAATGAGCGATCGTTTCGCTTGATAAGACCCTTATTCATCGTCTGGTGTCGTTTAAAGCTGCACTGAAACTCTCATTTGGACCTTGAACCGTTTGGACCCCATTTAAGTCCATTATATGGAGAAAATCCTGGAATGTTTTCATCAAAAACCTTCATTTCTTTTCCACTGAAGAAAGAAAGACATGGACATCTTGGATGACAGTTTTTTTTAAAAGTGAACTACTCCTTTAATTCAAGGGAAAACCAACCCGGTCTCATCCCAAGACGTCATATAACTGACGTTTTGGGACGTCTTTTGACCATACGTCAATATTCGCCTTTTTAGGGCCCCCTTAAACGTCGGTAGATGAGGTTATGGGATCCTAACTCTACCCCATACCTAAACCTAACCCTAAACCTAACCCGTCACCTAACTGACGTTAAGGGTAAAGCGTCAGTTATGACGGCCCGGGATCGCCATCTACCGACGTTTAAGGGGGCCCTAAAAAGGCGGATATTGATGTATGGTCAAAATACGTCCCAAAACGTCAGTTATATGACTTTTTGGGATGAGACTGTGTTGGGAAAACAGATATTTCAGTGCTTGTCTTAAGCACAAACTCACCTCATTTGGATTAATTTTCCAGACTTAATATCTTCAGTCATTTATTAACAAATAAAGGCTTGAAATATCTCACTTTGCATGTAATGAGTCTATATAATATATTAGTTTTACCTTTTAAGTTGAATTACTGAAATAAATGAATTTTGCACCATATTCTCATTTTTCCAGTTTGACCTGTACTAAAGAAACATCATAATTGAACTTCACTGGTTTGCTTGCTGTTGTTTAACCCTGTTAGTGTCTATTGGGCAGTGTGAAACAAATATATCCATCTCTTCCCCTCTATTGTTCCTCTGTGTTTCACTTTCACTGCACTGGAACGGGAACTTCTGCTTTTTATCATAATATATCCCGTGTGCTCATTGGATACAGTAAACGTGTTCAACACAGGCAAACGCTCTCAGACGAGTGCCAGTCGTCAGTGTGGAAATATCAAAGTTTTGATAATAAGCCGTAACTAAACACTTGTTCTGCTTTACTCAGATTAATGACGACGGACACAAAGGTAGAAAATATCCTACAGAACACTACATGTCATAAAAGCATTTTATAGTTAGATTTTTCACACAAAACATGATTATTTAACATGCACTTTGCATATTAGATCATATTTGCATGCCAAAAAAGCCTAAAGCTGTAGTGCATATATCCTCAAAATGATTAAATTCAGTTTTTCAGGAAATATTAAATAATGACATAATCTGAGAATTGTTGAAATGAAGGTCATTAAAGTCCCTCTCCGCATCTGAGCAGATCGCATGAACATCTGAGCTTTACAGAAGTCAGTACTGATTTAAAACACCTCCACCTGTAAAGTGCACCTGTGTGTGTGTGTGTGTGTGTGTGTGTGTGTGTGTGTGGCGTCTCTTACCTGTCTCCTGCTCTGCGCTCCTCACACTGAGCCTCCAGCCTCTCCAACAGCATTTGAAGTGACTTAAGAAAGAGAACAGGAACAATCGCTTTGTTCTCATTTTTCAGATGAGTACCTTCGCAGAGAAGGAAGGAAGGGAGGGAGAGGAAGTCAACAAGCCTGTGCTTTCCTGCACCAAAATAAGGAAACACTAGATACACATCTCCATTCCTCTTCGAAACACTGAAGCAGGAGATCAGACCTCAAACACACACACACACACACACACCAGAGCGAACCCCGAGTCCCACAGCACACACCACCCGGTGTGACCTTTGACCCGCACACATGGGTCTGCACGACTGGCATGTTTACATGGCGCTGTGTTTTATTTTACATCAGCATTATTCATTTATTCACAGAATGCATGTATAGGGGAAATATATATATATATATATGAGGAAATATAAGGAACTAAAACTTACCGAAAATATATTTGTGCAGATTCAGAGTCTTACACTCTAAAAAATACTGGGTTGTTTCATTTCAACCCAAATTTGGGTCAAATATGGACAAACCCAAATGTTGGGTTAAAAATGCAATTAAACAATTTACAGTTGAAAGTGGCAGTTGAAGTTGGGTTAAAATTTGAAATTACATTTTTAACCCAACCCATTTGGGTTTGTCCATATTTGACCCAAAATTGGGTTAAAACAACCCAGCATTTTTATAGATGTATATATATATATATATATATATATGTGCGCGTGTGTGTGTGTGTGTAAATATGTGAGTATATATTTGTGTGTGTGTGTATAGTATATGTATTTGTATATATATATATATATATATATATATATATATATATATATATTGATGTGTGTGTGTGTGTGTAATGTATATAGTTCAAAAATGGTCAACAATTATGCATTTACCCCAAATACTACACTCTAAACAATGCTGGGTTGTTTTAACCCAGTTTTGGGTCCAATATGGACAAACCCAAATGTTGGGTTAAAAATGTAATTTCAAATTTTAACCCAACTTCAACTTTCACTTTCAACTGTAATTGAATTTTTTAATTGCAATTGCATTTTAATTGCATTTTTAACAACATTTGGGTTTGTCCATATTTGACCCAACATTGGGTTGAAACAACCCAGCATTTTTTAGAGTGATATATATACATACACACACACACACACACACACATATATATATATATATCATTGATAAAGATTATTTAAACAGTTCAGTTCTAGAGTTCAGACGCCACCGAGCGGAGCAGTGCGGTGTGTGTGTGTGTGTGTGTGTGTGTGTGAGACTCCAGAGCCGTTCTACACGCCACTGACCTCCTGTGTTCCTCTTTCACACACTGACCCCAGTTCATCAGATGTGTGTGTGTGTGTGTGTGATTAATCACAGTCTCGTTAGTGTGAAGCAGTGAAGATGAAGCCGTGTCACCGTCAGGTGAGCATATAAACATCAGATTCACATTAATGAATGTTTCTCTGTGTGTAACAGTGTGTGTGTGTGTGTGTGTGTGTGTGTGGTGCTGGGAATAAGGGCCAGTGTTTGGGCCCCTGAGATCTCGCAGTGTTTTATAGATACTAGAGCTGATGATCGCGACGTTGAGTAATGCGAGTCTTTCACACACGTGATTGTGTTGATTTCACACACTTCTTATCACTCATTCTGAACAGAGAGTTGCCGTGCCGACCCGTCCTGTTTATCAGTGAACCCACCAATGAGAAGAGCAGGAGCACACGGAGCTCCGCCTCTATGCAAATGAGATCACTTTCTATCCAATCACCTTCTGTTCTCTAGAGAGAATGTCATGTTCATGATCGACAGAGAATCAGTCTTGCTGCTCGACATCATTATTGATTGTTTTAAACATTTAATTAAGTCTATAATTATTCTCAACAGGGTTATGATCGTTAACCACAACTAAAACCATTTGGGTTTGTTTGAAATCAAATATACATCAAATATCAGCTAGTTGCCAAGACAGCATTTCTTATTATTTTGTTTTGTTTAACTTGAAGTACTAAAATATATACATTTTTGGTAAGGGTCAAAGGTCAGCATGCTCCAGGTCACATTACAAGAGTTATTATCATTAACTAAAACTTGAAGTGTCATCGCTTGAAATAAAAGCAAACATTACCTGAAATGCATTATATATATATATATATAGACATGGCAACATCTTATTTTTATTAAAGTACTAAAATAATTAAAACTAAATGAATAAAAACTATATATGCATTTAAAAAAAAAAAATCAGAAAAATATATATTTTTTAAAAACTTAAATTAAAATTAAAACAATTAAAAACTATTTTGGATACTAGAAATATTTGTTTTTTAGAGCAAAATTCCTCATTTGTGATTAAACTAACTTGAAGTATTCAAATATTTAAAACTAAAATAAAAACTACAGACACATTTAAATAAAAACGGACAAAAAACAACAAAATTGCTAAACCAAAAATCTAAATATTAATAAAAACTATAAAAAAAAGTAGCCTATATTAAAGTTAATCTACACTGATTCACGATCTTTTTGTCGTTTTAATGATGTATTTTGAGAGAGTTGCAGATGTTGACACTGACGTAAATATTCCTCAGTATGTCACCCATGCATTACACTTATAGGTAAAGGTCAAAGGTCAAGGTCGAGCTGGTTTGTGACATTTCATCCCAGTGTTATTCAAAGCATGTTCATAACTAGGAATGAAAGAAGTGCTATATATTTGAAACTTGCCGTCCTATTGATCTAGTGTTGCATTAGCTCATGTTTTATGGTGTGTGTGTGTGTGTGTGTGTGTGTGTTCTCTTATCGGTGTTGTCTGTGTGTTCCTGATAACACACTGATAATCAATCGGCTTTGAGATGCAGTCCATAGTTCAGAGGTCAGACTAATGCTGACGGCTACTATCACTGCATCGCCCGTGATGTGGCGAATGACACACAGATGCACACAAAGCACTTATAAACCGAGGTTGCGATGTGTGTGTGTGTGTGTGTGTGTGTGTGTGTGTTTTGTCCTTGAGGATCTGTGGAAAAGTGCCTGTTTTCCTGCTCAAAGGCTCTTTATTCTGCCGTTACGGATCATTTGCAGATTTGGACATGCTCTTCTTGATGTGCCGAAGCGGCCACAGAAACTCTGCTCACATGACCTCATGAGGAAATATGCTCTATATTTATCAGACTTGTGACTGGGTCATGATTTGAAGAATGCATTGACATACAAAAGTGTATTTATAAACTAACATGCCATTATATTATGTAATTACATGAAAAATGACGACAGCTAAATGTTTCTTGCACATGCATGTAATACTCTGACTTGAAATATATATAAATATTCATATTTACATTAGGATTGGTTAATATTGGTCAATGCATTAGCTAAATATGAGCAATACAGCGTTTATTAATCTTTGTTAATGTTAGTTCATATTTGTTCATTGTTTATTCATGCATTAACTACATTATACAACTTTTGATTGATAAGTGCATAGAAGTATCTTTCATTGTTAGTTCATCTTGACTAATACTAGAGTACAGCGCGGCGAAGTGTTTTTGAAAAGGGAAAAATCAAAGAAAAAATACAAATTATGATTAATAGTTTTTAGTAATGCACTTTTTTACTTTTCTATTTTTATTTCATTCTAATTTTTTCGAGCTGAAAAATTTGAATATGGTGCAAAAGTTCATTTATTTCAGTAATTCAACATTATTTGTTATCATTTTTATAATATTTCAAGCCTTTATTTGTTATAATTTTGATGATTATGGCTTTAACCCCAAATTCAAAATTAGAATATTATGAAAAGGTTTTCATATCTGTAAGCCATAATCAAACAATTATAACAAATAAAGGCTTGAAATATCTCACTTTGCATGTAATGAGTCGATATAATATATTAGTTTCAGCTTTTAAGTTGAATTACTGAACTTTTGCACCATATTATAATGTTTCCAGTTTCACCTGCTGTATTTATATATAGTTAAAGGTTTAATATTTTTGTTTTTGTCAGTTTTAGTGCTTTAAATAACTACATATTTAAATATCCAAATATATATAATATAAATTGAAATAAAAAATAATACAAATATTTTATACAAAATGTAAAAATACATATATCGTTTTTTATAACAGTTTAAGTAAGTTAATTAAAAAACCCAAATGTTGCAGTTGTGTGACCCTGGCCTCTGATGGGTGTGATGATGTCATTGTCTGAGGGCAAAGGTTAAGCCCTCACACCTTTGCCCTCAGACTCTGACATCTGATCTGAGATCTGTACTGTTTTACACATTTTTACCCCGAATGACATTTCACCTGACAAGATTTGACAGTGATCGACCAATCAGGACCATCCTCTCTGGTTAATAATTATTAATCAGTGTATTTGACAACATAAAAGCGTCTCTCACACACACTGTGGCGTCAGTCGTCAGTGGTCAGCATGTCGTTCAGCGGGCGCTATCAGCTGGAGAGTCAGGAGGGCTTCGTGGAGTTCATGAAGGCCGTCGGTGAGTCCATCATTCTGCACTTCTGCAAATATAATGCATTCAAATGAACACTGTAAAAAATTGCATGACAATAAGTTATGAAAACATACGTTTTTACATTGCTTTAACTCACCAAAATATTTTAAGTTATTAAAATTTCTGCATTCAAATATATTGCAATTTAATGCATTCAAAACTAACATCACAGTCATTAAAGATTTAACAGAATTTTAAGTCGGTTTAATATAATTTAAGTTGAAGTGACTTACAGTAAGAACCCAAGTTGATTGTATCACAGTAAGTGTGTGAAAGAAAAAAGTCCATTAATAAAAACTATAATAGTATATTAATGATACTCACTGTCTTTTCCCTTTGGTTTAAAATACAATTAATATAAAAAAATAAAAATAAAATATATTTTTTATTTTATTAACTTTTTTTTCTTTTGTCAATTTTTTTTATTTTTATTGGTTTATTTAAAAGAGGACAGTGCAATTTCACAAAACGCATGAACAAACATGGTTAAAAAAGCCAGAATTAGCCAAAAGGCTATTTTTCATCTGTAGTCCCCTGGCCAAGATGTAAAAAAGCATTACAATACAAACAAGAAAATACATTTATAGGTCTATAGCAAATTGACTAAAAAATAGCTAAATAACACTATAAGATAACATAGGGTACACTATGCCTATTACAATAATAAAATACACAAAAACACATTTACAAAAAGACTATATATTAAATATATAATACAGCTCTTGGTTCGGCTTTTAATGTTGGCAGACATAATTGTTAATAAGCCAAATTTTCAAGTTTTTTGTAAAAGCCTTGTAAGATCAACTTAGATAATTAATGTTGTTCAGATAAAATAATATTTTGAGTTTCTAAGTATTTTATTTTACTGGTATTTACTAAAACTGTCAATTTCAATGAACGCAACCAAAAAACATACTTTTTGAAGTCGAGCCAACAGTAACTGTGATGGATGTGTACGAACTGACGGCGTGGTGTGCTCAGGTCTCCCCGATGATATGATCGAGAAGGGCAAAGACATCAAGAGCACGTCGGAGATCGAGCAGAACGGAGATCACTTCAAGGTCACCGTGACGACCGGACCCAAAGTCCTGACCAACGCCTTCACCATCGGGCAGGAGGCCGACATCGAGACGCTGACCGGAGAGAGAGTGAAGGTGACGGACACACACACACACTCACATACACACAAGCGTGCAAAAAGAGGCAAAGTTTTGTAAATGTGTGTGAGCAGTTTAATAATCCAGTTGTGTTTGTAAATGTGTGTGTAGGCTGTCGTGATGAAAGAGGGCAACAAGCTGAAGGTCGTCCTGAACAAAATCACGTCGACCACGGAGCTTGTGGACGGAAACACACTCGTAAACGTGAGTGAGAACATCATGAACGAGCTCTCGCCTCATGTGTGTGTGTGTGTCAAGGAGCTTGTGGAATGAAACACACTCGTCAACGTGCATGAGAACATCATGAACATCATTTGAGCTCACAGAATGGTCACATCTCATGTGTGTGTGTGTGTTTCAGACTCTGACTCTCGGCGGCCTCGTCTACAAGAGGATCAGTAAGCGTGTGGCGTGAACACACACACATGGATCTCCACATGATTTGAGAAAAGACAAATATCATGTTTTTTTTATTAAACTGTTCTCAAAATCACACCGTTCACTTCATTACTGTGTTTGTGTCCCTTGAACGAGATGATGTGTGTGTGTGTGTGTGTGTGTGTGTGGAAAAGGAGAGCACAATACTCAAACAATAACTTGCTTTTATTAGGTATTGCATGTGGATATATATTCCATTTATCAAAATCAAAACCCAAGTAGACCCAAGTGTGCGCGTGTGTGTTTTTGTGTGCGTGTGTGTATGTCTGTTACAGTCTTGATGGTTTAGAGGTAAAGCCATTCATCGCTGTATAAATAATAATAACGTAAAACTGAGCTGTGAAAAAGCAACACTTGAGTCTCGACTGTTTCATGGACACGAACAATGAAAGTCAAACCACAAACATCATCATTTAAACCCGACGAGTCTTTAATTACAAAAAAAAATTAATATTCCAAATGACACTCAAAAACAAAGAACAGCCTAAAAAAGTCGCCACACAATCGTCACACGGTCATAATTTAGAAAATGATAAATGTGTAAATGTACAGACGCACAGGCTCGCGTTTGATTCCTCATCTAATGCACTCTTAGAAGAAACGATTCTGAATATTCAGTTCATTTAGTTTTAATTACATCTTTATTTTGATTAAATTGTATGAATGAAGTAGCTCGTAAACATACTTTATCACTAGAAAAAAATTAAAAAACCTATTGAACATGAAAGTATTATCAAACCATTATAGACACTTCTCATTTTTAGCATAAAATTGAGTCAAGTAGAGTTCAATATAGAACCTTTTTACTAAGAGTGCAAGTTATATTATTTAGGGATGCACTGAAATGAACATTTTGGCTGATAACGACAACCGATAATTTTTTATATTTGAAAGCTGATAACTGATATATTGGCTGATAAATCAAAATTTGAAAGCTGATAACCGACATATCGGCCGATAAATCAAAATTTGAATGCCGATAACCGATATATCGGCCGATAGATCAAAATTTGAAAGCTGATAACCGATATATCGGCCGATAAATCAAAATTTGAAAGCCGATAACCGATATATCGGCCGATAAATAAAAATTTGAAAGCCGATAACCAATATTTCGGCCGATAAATCAAAATTTGAAAGCCGCTAACCGATAAATCAATATTTGAACGCTGATAACCGATATATCGGCCGATAAATCAAAATTTGAAAGCTGATAACCGATATATCGGCCGATAAATCAAAATTTGAAAGCCGATAACCGATAAATCGGCCGATAAAACAAAATTTGAAAGGCGATAACCGATAAATCGGCCGATAAATCAATATTTGAACGCTGATAACCGATATATCGGCCGATAAATCAAAATTTGAAAGCTGATAACCGATATATTGGCCGATAAATCAAAATTTGAAAGCTGATAACCGATATATCGGCCGATAAATCAAAATTTGAAAGCTGATAACCGATATATCGGCCGATAAATCAAAATTTGAAAGCTGATAACCAATATATCGGCCGATAAATCAAAATTTGAAAGCCGATAACCGATAAATCGGCCGATAAAACAAAATTTGAAAGGTGATAAGCGATAAATCGGCCGATAAATCAATATTTGAACGCTGATAACCGATATATCGGCCGATAAATCAAAATTTGAAAGCTGATAACCGATATATCGGCCGATAAATCAAAATTTGAAAGCTGATAACCGATATATCGGCCGATAAATCAAAATTTGAAAGCTGATAACCGATATATCGGCCGATAAATCAAAATTTGAAAGCCGATAACCGGTATATCGGCCGATAAAACAAAATTTAAAAGCCGATAACCAATATATCGGCCGATAAATCAAAATTTGAAAGCTGATAACCGATATATGGGCAGATAAAACAAAATTTGAAAGCCGATAACCAATATATCGGCCGATAAATCAAAATTTGAAAGCTGATAAGCGATATATCGACCCATAAATCAAAATTTCAAAGCTGATAAGCGATATATCAGCCGATAAATCTAAATTTATCGCAATTAGAAAAAAATACCAATTTTTTCTATCATTTTTGAGAGCCTGATTACAAAAACAAAAGTCTCACCATTACATCCACGTCTCAAACACACGTGTTCTCATTATAGTTTATGTAGCCGATATGACAGAACTGTATTTTCCATTTCTGAAGTGATTCTAATCATATTTCAAGCAATTCAAACCCATCATGTTGAACTGTGCGCATCTGAAGAGTCTCAGCTGAAGGAACTAATACATTATTCATCAAAATAATACATTTTCTTATCAGGCCGATACCGATATCATTAAAAATGAACGTATATTGTCAATACTGACCGATATATATCGTGCATCCCTAATATTATTGGCTCTTTGATGCTTCTTGTAGGAATCTGCTGAATGCGAGCGTGGGTTGTGATGTCACTTCCTGCGGAACAGGTTCTTGATGCTCTCGGCGGCCACGGGCTCGGCCATCATCTTCATGGGCTGGTTCTGCAGCGCCGCCTCACGCATGGAGTGATACACGTACTCGTTCTGCTTGAACATGCGCAGCTCCATCTCCGTCTGCATGCGCATGGCCTGAAAATAACCCAAAATTGTTTAGAGAGTGTGTATATATACAGTCAATCCGAAAATTATTCAGACTCCAGATATGATGTTGATATGTTCCACTAGTGTGTTCAGGACACTATAGTTGATTTGTGTAAGTGAGGAGAGCAAAATAAAGTAAACTGTGCCATATTCCAGCCAAATCTTCTTCATCCAGTGACTACAGTAACAATGATTCCTCCACTTTGAGCTGAAGTGTGTTTTCTGCTCTTTTTACACACACACTGAACAACATGAAGCATTGCTTGAGCTAAACTGCTATTATCTAATCGTGGAGTTCAATTGAACAGCTGACAGATATTCAACATAATTCATGTGCGAGAGTCAAGGACGGAAAAAAAACACTAAAAAATATATATGAAGAGTTCAGATGCAAAAGCCTCTAAATGCCATTTGAAATTTTCTACTTTAATGATGATTTTTAACAAACTTGTTATTTAAGTTCAGTAATTTCACTTAAATGGAAATGATAATTATCTATTAATTGTTATTTAAGTGAAATTACTGAACTTAAATATACAAGTTTGATCAAAATCATCATTAAAGATGAAAATTTCAATTGGCATTTAGAGGCTTTTGCATCTGAACTCTTCATATAATAATGAGTTCTTGTCAGATTCTATTACCATTTCATAAACTATAGCGAATATTAGGAGTGTCACAATATATCGCAATACAAAAATCCATCAATATGTATCGTGGATTATGTTGAATATAATGTATATGTCTGATAATGCAAAATGTTACCAGTGAAAAGTGGGCAAAATTATTTTAAATATATCAAGAGTGGCAGAGTACAAGCATATTCCGTATTTTCAGCATGTTTTGTTAACCTCTCAATAATATCGTACACTATAAACAATGCTGGGTTGTTTTAACACGAATTTGGATAAAATATGGACAAACCCAAATGTTGGGGTAAAAATGTCATTTTAAATTTTAACGCAACTTTCACTTTCAACTGTAAATTTTTTAATAATGCGTTTTTAACCCAACATTTGGGTTTGTCCATATTTGACCCAAATTTGGTCGTGAGTTCAGAATCGTGATCCAATCGTGACGTGAAGGCATCGTTACACACTGTGATAATGTGAGGAATGTTGAAGTCGTCTGAATATTAACATTTATGCATTTGGCGACGCTTTTATCCGAAGCGACTAACATTGCATTTCAAGCTCCACATTTACAGGCGAAACTCGAAAGATTAGAATATGGAGCAAAAGTTCAGTATTCAACTCAAAAGCTGAAACTAATATATTATATAGACTCATTACATACAAAGTGAGATATTTCAAGCCTTTATTTGTTATAAATGTGATGATTATGGCTTACAGATATGAAAACCTTTTCACAATATTCTAATTTTGAATTTGGGGTTTAAGCCACAATCATCACAATTATAACAAATAAAGGCTTGAAATATCTAACTCGCATGCAGTGGTGGAATGTAACGAAGTACAAATACTTCGTTACTTTACTTAAGTACATTTTTCACGTATCTTTACTTTACTTAAGTAGAATAAATAGTGCATACTTTTTACTTTTACTTCGTTACATTTTGCAGCAATTATTCTACTTTCTACTCCACTACATTTCTACAACTTCTGTTACATTTTCGTTACATTTTCTGATCACTTTTTCCCCCGCCAAAACGTAATCTGACCGTCCGTTCGTTGCACGTTTGTTTCACCAGTGATGTTTGGTTGCCATAGATACAGTATATCAACCCGGTCACACTAAATGTGTCTCACACGCAGTGTGTTTATCGTGCAACTCATACGCGAAAATTTGTTTTTACGTGCATAGGAAACACACCGTGTGTAATATATGTTTGGTTTGGTTAGGATTATGGCAAGATAATAAATGAATCGCGTTTACTGCCAAACATATTAACATATAGTAAGGATAAGCATGATATTGCCTAATTGCAAGCTTGTTTCAGAAACGGTGACATTTTTTTTCCATCATTATTGAACATCATTATAGGAGTAGGCTATTAGGTTGAATGAGTTAGAATTAAATGTTTTATTAATCATTAGAAAATAGACATTAAGATAATAAATTGTTATGCAAGTACTTTTACTTTTAATACTTAAAGTACATTTAAAATAAACTACTTTTTACTTTTTACTTAAGTATGGTTGTCATTGTGTTACTTCTACTTTTACTAAAGTAAATATTTATCTGGGTATTTGTACTTTTACTTAAGTACTGAGATTCAGAACTTCCTCCACCACTGCTCGCATGTTTGAGTCTATAAAATATATTGATTTACTGAAATAAATGAACTTTTGCACCATATTCATATTTTTCGAGTTTCGCCTGTACATTCTTCTCAGTTCTTGCTCTCCCTGGGAATCGAGCCCGTGACCTCTGAGCCGCAGGAGAGCTGTGGATATATCTCAGGCTCGTGTGACGGGTGTTGGCGGAGCTGTACCTCCAGGTCTTTGGTGATGGGATGTGTCGGGCCGTGTGTGATCATCAGGATGGCGTAGGCTTTGCAGATCATGCCGTGGCCGACCTCGATCAGTCCCGCCTGCCAGTGCGTCACGCCGGCCCGCATCGTGGCCATTCCCAGCTGAGCGTGGTTGGGATGGTACAGTTTTCTATTTCGACACACACACACATATAAAGACGAACTATTAAGCCTTTTCTCAAAGTCTTGATGCTGTTTTTGGGCTCTACTCAAATAGATCTGCATGCATTATTTACCCATAATCCCCAAAGCTCTAGGATTATTGTGAGCGATGATACACACCTCGTGAACTCGTCTAAGTATCAAGTGTCTAACGAAACGAAGTTCACTTTTGTACCAGAAGCCATTCGTATTTGTAATGCACATTTTTTATTAAAGAGGTTTTGAGGTTGTAATTAATTTGTGTGTGTGTGTGTGTGTGTGTGTGTGGTTTTATTATAAAGCATGGTGTGCATTGGAATATTAATGTTTCTAATGCATGTCTTTTTAGTTTGTGATGTGATGTCACACTGCCCTAATATAATTACCCCTTGTGGGATTAATAAAGTGGTTAATTTAACACACACACACACTCACAGGTATCCCTCCACCATCTTGCGCGCATACGTAGACGCCTCGTCGAAGAACTGCAGGTATGAAAGCACTTCGCTGAGTGTGCTCCACATGCGCAGCTGATAGATGTGTGTGTTGGCCAGCACGTTCTCCTGCTTCTTCACACACTCGCGGCAGATCTTCACCACCTGCACACACACACACACATACTCGTGTTACGTTACACACCTGCAGCTGCATGCACTGGTCCGTACGGAGACTCATCTGTACCTCGTTGTAGTTGGCGTCCTGCCGGGCCTTCTCCATCTTCTCCAGCATCTTCCGGCTGTATTCCGTGATTTCTTTCACCGTTTCTTCTGGAACCTGCAGAGGAACATCCAACATCACGCTCAAACTCCGTCAGCCTCATTTATACTTCAGTATTAGGGGTCAGGGGTTCCGAGGGTCGTCAGGGGTTCTGAGGGTCATTTGGGGTCATGGTTTCTGAGGGTCATTAGGGGTCAGGGGTTCCGAGGGTCGTCAGGGGTTCTGAGGGTCATTAGGGGTTCTGAGGGTCATTAGGGGTTCTGAGGGTCATTAGGGGTCATGGTTTCTGAGGGTCATTAGGGGTCAGGGGTTCCGAGGGTCGTCAGGGGTCCTGAGGGTCATTAGGGGTTCTGAGGGTCATTAGGGGTCAGGGGTTCTGAGGGTCATTAGGGGTCAGGGGTTCCGAGGGTCGTCAGGGGTTCTGAGGGTCATTTGGGGTCATGGTTTCTGAGGGTCATTAGGGGTTCTGAGGGTCATGAGGGGTCAGGGGTTCTGAGGGTCATTTGGGGTCATGGTTTCTGAGGGTCATTAGGGGTTCTGAGGGTCATTAGTGGTTCTGAGGGTCATTAGGGGTCAGGGGTTCTGAAGGTCATTAGGGGTCAGGGGTTCTGAGGGTCATTAGAGGTTAAGGGTTCTGAGGGTCATTAGGGGTTCTGAGGGTCATTAGGAGTCAGGGGTTCTGAGGGTCATTAGGGGTTCTGAGGGTCATTAGGGGTCACACGTTCTGAGGGTCATTAGAGGTCAGGGGTTTTGAGGGTCATTAGGGGTTCTGAGGGTCATTAGGGGTTCTGAGGGTCATTAGGGGTTTTGAGGGTCATTAGGGGTCAGGGGTTCTGAGGGTCATTAGGGGTTCTGAGGGTCATTTGGGGTCATGGTTTCTGAGGGTCATTAGGGGTTCTGAGGGTCATTAGTGGTTCTGAGGGTCATTAGGGGTCAGGGGTTCTGAAGGTCATTAGGGGTCAGGGGTTCTGAGGGTCATTAGAGGTTCTGAGGGTCATTAGGAGTCAGGGGTTCTGAGGGTCATTAGGGGTCACACGTTCTGAGGGTCATTAGAGGTCAGGGGTTTTGAGGGTCATTAGGGGTTCTGAGGGTCATTAGGGGTTTTGAGGGTCATTAGGGGTCAGGGGTTCTGAGGGTCATTAGGGGTTTTGAGGGTCATTAGGGGTCAGGGGTTTTGAGGGTCATTAGGGGTCAGGGGTTTTGAGGGTCATTAGGGGTTCTGAGGGTCATTAGGAGTCAGGGGTTCTGAGGGTCATTAGGGGTTCTGAGGGTCATTAGGAGTCAGGGGTTCTGAGGGTCATTAGGAGTCAGGGGTTCTGAGGGTCATTAGGGGTCACAGGTTCTGAGGTCATTAGGGGTTTTGAGGGTCATTAGGAGTCAGGGGTTCTGAGGGTCATTAGGGGTCAGGGATTCTGAGGGTCATTAGGGGTCACAGGTTCTGAGGTCATTAGGGGTTTTGAGGGTCATTAGGAGTCAGGGGTTCTGAGGGTCATTAGGGGTTCTGAGGGTCATTAGGAGTCAGGGGTTCTGAGGGTCATTAGGGGTCACAGGTTCTGAGGTCATTAGGGGTTTTGAGGGTCATTAGGAGTCAGGGGTTCTGAGGGTCATTAGGGGTTCTGAGGGTCATTAGGAGTCAGGGGTTCTGAGGGTCATTAGGGGTCACAGGTTCTGAGGTCATTAGGGGTTTTGAGGGTCATTAGGAGTCAGGGGTTCTGAGGGTCATTAGGGGTTCTGAGGGTCATTAGGAGTCAGGGGTTCTGAGGGTCATTAGGGGTCAGGGATTCTGAGGTCATTAGGGGTTTTGAGGGTCATTAGGGGTTAGGGATTCTGAGGTCATTAGGGGTTTTGAGGGTCATTAGGGGTCAGGGATTCTGAGGGTCATTAGGGGTTTTGAGGGTCATTAGGGGTCAGGGATTCTGAGGGTCATTAGGGGTTTTGAGGGTCATTAGGGGTCAGGGATTCTGAGGGTCATTAGGGGTTTTGAGGGTCATTAGGGGTCAGGGATTCTGAGGTCATTAGGGGTTCTGAGGGTCATTAGGGGTCAGGGATTCTGAGGGTCATTAGGGGTTCTGAGGGTCATTAGGAGTCAGGGGTTCTGAGGGTCATTAGGGGTCAGGGATTCTGAGGTCATTAGGGGTTCTGAGGGTCATTAGGGGTCAGGGATTCTGAGGGTCATTAGGGGTTCTGAGGGTCATTAGGAGTCAGGGGTTCTGAGGGTCATTAGGGGTCAGGGATTCTGAGGTCATTAGGGGTTCTGAGGGTCATTAGGGGTCAGGGATTCTGAGGGTCATTAGGGGTTCTGAGGGTCATTAGGAGTCAGGGGTTCTGAGGGTCATTAGGGGTTCTGAGGGTCATTAGGAGTCAGGGGTTCTGAGGGTCATTAGGAGTCAGGGGTTCTGAGGGTCATTAGGGGTCACAGGTTCTGAGGTCATTAGGGGTTTTGAGGGTCATTAGGGGTCAGGGATTCTGAGGGTCATTAGGGGTTTTGAGGGTCATTAGGGGTCACACGTTCTGAGGGTCATTAGAGGTCAGGGGTTTTGAGGGTCATTAGGGGTCAGGGATTCTGAGGTCATTAGGGGTTCTGAGGGTCATTAGGGGTCAGGGATTCTGAGGGTCATTAGGGGTTCTGAGGGTCATTAGGAGTCAGGGGTTCTGAGGGTCATTAGGGGTTCTGAGGGTCATTAGGAGTCAGGGGTTCTGAGGGTCATTAGGGGTTTTGAGGGTCATTGGGGGTCAGGGGTTTTGAGGGTCATTAGGGGTTTTGAGGGTCATTAGGAGTCAGGGGTTCTGAGGGTCATTAGGAGTTCTGAGGGTCATTAGGAGTTCTGAGGGTCATTAGGAGTCAGGGGTTCTGAGGGTCATTAGGGGTCAGGGGTTCTGAGGGTCATTAGGGGTCAGGGATTCTGAGGTCATTAGGGGTTTTGAGGGTCATTAGGGGTCAGGGGTTAAGTCATTCGAGCTCAGACTAGAGTTCTGCTCCTTATCTTTCACTGAAGGACTGAGATATTAATAACAGCACTAATCTCTGCAGAGCCACAGGACTCAGATAGTGCTGCAACATGCTGTGTGTCTCCTGCCTTCTCATATCTGCTTCTCTCATTCGTTCGTTCTTTCATTGATTCATTTGTTCGTTCATTCATTCAATGTATCATTCATTCACTCAATCAGTCATTCGTTCTTTCATTCATTTGTTAATTGAATCATTCATTCATTCAATCATCTGTTCATTCGTTCGTTCGTTCATTCATTCAATCATTCAATCATTAATTGATCCATGCATTGATTAATTAATTCATTCGATCACTCATTGATTGATTGACTAATGTTACGTCTGAGAGTAAGCGTCACCTTCTCTCCCTCCGGCTCGGCTCCGGCCATCTTCAGGTCGTCTCCGGTGCGGTTGGTGCAGTGTTCGCAGGTGCAGTCGAAGTAATACTGTTGCTTCAGCAAACGCCTGCGGTCTTCAGACAGGTTGAGATAGTCCACATACGACACGGTCACCTCTTCCCCGGGACTGATCTTCCCCAGCGCTCGCAGCTCGATTCTGTGACACACACACACACATGCTCGAACCAGAGCACACACAACTAATCTACACACTTCAGCCTCATGAACCGGTTCCTGCGCTCACAGTCCAGATCAAGCGCACATAACCAAACACTCTTTGCTAACTAGGCGAAAACAGAGGAGTTGTGTATATAGACCCAGATTGTGATCATATACAACATATTAACGGAAACACAGAGACACACACAGACGAATGTTCGTGAGATATTTGCATGAGTGTAATTAGTTGTGGCAGATGTCAAGACTGGAAGGAAGTGTTATTAGATGCGAAAGAGGTTAGAAGTGACCAACCACCCGTCACCAGCTCTCGGCACACTTCAATTCTGTCATCATTTGACTCTCGATTCGTTACAACGACGTTTCTTTCTTCAGCAGAACATGAAAGAAAACACAATGAAACATGGAAACGAACTTGAGCATTTGTAAATGATAACAGAATTTTATATAAATATCAGTATTTGATTTAGGGTTTAATCCAGATTATCCAGAACAAACGTTCTCCCAGTAAAGTTAATAGATCGTTATCGGTTCTTGAAACGTTCATGATTCAATGTTCAATGTTCAAATGTTTCAAAATTGAAAGGAATCGCTTTATTAAAGTCCCGACCTTGTAACCAATCAGATCGACGTGTGATCGTCAACCAGGAGGCGGGGCTCATTTGCATATTCATAGAACCGCACATACTAAATGAGGCGAGGGTGTCGAGTTACATTCAAGACATGGGAAAAACGTTTAAATATGTAATTTTAGTGATCACAGATGAGTTTTAAGGGATGAAATGATTGACTAAAGGGGGACTTTAAATGTTTAGATGTTTAACTTTTCAGAGAACTTTACTGGAACGTTATCTAAAATGAGTTAGTGCAAGCGAACTCTCCTGATTAAAGCTGTGTCTCCGTCATGTTCTGTTTGGCCGTGTTTGGGTAGTTGATTATGTGAAATGAAAGATGTGATGAAAGAAAGAAGAAGATCTGATGAAAGAGGTACGTTTAAACGGACCCACCTCTTCTGAGAATGATACATAGTATCGACAGCCGACTGACTGAAACACAAAGCAAGAAGCAGCTGGACTTACTGAACTCAGGAGACTGTTCTCAATCAAACTCTGCTAGCTGTTGTTCTGACGTTACAAAACAGGCAAAGCTACAATTACGCACATTATACGTGTGGAGGCCAAATGCTGGTGTACTTCAAATTAAAATTACACAGCTTTATTTGGACGTTTCCATGTAAGCTGGTTTGAGCCACAGAATGAAAAATAAAAAAGGTTATTGCGACTTTTTATTTCAGAATTGGGTGATAGAAAGTCGCAATTATGAATTATAAACTCAGAATTGAGAGATATAAACTGGAAATTCAGACTTTTTTTAACCTTAGAATTTAACTTCATAACTCGCAATTGCAAGTTTATATCTCACAATCCTGAGAAAAAAATGTCAGAATTGTCTGATATAAAGTCATAATTGCGTTATATAAAATTGCAATTGTGAGAAAAAAAGTCAGATTTCGGACTTTATAACACAATTCTGACTTTATATCTCGCAATTCTGACTTTGTATGAGTTTATATCACAAAATTCTGACTTTATAGGAGTTTTTATCACACAATTCTGACTTTATATGAGTTTTTATCACACAATTCTGACTTTATATGAGTTTATATCACACAATTCTGACTTTATATGAGTTTATATCACACAATTCTGACTTTATATGTCGCAATACTGACTTTATATCTCGTAATTCTGACTTTGTATGAGTTTATATCACAAAATTCTGACTTTATAGGAGTTTTTATCACACAATTCTGACTTTATATGAGTTTATATCACACAATTCTGACTTTATATCTCGCAATTCTGACTTTGTATGAGTTTATATCACAAAATTCTGACTTTATAGGAGTTTTTATCACACAATTCTGACTTTATATGAGTTTTTATCACACAATTCTGACTTTATATGAGTTTATATCACACAATTCTGACTTTATATGTCGCAATTCTGACTTTATATCTCGCAATTCTGACTTTGTATAAGTTTATATCACAAAATTCTGACTTTATATGAGTTTATATCACACAATTCTGACTTTATAGGAGTTTTTATCACAAAATTCTGACTTTACATGAGTTTATATTTCAAAATTCTGACTTTATAGGAGTTTATATCACACAATTCTGACTGTATAGGAGTTTATATCACAAATTTTTGACTTTACATGAGTTTACATCACAAAATTTTGACTTTATAGGAGTTTTTATCACAAAATTCTGACTTTACATGAGTTTATATGACAAAATTCTGACTTTACAGGAGTTTATATTACAAAATTCTGACTTTACAGGAGTTTATATGACAAAATTCTGACTTTACAGGAGTTTATATGACAAAATTCTGACTTTATAGGAGTTTATATCACACAATTCTGAATTTATATGTCACAATTTTGACTTTATATGTCGCAATTCTGACTTTATATCTCGCAATACTGACTTTATATGAGTTTATATCACAAAATTCTGACTTTATAGGAGTTTTTATCACAAAATTCTGACTTTATATTAGTTTATATTACAAAATTCTGACTTTATAGGAGTTTATATCACACAATTCTGACTTTATATGAGTTTAAATAAAAAAAATGTGAGAAATAAAGTCAGAATTTTGAGATGTAACTGGAAATTATGGCAATTATGACAATTATCTTTTAAAACGTTTCATCCTGTGGCGGAAACACGCTTCCATAACATTCTCTGTGAGTCTCGTTCATTGAGAGCGTCTTATCATGACCATCATGAGTTGAAAGAATGCATGTTCACCACACATTAACGCTACGGTATGGCACACACAGGCCGCAGTATTTGGGTGAACACACACATTTCACGGAAACCCTGAATCACATGAGCGGGTTATTCCCTTCCCAACTCTTTCAGTTCAAACTCTCAGTTCCTCCAGCTCATCGTTCTCTCGGACTCCTCGCCCACACACTACTTTCACCTGTCCGCTCTCACGCTCACACTGAGGATCTGAAGACCGGCGCCGACACTCACTTGCCGTTGTTGAGTATGACGGTACAGTTGGGCCAGCAGTCGTGGTTCACTAGACACAAGTTAGGAAACAACCCGACGCCAACCGCCTGCAAACCTCTCTGATCGCTCACCATGAACCCGTTACAGTTGATCTGGGGAAACGCGGAAGACACAAAAGTGCAATTATGTGTTAAAAAATGTGATATATTATTGCAATTTAAAATATCATTTTTCTATGTGAATATATAGTAAAGTGTAATTTATTCCTGTGATTTCCAGCATCATTACTCCAGTCTTCAGTGTCACATGATCCTCCAGAAATCACTCTAATATGAAGATCTGATGATCAACAAACATTATTATCAATGCTGAAGACGGTTCATTTTTTTGTGGTAAATTTGACAACCTGCTATTCAAAAGTTTAGAATAACTAAGATTAAAATATTTGATATTAATATTTGTACTCATCAAGGAAAACCAAATTTATGATGGTTTCCACAAAAATATGAACTGTTTTCAACACTGATAATAATCATCAGATTAGAAAAATTAGAATATGATGCAAAAGTTCAGTAATTCAACTTAAAAGGTAAAGACTCATTACATGCAAAGTGAGATATTTTATTTATTTGTTATAATTGTGATGATTATGACTCACAATATTCTATTTTTGAATTTGGGGTTTAAGCCATAATCATCACAATTATAACAAATAAAGGCTTGAAATATCTCACTTTGCATGTAATGAGTCTATATAATATATTAGTTTCAGCTTTTAAGTTGAATTACTGAAATAAATGAACTTTTGCACCATATTCAAACTTATTCACATAGAAAACAACATTTTAAGATATAATATGTCAATTTTTTTTCTGTATTTTTGATCAGCCTTTGTGACTTCTTCATTCAAACACATTAAACATGATGATTATTCGGAGGAACGCACCACTCCGAGGATATGTGAGATGCTGTCCACCGTGTGCTGTTTGCTCCCGCGAGGCCAGAAGTCCAGGAAGTTGTGGATGTCGACTTTGAAGTCCTTCAGGTCGTCCTCGTTCATGTCAGAGACGTGGTTTTCCAGTTCATCCAGGGTCGTCATCTGCATGTCCGAGACCACCATTCCATGCTTATCGACACGCCACATGATGCGAGCCGCGAGACTAAAACACAGAACATCACATTTGTACATCATTTCTGTCACATATGAGCGTGAACGCTACGTGCAGAACGCCACCGTGAAGGGAGCTTTCCCTCGCGGGTCAAAATGACCTAAAATTATACTTTTTATTATTTAATTTTGTTATTCAGAAAGCTTATTTTATTTCTATTTCTAATGCAATTTTTGGGGAGAATTTTTGTTATTTTTTATTTTATTTACTGTATTTGATCAATAAATAATAAATAAATAGTAATTTAAGCACATTCAACTTAAATTCAAAATAACCCTTTTAAATCAGCTAAATATCTGACGTTGTGCGTCTTTGCCGACCACTTGTGTTAAATAAACAATATAACATAATATTTAATGACTTTCATGACGCATTCAGATACTGTACACGTGTAGATATTATAAAATCATTTTTAGGTAAAGTTTTAGCATTTTTAGTTAGAAAAACTAAAAATGCTGAAGCTTTTTAAAATTTCTATTTTTAATGCAATTTTTTGGGAGAATTTTTTTATTTTTTATTTTATTTACCTTTAAATGACTGTATTTGATCAATAAATAATAAATAAATAGTAATTTAAGCACATTTCTCATATTCTTTGAACTTAAATTCAAAATAACTCTCTTAATTCAGCTCTAAATATCAGACATTGTGTGTCTTTGCCGACCGCTTGTGTTACATAAATAATATAACATAATATTTCATGACTTTCATGACGCATTCAGATACTGTACACGTGTAGATATTATAAAAATGCTAAAACTTTTAAAAATTTCTATTTTTAATGCAATTTTTTGGGAGAATTTTTTTATTTTTTTATTTTATTTACCTTTAAATGACTGTATTTGATCAATAAATAATAAATAAATAGTAATTTAAGCACATTTCTCATATTCTTTCAACTTAAATTCAAAATAACTCTCTTAATTCAGCTCTAAATATCTGACGTTGTGTGTCTTTGCCGACCACTTGTGTTAAATAAATAATATAACATAATATTTAATGACTTTCATGACGCATTCAGATACTGTACACGTGTAGATATTATAAAATCATTTTTGGTAAAGTTTTAGCATTTTTAGTTAGAAAAACTAAAAATGCTGAAGCTTTTTAAAATTTCTATTTTTAATGCAATTTTTTGGGAGAATTTTTTTATTTTTTATTTTATTTACCTTTAAATGACTGTATTTGATCAATAAATAATAAATAAATAGTAATTTAAGCACATTTCTCATATTCTTTGAACTTAAATTCAAAATAACTCTCTTAATTCAGCTCTAAATATCAGACATTGTGTGTCTTTGCCGACCGCTTGTGTTACATAAATAATATAACATAATATTTCATGACTTTCATGAAGCATTCAGATACTGTACACGTGTAGATATTATAAAAATGCTAAAACTTTTAAAAATTTCTATTTTTAATGCAATTTTTTGGGAGAATTTTTTTATTTTTTAATTTTATTTACCTTTAAATGACTGTATTTGATCAATAAATAATAAATAAATAGTAATTTAAGCACATTTCTCATATTCTTTCAACTTAAATTCAAAATAACCCTTTTAAATCAGCTAAATATCTGACGTTGTGCGTCTTTGCCGACCACTTGTGTTACATAAATAATATAACATAATATTTCATGACTTTCATGACGCATTCAGATACTGTACACGTGTAGATATTATAAAATCATTTTTTGGTAAAGTTTTAGCATTTTTAGTTATAAAAACTAAAAATGCTGAAGCTTTTTAAAATTTCTATTTTTAATGCAATTTTTTGGGAGAATTTTTTTATTTTATTTACCTTTAAATGACTGTATTTGATCAATAAATAATAAATAAATAGTAATTTAAGCACATTTCTCATATTCTTTCAACTTAAATTCAAAATAACCCTTTTAAATCAGCTAAATATCTGACGTTGTGCGTCTTTGCCGACCACTTGTGTTAAATAAATAATATAACATAATATTTAATGACTTTCATGACGCATTCAGATACTGTACACGTGTAGATATTATAAAATAATTTTTTGGTAAAGTTTTAGCATTTTTAGTTATAAAAACTAAAAATGCTAAAACTTTTTAAAATTTCTATTTTTAATGGAATTTTTTGGGAGAATTTTTTTATTTTTTATTTTATTTACCTTTAAATGACTGTATTTAATCAATAAATAATAAATAATTAGTAATTTAAGCACATTCTTTCAACTTAAATTCAAAATAACCCTTTTAAATAAGCTAAATATCTGACATTGTGTGTCTTTGCCGACCGCTTGTGTTACATAAATAATATAACATGATATTTCATGACTTTCATGACGCATTCAGATACACATGTATATATTATAAAATCATTTTTTGCTACAGTTTTAGCATTTTTAGTTAGATGTTTTAGCATTTTTAGGTTTATCTGTGTGTACTGAAGCACTCTTCGCGGTCAGAAATAAAATTTCAACCCAATCCATTACTTTTGTGTGTGTGTGTGTGTATTTGTGGATCAAGTGTGACAAAAGTCCAGGGGTCTTGGACTCCTCTGAGATTTTTTGGGGTCAAAGTTTTGGGTCAAAATGAGCCGAGGGAATGATGAGGCCTAAGATACACTGAAAACACCAGCATTGATGTGTGCATTCACATATATGTGTATTTAACATGCCCTTTTCAAGCACTACTCTTAGTTTTGTTTTGAACTACAATGAGAGATCTCACTTATCAAACAACATCTTTATTTTAATTCAAATTGTAAAAAAGGTAAATAGATAAACAAAATGGTTCAAATAAAGAGTAACACAAGCATTGACTGTGGAAACGTAACCATTGAAAGGACACTATGAGAAAGACATCGCTTTCCTCTTTCAAACTGATTTTTTCCCACATGAATATATGATTGAAATGCTGCATCATATACGTGGATATTTATGAGCAATATCACACTCATAACCATGTGAAATTACTCTATATCAATATCAGATGGACTGGAGTGTTAATGGTCCCACTTTATATTAAGTGGCTTTAAGTACTATGTACTTACATTGAACAATAAGTACAATGTATTATTGTGTTCCTGTTGTATTGTAAAACACTTTTGCTGCTATTGAGGTGTGATACGGGTAAGGTTAGGGACAGGTGTGGTGGTATATGGGTAGGTTTAAGGGTATTATATGTTAAGGTGTGAGGGGAGGGTCAACTGTGTAATTACAAATGTAATTACATAAATTAATTATAGCTGTAATTACATGCTGGAATTTTAAAATGTAAGTACAATGTAAAAACATGTATGTACACAATAAGTCCATTGTATCAAATTATTAATTTCAATGTAATTACATAGTACTTAAAGCCACTTAATATAAAGTGGGACCGTGTTGGTCTTGCATTAAAAGGTTGTTTTATCATTAAAATTAATTCATAAATATGGAGAGTTTTCCAGGACTAATGTCAGATTCAAGCATCGCTGATCATAACGGAAGTGTTTCGGCTCGTACCGGATGTTTTCATTGGGTGCTTTCCCGTAGCTCTTGATGGCAGCGCACTCGAGCTTGTGCTCTTCCCACGCGGCTCGCTGACACGTCCGGTCGCAGTATTGAGCGAATCGGCACTGACCGCAGCGCTGGAGCTTCTCCTGCCGCCGGAAACACCAGTGACACACACTGGACACCAGACTGGAACAGAGGACGCTTCATTACGCCACACACACACACTCTAACACACTTACAGATCATGTAGAAACACAAACTTTACACACATGCCAGCATGATGAAACTCAGTTGCCATAGCAACACTATATAGAGAAAACAATGCATCAATATATATAAAAAAACTCTTTACATTTACAAACGCATTTACAGATGAAAAATAAATACTCTGAACCCCAATTTGCACAAACTGGGAAAGTCCAGAAGTGAGTTGTGCCCGCTCTACACATCAGAGTTTCTGACAGTATTTGGTGACACACTTATACTGTACATTATCCTTTCATGCTGAATCATCTTATGCAACCCTGTTTTTATATCTCATGTTCAAACAGGAAAACCGATTCTTCACGGTCTGATCATAAATTGCTCGATTATAATCTTGATTTTACAGTGTGTTATTTCAAGACAAGTTCGGATCTGGAAAAGCCACGCAAGTTCTTCTTGAGCCTTGGGTTAAATATAGACTATAAACAGCATATGACACCTCGACTGGATTGACCCCTGCTATTTACAGCTCAATAATCAGTGTTACTGTGGAATCTCACTTGTAGAGGCTCTATGGGGAACTTTAAAGGTTGTGTCAGGCGCTTTTAGGGGTTCCAGCATGAGATGAAGCTTTTAGTGTATTAGTAAATATAATTGATCAGTAATTTATCGCATTTAAGAGCTATTGAATCCCATTTTCTCTAAGAGTGTACTAGTTTTTAGTGATATTTTGAATTACACTGAAAACAATCTGCTGTATGGAAGCTTGTTTCCGCCTCAGAATAAAAAATGGAAAAGGCAATTGCGACTTTTTACCTCACAATTGCAAGATGTCAGTGTTTGAGATTTAAAGTCACACATTGCGAGATAAAGTCAAAAAATTGTGTTATAAAGTCAGAATTGTGAGATATAAAGTCAGAATTGTGAGATATAAAGTCAGAATTGCGAGATATAAAGTCAGAATTGCGAGATATAAAGTCAGAATTGTGAGATATAAAGTCAGAATTGCGAGATATAAAGTCAGAATTGTGAGATATAAAGTCAGAATTGTGAGATATAAAGTCAGAATTGCGAGATATAAAGTCAGAATTGCGAGATATAAAGTCAGAATTGTGAGATATAAAGTCAGAATTGCGAGATATAAAGTCAGAATTGTGAGATATAAAGTCAGAATTGCGAGATATAAAGTCAGAATTGCGAGATATAAAGTCAGAATTGTGAGATATAAAGTCAGAATTGTGAGATATAAAGTCAGAATTGTGAGATATAAAGTCAGAATTGCGAGATATAAAGTCAGAATTGTGAGATATAAAGTCAGAATTGCGAGATATAAAGTGAGAATTGTGTGATATAAAGTCAGAATTGCGAGATATAAAGTCAGAATTGCGAGATATAAAGTCAGAATTGTGAGATATAAAGTCAGAATTGAGTGATATAAAGTCAGAATTGCGAGATATAAAGTCAGAATTGCGAGATATAAAGTCAGAATTGTGAGATATAAAATCATGAGATGATGAATCTTAATTTTGAGATAAAAAGTTCCAATTATCTTTTAAAATGTTTTATTCTGTGGCGGAAACAAGCTTTCAAAACTATAGGATTTACCATTTTCACTCAGAAATTATGACAAAATTTCATAAATAGTTACAAAAAAAAGGCAACTAACACTGAATTAAAGGAGTAGTTCACTTTAAAAAAAAACTTTTGCTGATAATTTACTCGGCCCCATGTCATCCAAGATGTCCATGTCTTTCTTTCTTCAGTTGAAAAGAAATGAAGGTTTTTGATGAAAACATTCCAGGATTTTCTCCATATAATGGACTTCAATGGGGACCAAACGGTTCAAGGTCCAAATGAGAGTTTCAGTGCAAACTGTTCAAAGGGCTTTAAACAACACCAGACGATGAATAAGGGTCTTATCAAGGACCCATTGAGTCATGACTCAAAAAAAGATTTGTTCATTTTGATGAATGAGTTCGAACAGGAGAGTCACGAACACGCATCACAGAACAGAGCAAGGCGAGCATTTGAGCTTATAAAACTTAAACTTTTTTATTTATTTTTTAAATAACCGCTCGTTTCGCTTGATAAGACCCTTATTCATCGTCTGGTGTCGTTTAAAGGCCTTTGAACAGTTTGCACTGAAACTGTCATTTGGACCTTGAACCGTTTGGACCCCATTGAAGTCCATTATATGGAGAAAATCCTGGAATGTTTTCATCAAAAACCTTCATTTCTTTTCGACTGAAGAAAGAAAGACATGGACATCTTAGATGACACGGGGGTGAGTAAATTATCAGCTAAAGTTTTTTCAAAAGTGAACTACTCCTTTAAATGAGGTTCGGGAGGAGCCTAAACACTCAGTCCTGTCAATCATCATTACAAGCAGACGATATAAGCAGACCTCAACCATTCAAATTATAAGAAATAAAGGCTTGAAATATCTCACTTTGCATGTAATGAGTCTATATAATATATTAGTTTCACCTTTTAAGTTGAATTACTGAATTTAAATGAACTTTTGCACCATATTCTAATCTTTCGAGTTTCGCCTGTCACCATTATGAATTATAATAATTCCATCATGGGGTGAACGGCTGAATGGCGGGCGATCTAGAGAAACTATTCTCAAGTAGACAAACTGAAACTGTAAACATACTTCAATAATCTTACACTTTAACTTTTTTGTTTATATTATTCGGTTTCCATTTGAATTTAAAGTTTGACTCATTTTCTTCTTTGAAAATATCGCTTTTATTCATTTTATTTCATTTTAAGCCTTTTTTTTTTTTTTTAAATGTCCCTTCGGCGACTCGCTGAGATAAAATACGTTTTAATAATTCCCTCTGTTTCAGTTAAACACACAATCCAATGCTCAAAAGTACCTTTACTCTTCAAACATGACGTTCTTCCTCAGTGTTTCAGTCTCGATTTCCAGCACAAATATCCAAACACTCTTAAATCAAGAGACATTTTCTGGAGAAGAAGCAAAATGACTGAAGATATTAAGATAAAATAATGTGTTTACGCTTGATATGGCATGAGTTTTCCCTTTTAATTCAGTTTAATTCACTGACTCCGTTGTTTAGACTTCATATCTTCAGTCATTGCTCTTCTCCAGTAAATGTGAATGAGGAAGAACATCTTTGAGTTGCCCTTTTCCTCCTCGTCTTCATCATGTGTGTTTGCGCTCGGCTCTCACCTGTCTAACACCACAGACGCCAGCGGGGCCTCAGAGAACAGGACGTCCCCAGCCCACACCTCTTTGGTGGCCCGAAGGCCCCGGCCCTTCCCCGGAGAGTCGAACACTTCCACAAACTCCATGCCTGTCCGTCGTCTTCACTGAAGTCTTCTGTCTGGGATTCCTCGAGCACTCACTAAAATAGCCGAGGGCTCCAGCTGTACCATGTTGGGGTTCGGTGGGGGTGTTTCCAGAAGGTGTGTGTGTCGTCACACGGGGCGGTCCGGCTCAGGAGACCCAGAGGTCTGTGGAAAGAGCAGGAACAGGTGATGCAACAGCGCAGCTGGAGGAGATTTAATGCTGTTTGAGGTTGTAGATATTTACACACTTTTGCCCCGCATGCGCTCACCCGGCGAGAGAGCGAGAGAGAGCGAGAGAGCGAGGGATATTTCTGTCCATCAGCTGGAGCCGCCCGTCAAGAGACAGCTGTCGCCACCTGGAGCTTCCAGCACCTTCCTTCCCCCCCACACACACACACACACACACATCCACTCAAAGCTGTCAATGTGGAGGACTAACAGAAGGGAATAATAATAGTGATGTAAACTCTGAAAGGGCACAAAGGTCAATGAGGGAATAAATTAAAAAATAAATATATAAATATATATTTCTTTAAATATATATATATAATATATATAAATAATAATTACTAAGTAATTAGTTACTGTAATTTAATTATTTTCCCTTGAAAATGTAAAGTATGGGATTACTCTTCATTTATCTGTAATTTAATTAGTTACTTCTGATGTAATTGAGGTAAATACTGTGTATAGATCAATCCGATGCATTTTATGAGGTGTCTAAATATTACGACTGCACTCGTACAAATTCGTATGAATTATTGTAAAATATGTATGAAAAAAGTGTGAAATGTCATGCGATCAGACATAAAACAATAGTGGGTTTAACATCAAAATGTATTGTCTGATGCTAAAAAGTGTTTTTATAATGTAACCTTCTCCACCTTGGTCAGTTTAAGGATAATTCATGCAATTTTATAGTATTTATTTGAAAGAATTAAAACAGATTCATGTCTATCCTTGTATTATTCAGCTGGTTGAGATTGATATGGGATTTTGAAAAAAATTAGTAATTAAATACTTTTTAGAGAGAGTAATTAGTACAGTAATCTAATTACACTGTTGAAGAGGTAATTAGTAACTAGTAATTAATTACTTTTTTAGAGTAACTTACCCAACACTGCATATATAAACATACATTATTTATTCAAATATATATATAATTTAAATTTTTTATTTTAATATATATATTTGAAGAGTTCAGATGCAAAGCCTCTAAGTGCCATTTGAAATTTTCTTCTAAAATGATCATTTTTATCAAGCTTATATATTTAAGTTCGGTAATTTAACTTAAATGGCAATCAAGATTACCTATTAATTGCCATTTAAGTGAAATTACTGAACTTAAATACACAAGCTTGATAAAAATGACCATTCTAAAAGAAAATTTCAAATGGCATTTAGAGGCTTTTGCATCTGAACTCTTCATATATATATATATATATATATATCGATCGTCGGGTGATATCCATGCGCCGCAGTGAGTGTGTGTGTGTGTGTCCTCCTGATCATCGCATGCAAACACATGGACATCTGCTGCTTCCACGATTAGTGACGGACATCACACACACGACACACTCCAGGAAGCACGGCTGATGTAATTAATAACTCATAATGATTTAGTTCTGCTTGTGTCTCTTCTGAAAGAGAATCTCTTCTGTCCTGTTCCTCATTCACACTGTTCCTCTCATCTCTCTCCTCATCATTTGCTGGTTTTCTCTTTTTGTAAGACGAGATTTTAAACGTTTTATTAAAATTATTAGTTAAAATAATCTGCCAATGCGGTCAGAAAAATAATGTTAACTCAAACAGAAACAAGATTATTGTTCTGACCCCATTGGCAGATCATTTTGCTTGTTTTAAGCAAAAACTCACTTCATTTTGTTTGATTTCCACAGAAAAACAAGACTTAATATCTTATGGGATTTTACTACTTTAGTAAATGCATCTTGATTTAAGAATTTTTTGATATTTGGACTGGAAATAAGACTAAAATACTAAGTAAGAAAAGCCGATCTTAATTAGTTTCATTAGACAAGTCAGTCATTTAGTTATTTTGAGCTGGAAAACGAGGCAGAAACGCTTGTGTAAAGCATGTATTATTATTAGTTAGTGATATTTGCTCTTGTTTAAAGCACAAACTCACTTCATTTTGTTTGATTTCCACAGAAAACAAGACTTAATATCTTATGGGATTTTACTACTTTAGTAAATGCATCTTGATTTAAGAATTTTTTGACATTTGGACTGGAAATAAGACTAAAATACTAAGTAAGAAACACATTTTTGCAGTGTAAGCATAAACTATCTTAATTAGTTTCATTAGACAAGTCAGTCGTTTAGTTTTTTTGAGCTGGAAAACGAGACAGAAACACTTTTCTTCTTGTGTAAAGCATGTATTATTATTAGTTAGTGATATTTGCTCTTGTTTTAAGCACAAACTCACTTCATTTTCATTGATTTCCACAGAAAACAAGACTTAATATCTTATGGGATTTTACTACTTTAGTAAATGCATCTTGATTGAAGTATTTTTTGACATTTGGACTGGAAATAAGACTAAAATACTAAGTAAGAAAAGCCGATCTTAATTAGTTTCATTAGACAAGTCAGTCATTTAGTTATTTTGAGCTGGAAAACGAGGCAGAAACGCTTGTGTAAAGCATGTATTATTATTAGTTAGTGATATTTGCTCTTGTTTAAGCACAAACTCACTTGTCTCCAGTAAACGCATCTGGACTAAAGAATGTTTCTATATTTGTGCTGGTTTTCAATCATGCTTTCATGACCGATCTTTCACGGCTGTGTGTGTGAAATGGATCCGTTCCTCTCGGAGTCTCTCCATATAAAGCGCTTCCCCGTCACTCGACTCCCAGAATCCCAGGCGTGTCCCAGGATGGAGGACTTGATCTCTCGGGAGCCCAGGGATCTGGGAAGAGCCGTGTGCATCATCACCGGCGCGTCGAAGGGCTACGGGCGGGCGCTGGCGTTCCAGCTGAGCTGCCGGCTGAAGCCCAGATCCGTCCTGGTTCTGGTGGCCCGAACCAAAGCCCAGCTGAACGAGCTGAAGGACGACATCGTGAGTGTGTGTGGACGGAGCCAGCTGGACGTCCGATGCGTTCAGGCGGATCTGGAGGAGGCGGGAGGAGTGGAGAAAACCGTGCAGGCGGTCAAAGAGACGAGCTCGACGGAAACGGACCACGTGCTTCTGATCAACAACGCAGGTGTGCTGAAGCTCATTTAGAAGCTAATATATTACATGCAAAGTGAGATATTTCAAGCCTTTATTTGATATAATTGTGATGATTATGGCTTACAGATATGAAAACCTTTCCACAATATTCTAAGTCATAATCATCACAATTATAACAAATAAAGGCTTAAATATCTCACTTTGCATGTAATGCATGCATTATTAAAGATCAGATGACTTTAAATGTTAAAGTTACTGGAAGAGCGCTTTGAGACAGCCGATCGTTCTCTTGTAATGAGTGTGTCTCTTGTTCTCAGCGTCTCTGGGCGACGTGTCTCGCTTCGCTGTGTCGTTCACGGACCCCGCGGAGGTGAACCGCTACCTGTCGCTAAACGTTAGCGGCGCGCTCAGTCTGACGGCCGGCGTCCTGCAGGCGTTCCCTCATCGTCTGGGTCTGAGGAGAACCGTGGTGAACATCAGCTCTCTGTGTGCGCTGAAGCCCTTCCCCTCGTGGGTCCTGTATTGCACCGGGAAAGCGGCCCGAGACATGATGTTCCGGGTGTTAGCCGAAGAGGAGCCGGACGTACGGGTGCTGAGTTACGCTCCCGGTGAGTGTACCTTAAAGCAGACGTGCAGTTATATTGATTCTGTTTGTTGCAGCAGGGTTTAAAAAAATAAATGAGTAAAACAATAAAAAATGTGATGTTTTATTCTAAAAAAATGTTTATAAAACACTTTAGTTTTATTTAATTTTTGTTTAGAAAGGTTTTGCATGTTTTAGGAAAGGTTTTGCATGTTTTAGGAAAGGTCTTGCATGTTTTAGGAAAGGTTTTGCATGTTTTAGGAAAGGTTTTGCATGTTTTAGGAAAGGTTTTGCATGTTTTAGGAAAGGTTTTGCATGGTTTAGGAAAGGTATTGCATGTTTTATGAAAGGTTTTGCATGTTTTAGGAAAGGTTTTGCATGTTTTAGGAAAGGTATTGCATGTTTTAGGAAAGGTTTTGCATGTTTTAGGAAAGGTTTTGCATGGTTTAGGAAAGGTATTGCATGTTTTAGGAAAGGTTTTGCAAGTTTTAGGAAAGGTTTTGCATGGTTTAGGAAAGGTATTGCATGTTTTATGAAAGGTTTTGCATGTTTTAGGAAAGGTTTTGCATGTTTTAGGAAAGGTATTGCATGTTTTAGGAAAGGTTTTGCATGGTTTAGGAAAGGTATTGCATGGTTTAGGAAAGGTTTTGCATGTTTTAGGAAAGGTATTGCATGTTTTAGGAAAGGTTTTACATGTTTTAGGAAAGGTATTGCATGGCTTAGGAAAGGTATTGCAAGTTTTAGGAAAGGGTTTGCATGTTTTAGGAAAGGTTTTGCAAGTTTTAGGAAAGGTATTGCATGTTTTAGGAAAGGTATTGCATGTTTTAGGAAAGGTTTTGCATGTTTTAGGAAAGGTTTTGCATGTTTTAGGAAAGGTTTTGCATATTTTAGGAAAGGTTTTGCAAGTTTTAGGAAAGGTTTTGCATGTTTTAGGAAAGGTTTTGCATGTTTTAGGAAAGGTTTTGCATGTTTTAGGAAAGGTTTTGCATGTTTTAGGAAAGGTTTTGCATGGTTTAGGAAAGGTATTGCATGGTTTAGGAAAGGTTTTGCATGTTTTAGGAAAGGTATTGCATGTTTTAGGAAAGGTTTTGCATGTTTTAGGAAAGGTTTTGCATGTTTTAGGAAAGGTTTTGCATGGTTTAGGAAAGGTATTGCATGGTTTAGGAAAGGTTTTGCATGGTTTAGGAAAGGTATTGCATGTTTTAGGAAAGGTTTTACATGTTTTAGGAAAGGTTTTGCATGTTTTAGGAAAGGTTTTGCATGTTTTAGGAAAGGTTTTGCATGTTTTAGGAAAGGTATTGCATGTTTTAGGAAAGGTTTTGCATGTTTTAGGAAAGGTATTGCATGGTTTAGGAAAGGTTTTGCATGTTTTAGGAAAGGTATTGCATGTTTTAGGAAAGGTTTTACATGTTTTAGGAAAGGTTTTGCATGGTTTAGGAAAGGTATTGCATGTTTTAGGAAAGGTTTTGCAAGTTTTAGGAAAGGTTTTGCATGTTTTAGGAAAGGTTTTGCATGTTTTAGGAAAGGTTTTGCATGGTTTAGGAAAGGTATTGCATGTTTTAGGAAAGGTTTTGCAAGTTTTAGGAAAGGTTTTGCATGTTTTAGGAAAGGTTTTGCATGGTTTAGGAAAGGTTTTGCATGTTTTAGGAAAGGTATTGCATGCAAAACCTTGCATGGTTTAGGAAAGGTATTGCATGGTTTAGGAAAGGTTTTGCATGTTTTAGGAAAGGTTTTGCATGTTTTAGGAAAGGTATTGCATGTTTTAGGAAAGGTTTTGCATGTTTTAGGAAAGGTATTGCATGTTTTAGGAAAGGTTTTGCATGTTTTAGGAAAGGTTTTGCATATTTTAGGAAAGGTTTTGCAAGTTTTAGGAAAGGTTTTGCATGTTTTAGGAAAGGTATTGCATGTTTTAGGAAAGGTTTTGCATGTTTTAGGAAAGGTATTGCATGTTTTAGGAAAGGTATTGCATGTTTTAGGAAAGGTATTGCATGTTTTAGGAAAGGTATTGCATGTTTTAAGAAAGGTATTGCATGTTTTAGGAAAGGTATTGCATGTTTTAAGAAAGGTATTGCATGTTTTAGGAAAGGTATTGCATGTTTTAAGAAAGGTATTGCATGTTTTAGGAAAGGTATTGCATGTTTTAGGAAAGGTTTTGCATGTTTTAGGAAAGGTTTTGCATGTTTTAGGAAAGGTTTTGCATGTTTTAGGAAAGGTTTTGCATATTTTAGGAAAGGTTTTGCAAGTTTTAGGAAAGGTTTTGCATGTTTTAGGAAAGGTTTTGCATGTTTTAGGAAAGGTTTTGCATGTTTTAGGAAAGGTTTTGCATGTTTTAGGAAAGGTTTTGCATGGTTTAGGAAAGGTATTGCATGGTTTAGGAAAGGTTTTGCATGTTTTAGGAAAGGTATTGCATGTTTTAGGAAAGGTTTTGCATGTTTTAGGAAAGGTTTTGCATGTTTTAGGAAAGGTTTTGCATGGTTTAGGAAAGGTATTGTATGGTTTAGGAAAGGTTTTGCATGGTTTAGAAAAGGTATTGCATGTTTTAGGAAAGGTTTTACATGTTTTAGGAAAGGTTTTGCATGTTTTAGGAAAGGTTTTGCATGTTTTAGGAAAGGTTTTGCATGTTTTAGGAAAGGTATTGCATGTTTTAGGAAAGGTTTTGCATGTTTTAGGAAAGGTTTTGCATGTTTTAGGAAAGGTTTTGCATGTTTTAGGAAAGGTTTTGCATGTTTTAGGAAAGGTTTTGCATGGTTTAGGAAAGGTTTTGCATGTTTTAGGAAAGGTATTGCATGTTTTAGGAAAGGTTTTACATGTTTTAGGAAAGGTATTGCATGGCTTAGGAAAGGTATTGCAAGTTTTAGGAAAGGTTTTGCATGTTTTAGGAAAGGTTTTGCAAGTTTTAGGAAAGGTATTGCATGTTTTAGGAAAGGTATTGCATGTTTTAGGAAAGGTTTTGCAAGTTTTAGGAAAGGTTTTGCATGTTTTAGGAAAGGTTTTGCATGTTTTAGGAAAGGTTTTGCATGTTTTAGGAAAGGTTTTGCATGGTTTAGGAAAGGTATTGCATGGTTTAGGAAAGGTTTTGCATGTTTTAGGAAAAGTATTGCATGTTTTAGGAAAGGTTTTACATGTTTTAGGAAAGGTATTGCATGGCTTAGGAAAGGTATTGCAAGTTTTAGGAAAGGTATTGCATGTTTTAGGAAAGGTTTTGCATGTTTTAGGAAAGGTTTTGCATATTTTAGGAAAGGTTTTGCAAGTTTTAGGAAAGGTTTTGCATGTTTTAGGAAAGGTATTGCATGTTTTAGGAAAGGTTTTGCATGTTTTAGGAAAGGTATTGCATGTTTTAGGAAAGGTTTTGCATGTTTTAGGAAAGGTTTTGCATATTTTAGGAAAGGTTTTGCAAGTTTTAGGAAAGGTTTTGCATGGTTTAGGAAAGGTATTGCATGTTTTAGGAAAGGTTTTGCATGTTTTAGGAAAGGTATTGCATGTTTTAGGAAAGGTTTTACATGTTTTAGGAAAGGTATTGCATGGCTTAGGAAAGGTATTGCAAGTTTTAGGAAAGGTATTGCATGTTTTAGGAAAGGTTTTGCATATTTTAGGAAAGGTTTTGCATATTTTAGGAAAGGTTTTGCAAGTTTTAGGAAAGGTTTTGCATGTTTTAGGAAAGGTATTGCATGTTTTAGGAAAGGTTTTGCATGTTTTAGGAAAGGTATTGCATGTTTTAGGAAAGGTTTTGCATGTTTTAGGAAAGGTTTTGCATATTTTAGGAAAGGTTTTGCAAGTTTTAGGAAAGGTTTTGCATGTTTTAGGAAAGGTATTGCATGTTTTAGGAAAGGTTTTGCATGTTTTAGGAAAGGTATTGCATGTTTTAGGAAAGGTTTTGCATGTTTTAGGAAAGGTATTGCATGTTTTAGGAAAAGTATTGCATGTTTTAGGAAAGGTATTGCATGTTTTAGGAAAGGTATTGCATGTTTTAAGAAAGGTATTGCATGTTTTAGGAAAGGTATTGCATGTTTTAGGAAAGGTTTTGCATGTTTTAGGAAAGGTATTGCATGTTTTAAGAAAGGTATTGCATGTTTTAGGAAAGGTATTGCATGTTTTAGGAAAGGTTTTGCATGTTTTAGGAAAGGTTTTGCATGTTTTAGGAAAGGTATTGCATGTTTTAGGAAAGATATTGCATGTTTTAGGAAAGATATTGCATGTTTTAAGAAAGGTATTGCATGTTTTAGGAAAGGTTTTGCATGTTTTAAGAAAGGTATTGCATGTTTTAGGAAAGGTTTTGCATGTTTTAGGGAAAGTTTTGCATGTTTTAGGAAAAGTATTGCATGTTTTAGGAAAGGTATTGCATGTTTTAGGAAAGGTGTTGCATGTTTTAAGAAAGGTATTGCATGTTTTAGGAAAGGTATTGCATGTTTTAAGAAAGGTATTGCATGTTTTAGGAAAGGTTTTGCATGTTTTAGGGAAAGTTTTGCATGTACACTGATGGTGTGCTGGACTCACTGTGACCCACAGGTCCTCTGGACACAGACATGCAGCTTCAAGCCCGTCGTTTCTCTGGAGACCTGAACCTGCGTCACTCGTTCTCCTCGATGTTCTCCGAAAACCAGCTTCTGACCTGCGAGGAGTCCGGGTCCAAACTTGTCAAACTCCTGCTGGACAACGACTTCCCGTCCGGAGCGCATCTCGACTTCTACGAGCTTTAGGAGCAGATTCACACTTACAGCTCGTGTACATACAAACATGTGCTTCTTCCTAGGGTTTCCAGCACAAATAAACATTCATTCAAACAAAATGACTGAAGATATTAAGACTGGAAAATGAATCAAAATGAAGTGAGTTTGTGTCCTAAATAATTCAGTTCAATTCAGATCACATTTACCGAAGAAGCAAAATGACTGAAAAATTAACCAAAATCATCAGTGACTACATTGTCAGATATTTAGATATTTGTTTAGATATTTGTGCTGTTATTATTTTTAATTATTTATTTATTTTAATTTTACATTTTTATGATGACATTTTTTAGTGTTTTATTTTACTTTTTTTTAATTTACATTTTCAAGTTTTCAGTTTGTTAACTTCGATTAAAATTTTTATGATTTAAGTTTCAGTGTTTTATTAATAAAATCTTTATTATAATTGCACATGTTACAAATTTATTTTCAGGGTTTTTTTTTTTTAAGTTTTTATTTTTTAATTATTGGTTTATTCTATTTTTACATTTTGATTTTAAATAATTTTTGTTTTCCAGCACAAATATCTAAACATTCTTGAATCAAGATACATTTACCGGAGAACCAAAATGACTGAAGATATTAAGACTGAAAAATGTATCAAAATCAGTGACTTCATTGGCAAATATTTCATTGATTAGATATTTGTGCTGGAAAACAAGACAGAAACACCGAGGAAGAACATCATGTTATACCATGTTGTTGATCTGTGTTTTTTTTAATTAATTTTAAGTCTACATTAAAAAAAAATCTGTAAAATTGTTTAGACATATGCACATTTTTTTATATACAGAATAAATAAATGTTCCTGGTGTTTTCCATCTGCTGTGTGGAGTTCGTCATTAATGCAGCTGAGGACCTCTAGTGGTGATCGACGGAAATACAGAGGAAAACAAAGAATATTCAGAGAATATTTACACTTATTTTCTCCACTATATCTTTGCTGTTTTTTCCGTAATAAATTAATGATAGGGTGCAACAGTCATATTTGTTGTTATTTTCCTCTAATCCACTAGATGGCGTAAAAACTCAACGCAACACTTTTCTTAATGAGACAGTTCACCCAAAAATTTAAATCATCATTTACCCCCTCTTAAGTTGTTTCTGGTGAACACAAAAGAAGATATTTTGAAAAATGTTGGTAACTAAACAGTTGATGGACCCCATAGACTTCCAAAGTATTTTTTTTCCCTACTGGAAGACAATGGGGTTCATCAAAAGTGATACTGATTTTAAACAACAGATCAATAAAGAAGATTTAATATTGTGTTATATTTAGACACAATATTGAACCTAAAAAGCAATAGCAGAACTGTTGTGCGTCTCCGAAAATTTCATGAATGAATCCGCGGTTTGAACGAATCAATCCGGTCGAACAATGATTCAATGACTCGTTCATTTAGAGAGCGCACTGAATGAATCAGTCGTTTGAACGAATCTAATGAATAGATGACTCACTCATCCAGATATTTATCGCCACCTACTGGCAGTTTAAGTTATAATTTCATTTAAAACCTTACATATTTCCAAATGAATAAAAACCCTTTAAAAATACAGTCCACCCAAAAGTGAGTAAAAGTTTCTGTGTAATAAATTCTATGATGAATAAAATAAAATAAAAAATAAAAATCTACTTGTTGTTGATGCTTTTCGAATTTAAGACAATAATTTAACTTGTGTTTTGGGGGTAATTTTTTTTAAGCCAAATCTAATTTGCGATTAATTTATCCACATTGAGTAATTAATTGATTTTAATTATTTAACAGCCCTAGTTTCCCCCCAAAAAAAATTCAATCAAGTTTTTCAATAACTGAAGAATATGTAAAAGTATTGTATTTGAGGAAAAATCATAAAATAATAAATATCTGGCTGAGTTTGTTTTATTTATTGACAAGACAGGGTTAGATTCAAATGATCGATGTCATTAATTAATTCAGATTTAGTCAGAGTTCATTTAAATAATCACTGTATTAATAATGAAACCATTAAATAATAATTTATTTAAATGCAATTTATTGTTAAGTGTGAAGTCTTAATAAAATATTATGGGAAGTGTTTATTGTGCAGGCAAGCAGAATAATATGTTTTAGGTTTTTTTTTTTTTAGAATTTTTAATGATATTGTTTTTTTTTTTAATTGAATATCAGACTCTATTTGAACAGTGAAAGGCAGATTACATAGATTTCAGAAACATCTGATCTGACATCAACACTTACAGGCTTCTTCCCGTCACATGACACACATGATGGAGCCGGTTGCCATGGTAACAGCTGCGAGCTGATGTCATCGGTGAATTTGTGAATGGAGACCAAGTGTGTGAAGTAACCTGCAGCTCTCCTGGAGGAGAAAAGACATGAACGCGTGTGTTTTATAGAGGACAGATACATGAGATTCGCTTCTCGGTGTTTCTGAGTGACTGCAGGATTGACCAAGAAATTTAATGACATTCGTTTTTTTGTCATTTTTTACGTACAGGTGAAACTCGAAAAATTATAAAATGGTGCAAAAGTTCATTTATTTCAGTAATTCAACTTAATAGGTGAAACTAATATATTATATAGACTCATTACATGCAAAGTGAGATATTTAAAGTCTTTATTTGTTATAATTTTGATGATTATGGCTTACAGATATGAAAACCTTTTCACAATATTCTAATTTTTCGAGTTTCACCATATGTTTTAAAATCCTACATGGAAACACTTTAAATGAACACACAAACATAACATGAAAACAACAGTAAAAATGTTAAATATACACTGGGTTCTTTCAACACAAATTTAGGTCAAATAGGGACAAACCCAGCCGTTGGGTTACATTTTTATCAATAACAAATATGGTTATGGTTTGTCCATATTTTATCTATCAATGTAAGTGAGTGAGAGATTTCCAAAGCCTGAGGAACATTAACATTAACACAGATCTGCCAAACAAACACTGGACTTACGGGAGAGTTGAATAAAAAACAGGACTTTTCCTTGTTTCACTCCGTCTTGTGTGTTTATTATTAGTGGTGGGGATTTTACAGTCTGCCAGTAGGTGGCGACAAACGACTCTCTCTGTGAGCGACTCAACTGAGTCAATTCGAATCGTTCAAAAACAATGATTCATGAACGCTGAACACTGTGATTACAGATATTTTGGAGAATTTCTATAACATTCTGGTCAAAAAGTCAACAAAGGGTAACTTACTGCGTTCTCGTAGACTTATTTGATGTTACATCAACCATACGTTGGTTCATTTTAAATATGTTTGAGGAAAAACGTGAATTTAAAATAAATGTGCTTGCTGAGGAAATTTTTCACATCCTTTTATGGGCTCTCTCACAAGTGCGCATGCGCACGTCGCTGCCTGACTGACTTGATGCTTGAGACCATAGATATCTATATAAAGGCAGATGTCTTAAGGCGGAGTTTCTATCGTCATCACCGGCGGCCATCTTGTCACAGGCAAGCTGATGTTAGATGAGTGGTCAGCACGAACACAAATACTCTTATCTTGTTGAAATCTTGACGGATTTACAAACGGTTTGGTTTCTTACAAACGTTATTAACGTGGCTATAATTATCTGGATGATTATTTATTTATACACTTATTATTCATAAGTCTGCTGTGTCATAACTACATCTCTGACGTTTATAAAAAAAAAACCGTTTGAAAATCGGTATAAAATTGAGCAAGTTATGGTTATTTACAAAGTTAATGTACCATTAACACAATGTTACGAGTGAGCGAGCTGCCTGTGACAAGATGGCCGCCAGGTGCAGACGTCGACCTCCATTGGCCAGCAGCGTGGACGAGATATCTAGCCTTTATATAGATATCTATGCTTGATACCATATACTACGCACATGCGCAGTACCGTCTGCGTTTTAGGAGGCGTGGCTGACGCGTGAGAGAGGGGCGTGGCTGAGGTGGGTGTGTGGCTCAGCTGATATACACGCATCTGACTATCATCATCATCATCATCTGAGACCAGTTCCTGTAGAGATAAACACCGCTCGGTGGTTTAATGGACTCGCTGTGGACGCGTCGGTGAATGAGCGCGACCGATGTGACGCGCGTCGCTGTCCGCGGTGCTGAAACAGTGAGTACGCGCACGCATTATAACCAGCGTTATTATAAGACCTCCATTCTCTCGCGCACATACAGCCAGCGCGAGCACGCATTATGTAATGCATTGAAGGAACGTCTTGCTGCGTCTTTGTGTGCAGAAGCTGGAGATTGTTAGGCAGAAAATGGAGTGTGTGTGTGTGTGTGTAGAGCAGGGCTTTATTAAGATGCATGCTTTTAGACGGAGCTGCAGGTCTCTACTCAGACACAACACACAGCACATGAAAGGCGATGCGATCTTTTGTGTTGAGACACACACTGACCGCTCCGGTCAGACCTGCAGGTTGAGGCCTTAAGGAGCCAATAAAAGTTTGCTCATGCATTCTGATTCACGTTACACACAAAGCCACACATAAGTCACCTCGTGGCCCATTACAAGCCAGTGTGTGTGTGAGATGTGCAAGTGAGAGAACAGATGAGGTAATGGTGAAGCGCTGGAGTGTGAAGCCCCTGCTGGTCGGACGTGGTGCTGCAACTCACTCACAGTCTCGAATGAGTGTTTATTAAACAGCGTACACACATTTTCCAAACTTTACACAATAATTGCACGCAAAATGACTGAATAAAGCACTTCAAAATATTACGTTGCAAACACCTTTGCCATAATGTTATATTTTTGGCTATATATCATATAGGTACAGTTATTCAAAACCTAAAGCTCTCATTTCACGTACATTTCTGTACAAGAATGTACTGGTTGGTTAAATTGAAAATTTAACGGGAATTAAACATGAAAGCGAGATTGAAACCAAACTATTGTTTTACTGTAAGCGTTTGTGACTGCGAGTCAGTATTACAGTCCGAAAAACCCATAACTCGACTTTTGACCTTTTATAGGCCTATTCTAAAGCCGAGTGTGTGTGTGTGTGAGTGAGGAGTGTGTGTGAGAGGCTCTGATGTGTGTTGTGGTTTACAAAAAGTGCTTTATGAAATTGAAAACCGAGTCGAAGGCCGAGAATTAGTGTAAGGTTTTGCAGATTTGGTGTGTGTTTCTGGCGTCAGGTTTTAGAAAGAGGATTTTGTGTGTAAGTAGTTGGAAAAAACGAATGAGTCAAACACAAAATTGCATCAGTCTGTATGGTCACTAGGTTAAATTGTGATGATTATTATTAATATTATTATTATACGTGCGTTTGTTTATGGTTGGAGATCAGCAAAAACACATAAAGACAAATTCTTAAGAAAGAGCATTCTTAAGAAATGTATTCGGGAATACAAAATATTCTTAACTTTTATTTATTCTTAAGGATGCTTTGTGGATCTTTGTGATTCACTCTTATCATGCGACTGTCATGCAAAGGTTTTCTATAAATACAGTAAAAGTAAAAATTGTGAAATACTAAATCTAGTGTAAATCATCTGTTTTCTATGTGAATATATAGTAGAGTGTAATTTATTCCTGTGATTTCCAGCATCATTACTCCAGTCTTCAGTGTCACATGACCCTCCAGAAATCACTCTAATATGAGGATCTGATGATCAAGACACATTTATGATTATATTTTCAAGAATTATGAAAATACTTTCAAGATTTGTTATCACAACATACTGTATTTTCTTTTGTCAAATCAACTTTATAATAATTTATTTAGTTGAGATAACTTATTATTTTGAGTTTCTGATGGTTAAATTAATCTCCTTTGTATTAACTCACTTTTTCCAGTTCAATCAACTTAAAATTTTAAGGCAACCCAGTTACTTTAAGTTAAACCAACAATATTTTTTTACAGTGTATCAGTGTTCATATTTTTGAGGAAACCGTGATGCAATTTTTTTTTCAGGATTCTTTGATGAATATAACATTCAAAAGAGCAGCGTTTATTTGAAATAGAATCTTTTGTAACATTTTAAATGTCTTTACTGTCACTTTTGAGCAATTTAATGCATCTTTGATGAATAGTACGTTTTTTTCTTCTTCTCACCCCTGTTTCCGCCTCAGTGTCTGTCAGGAGGTCCGGCATCGGTATCGGCCCATGTGGAGGTTGAGTGACGGCCCGGTTCGCCCAGGATGGGTAGTGTCGGCAGTGGGGTGGCGGGCGAGCAGGAGTTCGCCATGAAGAGCGTGGGCACGCGCACCACCCTCCCTCGAGGCCCGGCTCTGACCCGGCGAGATCACGTCAGATCCAGCGCCGAGCGGCTCCTCCCGCCTCCATCCGATCGTCTCCACCAGCCTTCGTCATCCGAGGGCTCCAGTGACGAGTTCACAGCCGATCGAGGACTGGGAAACGTCACCTCGTCCCGGCTGGAGAGGGGTCCGGGGAACAGGAGCGGGCCGGAGGGGAACGGGAAACACCGGAGTGGAACAGGAGGAGGAGTGACTCTGGATGCGTGTGGGAACGTGGTGGGTCACGGCGCGGAGAAGAGCCATGATGGAGTCGCTCCGGGGAAGAACAGAGACGGAAACAACGGCAAGAGGGACAGTCGAACGCCACCGAAGATTCTCGCGGTCACGGGGAAACTTGAGCCGGTACGACTTGAGCATGGAACGAACACATTTATGAGTGCTATTTAAAGGGATAGTTCACCCAAAAATTTAAAGAGCCCCTATCATAGCATTTGAAATGTTCCAATTCTTGAACAGTTTAACGTGCATGCAAGCATAAAAACACTTTATTTTTCTTATAATATGCATTTATTTTTTACCCGATTTGCTCAACGACTCCCAAATGATTCGTTCGACGATTCATTTTCCCAAACACCTCCTTTGAGTGACGCGAATCTGCGGCGATTGGTCACACGACCCAGTCAGTTGTTATTGGTAAACCGTAGGCAGAGACTGTCGGCAACGAATCGCTCATAGAGAGCCTAAGTCCCTCCCCTTCCGGTCGACCACCATGGGACCTTATTTCGGAAAAATATTGAATGTTAGTCAATGGCGAGAGACAACAAATATTTTGATCTGGTTTGAATTGTGCCCTAATTTACACATATGATGTTTGTCAATTTAAAAGATACATTTTAAAGTAAAGAAAGTCGCAGTTTGATGTAAAACCGTTGACTGTGAAAATACCTAATTACAAAGACTACAAACCCCAAAGGCGCACATTTTCTCCCAATGAATGAGGCTAACTTTACTGAGGCTAACGTCTGTCATTGTTTCTACAGTCTTACGTTATAATCGTAACGTTACGCCGTCATACCTGAGTGTTTTACCAGTGCTTATTATATAGAGCGAAGTCATATTTGGCTAAGTCGTTTAGGACGTAATTGCCATTTTTCAGTGAATGTCTGGTGAATATCAGAAACAAAACTAACTTTACCCCGCTTAAAAGCTGCGCGGAGTGTACACAACACACACAACACGTATGCATGCTACAGAAAACATAACAGCAAACATTATTAATATTACTTACAGGTTGTGATTCGGGGACGAACTTGATCCATATACACTGGATACTGAGCCCTCCTTCGGGAACAACCGGCTTGCGAATGATTCGTCATTAAAATGATGAGAACACAAGGTTCGGGCTATACCGTTGCAAATATGAACTCTGACCACTGATTCTTCACATGCTCGTCCCTGGACAATGAAAACAAGTGGCTGAACTGTCTTTGTAATGTAGAACAGCGTCTTCTCGACAAAGTATTTGAATGTGTTCTAGACTAGACTTCAAGTTTACGTGATTTACACACATAAAAATACGTACTACTTTTTTTTCTTCGTCATTTTCTTTGCTTTATTGGCGGTAGTCCAGTGTTCCCCTTTGCGTTTGGCGGTTTCGCCGGGTTCCGCAGGAAGTTAGAGAAAATAGAGGAGTCAAAGGCTATATGACGCCATAGACGGGGGACGAAACGTTCCGTGTCTTCGAATTAAACTATAAATTTCTCCGTATTTGAAAGTTGGTGGAAACTGTCGGGATAATGTAAGTACACATCTAATAGATATATATAACATAGATACAGTTATTTTTGCTATTTGTAAAGCAGAAAAAATACATATTGTGCCTTCAAATGCTGTGTGTGTTTCTCTCCTCCAGAATAGTTCTGCTCTGGTCCGCCCCTCCGCCTTCAAACCCGTCGTCCCGAAGAGCTTCCACTCGATGCAGAACCTGCTGGGCCAGTCTGGAGGATCGGGTCGATCCGACGCCCCTCAGTCCCTGTGCGAGCCGGACAGCCCAGACCGGGACCGGGACCCTTCCCACGGCACCGACGGCCCGGCCGGCATGTCCGACTCCCTGACCAGCCTTCCCACATACACCGGTCCCAGTCTGAGCTTCGGCCCGGCTCCGGCCCTCGGGCCCCTCAGCGCCTCCACCAGCCACATCAACAGGCTGAGCAGCGCATCGTCATCGGCGCCGCGGGACAAACCGGGCCGGCCCGACTATCAGAACGGGCTGAGCGTGTCCGACAGCGGGCAGTCCTGCTCCGGGAAGAGCTGCTTATCGTATCAGAGACTCTGTCATGTGACCGACACAACTGTCCAGGACACGCCCTCCACCGATGACATCATCCAGGACCTGGAGGACCGGCTCTGGGAGAAGGAGCAGGAGGTGAGGGTCACGTTTACATTACACACACACACTCACTCACACACACATTCTGTGATCAGTTATTATAACACCTGAATGAGTCACATGACCTCAGGTGATCCACATGCGGCGTAACCTGGACCAGAGCGAGGCGGCCATCGCGCAGGTGTTCGAGGAGAAGCAGCGAGTGTGTGAGCGCGAGATGGAGGACCTGAGGCAGAACTACGCTGGGCGGCTCCATCAGGTGACCCATCGGGCCCAGCGCTCCCAGCATGCACTGCAGGCCCACATCGGGCGGCTCCAGCAGGACAAACTGCGCCTGCAGGACGAGATCAGCGCCTTGCTCGCCCACAGGGAGGAGCTGGAGAGAAAGTGCCTGGATTACCGGAAAGAGCAGGCGGATATTCTGCCCCGCCTCGAGGAGACCAAGTGGGAGGTGAGAGGAGTGGAAAATCATGAATTTAAAAGAGTAGTTCACACAAAAATGAAAATAAGCCCATGATTTACTCACCCTGACCATCTGTCTATGATCTGTCCATCATAAAAGTGCATCCGTCCATCATAATAGTGCATCTGTCCATCATAAAAGTGCATCTATCCATCATAAAAGTGCATCTGTCCATCATAAAAGTGCATCTATCCATCATAAAAGTGCATCTATCCATCATAAAAGTGCATCTGTCCATCATAAAAGTGCATCTGTCCATCATAAAAGTGCATCTATCCATCATAAAAGTGCATCTGTCCATCATAAAAGTGCATCTACCCATCATAAAAGTGCATCTGTCCATCATAAAAGTGCATCTGTCCATCATAAAAGTGCATCTATCCATCATAAAAGTGCATCCGTCCATCATAAAAGTGCATCTGTCCATCATAAAAGTGCATCTATCCATCATAAAAGTGCATCTATCCGTTATAAAAGTGCATCTATCCATCATAAAAGTGCATCTAACCATCATAAAACTGCATCCGTCCATCATAAAAGTGCATCTATCCATCATAAAAGTGCATCTATCCGTTATAAAAGTGCATCTATCCGTTATAAAAGTGCTTCTATCCGTCATAAAAGTGCATCTATCCATCATAAAAGTGCATCTGTCCATCATAAAAGTGCATCTGTCCATCATAAAAGTGCATCTGTCCATCATAAAAGTGCATCTGTTCATCATTAAAGTGCATCTGTCCATCATAAAAGTGCATCCGTCCATCATAAAAGTGCATCTGTCATAAAAATGCATCCGGCCATCATAAAAGTGCATCTGTCCATCATAAAAGTGCATCTATCCATCATAAAAGTGCATCTGTCCATCATAAAAGCGCATCTATTCATCATAAAAATGCATCTGTCCATCATAAAAGTGCATCTGTTCATCATTAAAGTGCATCTGTCCATCATAAAAGTGCATCCGTCCATCATAAAAGTGCATCTGTCATAAAAATGCATCCGGCCATCATAAAAGTGCATCTGTCCATCATAAAAGTGCATCTATCCATCATAAAAGTGCATCTGTCCATCATAAAAGCGCATCTATTCATCATAAAAGTGCATCTGTCCATCATAAAAGTGCATCTGTCCATCATAAAAGTGCATCTATCCATCATAAAAGTGCATCTGTCCATCATAAAAGTGCATCTGTCATAAAAATGCATCTGTCCATCATAAAAGTGCATCTATCCATCATAAAAGTGCATCTGTCCATCATAAAAGTGCATCTATCCATCATAAAAGTGCATCTGTCCATCATAAAAGCGCATCTATTCATCATAAAAGTGCATCTGTCCATCATAAAAGTGCATCTGTCCATCATAAAAGTGCATCTATCCATCATAAAAGTGCATCTGTCCATCATAAAAGTGCATCTGTCCAGTGCATCTGTCCATCATAAAAGTGCATCAGTCCATCATAAAAGTGCATCTGTCCATCATAAAAGTGCATCTGTCCAGTGCATCTGTCCATCATAAAAGTGCATCTATCATAAAAATGCATCTGTCCATGATAAAAGTGCATCTGTCCATCATAAAAGTGCATCTGTCCATCATAAAAGTGCATCTGTCCATCATAAAAGTGCATCTGTCCATGATAAAAGTGCATCTATCCATCATAAAAGTGCATCTGTCCATCATAAAAGTGCATCTGTCCATCATAAAAGTGCATCTATCCATCATAAAAGTGCATCTGTCCATCATAAAAGTGCATCTATCCATCATAAAAGTCCATCTATCCATCATAAAAGTGCATCTATCCATCATAAAAGTGCATCTGTCCATGATAAAAGTGCATCTGTCCATCATAAAAGTGCATCTGTCCATCATAAAAGTGCATCTATCCATCATAAAAGCCATCATACAACGGAAGTGAATCAATCAAAACTTTAACTTTATCTGGACAATAACTTTATTCTAGATCTGCTGTAAAGCCCAAACACTCTCTGTGACTGTAATCTCCTGTTATCACTGTAACAGCTGCTGTGAAACTCTATAGTGTTAAAGCGCTGTATAGACGAAGCTGACTTGACTTGTGTGTGTTTGGTTTGTGTTGAGCAGCTGTGTCAGAAAGTGGGCGAGATTTCTCTGTTGAAGCAGCAGCTTCGGGAGAGTCAGAACGAGGTCACGCAACGGGCCGGAGAGATGGTGGCCCTCAGGGGTCAAATGAAGGAGCTCAACGCCCAGCTGAAGGAGCGCGAGGACACCATGAGCGGCCTGAAGGACTCGTACGCCAGCAAGAGCCGCGAGCTGGAGAGATGCGAAGGAGAACTGAAGCGAACGCTGACTGAGGTGCTGCAGAAACACTCCACACACACTCACACGTGACCCGAGTCGCATGAGTGTTTCTGTGGCAATACCCAACGATACACTGTATGGGTCAAAATTATTGATTTTTCTTTTATGCCAGAAAAAAATTAGGATATCAAGTAAGGATCATGTTGCATGAAGATATTTTTTTTTTGTAAATTTTCCTCCTGTAAATATATAAAACATTTATTTCTGAGAGTGGATGCAGCACAAGCGTGACATGAATGCACAACTTTAAAGGTGATTTTCTCAATGTTTTGATTTATTTGCACTCTCAGATTCCATATCGGCTAAATATTGTCCTATCCTAACCATACATCAATGAAAACATAATCATTTACTGCCATTTATTCAGCTTTCAGGTGATCAATTTAAATGAATTGACCCAAGTGACTGGTTTTGTGGTTCAGGTTCACATATACACTGTTTTAACTGTTATACAGCGTTATAGGGGGGTAACAATACCCTCATGTGATAATATGATATTATTGTACTATATACAATTATTATTACAATATAAGGATGGTATTACAATGTTAGGATAATATATATGGTTGCACGATATATCGGTCACAGTATCGGTATCGGCCGATATGTGTTCATTTTTTTATGCTATCGTTATCGTCCTGATAAGAAGATGTGTCCGATATATAAAGCCGATAAATAACGTATTATTTCCTTCAGCTGAGACTCTTCAGATGCGCACTGTTCAACATGATGGTTTTGAATTGCTCGAAATATGATTGGGATCACTTCAAAAAAGGAAAATACAGACATGTGTCATATCGGCTACATATAATTATAATGAGAATATTGTAATTGTGTGTTTGGAACGTGGATTTTAATTCTGAGACTTTTGTTTTTGTAATCAGAAAAATGTGGATTTAGGTTTATCGGTTGATGTATCGGTTATCAGCTTTCAAATAGAAATAATTTTTGGTTATCAATATTAGGCAAAATTTGGATTTAGGTTTATCGGCCAATATATATATCGGTTATCGACTTTCAAATTTAAATAATTATCAGTTATCGGTATTGGGCAGAATTTGGATTTAGGTTTATCGGTCGATGTATCGGTTATCAGCTTTCAAATAGAAATATTTTTGGTTATCGATATTAGGCAAAATTTGGATTTAGGTTTATCGGCCAATATATATCGGTTATCGGCTTTCAAATTTAAATAATTATCAGTTATCGGTATTGGGCAGAATTTGGATTTAGGTTTATCGGTCGATGTATCGGTTATCAGCTTTCAAATAGAAATATTTTTGGTTATCGATATTGTCCAAAATTTGGATTTAGGTTTATCAGCCGATATATCGGTTATCGGCTTTCAAAGTTAAATAATTATCAGTTATCAATATTGTCCAAAATTTGGATTTAGGTTTATCGGTTGATATATCGGTTATCGGCTTTCAAATTTAAATAGTTATCAGTTATCGGTATTGGGAAGAATTTGGATTTAGGTTTATCGGTTGATATATCGGTTATCGGCTTTCTAATTTAAATAATTGTTAGTAATCGGTATTGGGCAGAATTTGGATTTAGGTTTATCGGCTAATATATCGTTTATCGGCTTTCAAATTTAAATAATTATCAGTTATCGGTATTGGGCAGAATTTGGATTTAGGTTTATCGGCCAATATATCAGTTATCAGCTTTCAAATTTAAATAATTATCAGTTATCGGTATTGGGCAGAATTTGGATTTAGGTTTATCGGTCGATATATCGGTTATCGGCTTTCAAATTTAGATAATTATCAGTTATCGGTATTGGGCAGAATTTGGATTTAGGTTCATCAGCCGATATATCGGTTATCGGCTTTGAAATATAAAGAAGTATCGGTATCAACCAAAATTTTCGCATCGGTACATCCCTAACTCATATCTTCATATATTAATTTTTACTATATTTTTTATCAAATAAATGCAGCCATATGTTGATTCCACTTGCAATCAATTCCACTTGATTTTAATCAATTTAGAGCTTTGATCACAGGAATAAACTTTACTATACATATATGTTGATTCCACTCGTGTTTTGCTGTGTCTGCAGGTGTCGATGTTGCGTGACAAGCTGGTGGTGTTCGAAGCCGAGGTTCTGGGTCTCAAACGGGCCCTGAACGAGCTAAGCTGCAGGAGCGCGATCAGTTTACCGTGGGCTGGGCTTCACTCGCCGCGGACGCCCGAACCCCTCAGCGCCACGGTGGACTCGTTCCTCAGCCTGCAGAGCGACGAGGCTAAAGCGCAGCGCCAGGAGGCGGAGCTACGCCGTCAGCTGGAGCGCCTGACGGGAGAACTACACCTGGAGCGCCAGCAGCGCGAGAGACAAGCGCTCACCTTCGCTCAGGAGAGACACACCTGGCAGGACGAGAAGGAGCGCGTGCTGAAGTACCAGGCCCAGCTGCAGATCAGCTACGTGGAGACGCTGCAGAGGAACCAGGCGCTGGAGGAGCGGGTCGGGCAGCTCGGATCCGACTCCCTCTCCATCCCCGTCCCGGTGACCGGCGCTCTCTCTCCTGACGATCCCAAGACACCGGCTCTGCATCAGCTGGCGCCTCCGTGGCCCGGACCGTCCCGACTGGAGCGCATCGAGTCCACGGAGATCTAGACATCAACTGAGACAATCGACGTCTGTGCGAAAGAACGATAAATGCAGTTATGAATCAAAAAAGATGCACACATTTTTCCATCTCTTTACTGAAAGGGGGTCTATAAACTGTCGGCCAAAAGTTTGGAATAATTAAGAATTTTTTATGTTTTTGAAAACTCACCACGGCTGCATTTATCTGCTCAAAAATACAGCAAGAATAGTGAAATATTAATATGGTTTATCAGAGACAATCGACGTCTGTGCAAAAGAGAGACCCACGGTGAATGAACTACAAATGCAGTTATGAATCAAAAGAGATGTGTTTCCCTCTCTTCGCTATGAAAGGGGGTTAATAATTACGATTTTTAAATGTTTTCGAAAACTCACCAATGCTGCATTTATCTGATCAAAAACACAGTAAAAATAGTGAAATATTATAATGATTTTTTTTGTGAAAAAACCTGAATTTTCAGCATCATTACACCAGTCACATGATCCCTCAGAAATCACTCTAATATGATGATCTGATGATCAAGAAACATTTATGATTATTTATGATTAAAACGTCATCAATTTAATTTTTCAGGATGATTTAATGTGTCTTTGCTTAATAAAAGTATTGATTTCATTTTTTTAAAACACTTACTCCAAACTTTGGAATAGTGTATCATAGTTTCCACAAAAATATGAACATTGATAATATACATAAATGTTTGTTGATCATCAGATCCTCATATTAGAGTGATTTCTGAAGGATCATTTGACACTGAAGACTGGAGTAATGATGCTGAAAATCACAGGAATAAATTACACCTTACTATATATTCATATAGAAAACAGCTACTTTAAAAAGCAATAATATTTCACATTTTCACAGTATTTTTGATCAAATAAATGCAGCCTTGGTGAGCAGAAGAGACCTTACGAAGTCTTAATTATTCTGTATTTGAAGGAATCTGGAAGTAAACGCCAGGGGTCATTAGACGACACACAGAGGGCTCCTATCTGAAGATAGAATTACTTGAAAAAAATTCAAAATGTGTTGGTCTCAAGTTTTTCTTTTTAATTCGGTGCAAAATTACAACTTGCTTTGACTTCTTCTACATTGATGTTTCTGGAAGGTTCTCTGAGAGCTGCTGCTATGTTCAGTGTTGTGGGTAGACAGGCTGGCTGTGGATATGATGGTTATTTATGTGTCAAATCGTTATTTCCAGTATACCAACATATTGCGTGTGAATATTTTGAAGAAAAAAAGAAAAGAAAAATACTGTTATTTCATCGTTCTGGTTATTGTGAATTAATAAAGCCGATATTTCAGCTTTGTTTTTCTGTAACATGTGGTTCAAATGCATCAACAATTTCCCAAAACCATTCCTTTCGATGTAGTTCTGATGTAATTATTTGATTTCATGATGTAATTACTTGATTCAGAGAACAAATGCTATGTTTTTATACTTCTATTGTTTGTATTTATGTTACTGTAATGACTTGCGTAAAAATGCTCAATCAAAAACACATTAAACGAAAAAGACATCAATCCATATCTCTTTTTTTGAGACGCTTGATAGTAAACACTATAGCCTGTATAATGATTTCCCATATAATACATGTTTTTTGCCCAGTTTGACAGGTATGTTCATATTTTTTTTGTTTTGGAAGCAAAACAATAATATAGCTATAGCCTACGGTCATTAATATCGTCAAATGCTGACGTAAATATCAAACAATATAAAGATTGGTGTTTCAGGAAATAAATAAATAACTCCATTGAAGTGAAACTGTTTAGACAAAAATATATAAATATTTCTGATTCAATATTTTAAATTAAAATCTGTAATGTGTCACCGTGTTTTGTAGCCTGAAGTCCTGAAATCCAAATGATGTTTTGTTGTTTGTTTAACTTTACACCTCAATTTATCACGTTCTTCTCTTCAAGGTGATTTCTTATGAATTCGACAACAGAATTAATATGAATATACTTGTACATTTTGTGGATACAGGTATATATGAGGACTATTTGAGGTGTGTGTGAATATATTTCCGCTCACGCGCTAACGTTACCCCAGTCAATACAAATGCACGCGCGCGGCGCGAGAAAATAACTTGAAACTACTTATTTATCGTGTGTCAATAATTTAAATGACTAAATCCAATCATTAAACACTCGATCTTAATCATTTTAAGATATATTTTATGCAATCCCAGAAGATAAATCACCTGGCGTTCGTCGCTGTTACGTCGTTTCCCGCCAGCAGAGGACAGCGCTGAGTCGCGCGTGCGGCTCTTGCTCCCGGAAGTAGCTGTGACGTCAGCGCCGCTACTGTTGTTTTCATCAGTGTAAATCTTGAAATGATATGTGCTTTATTTATAGTTTTCTCGATCTATTTATCTCTTTCTGACTTGCACGATCGTTGGGCAGCTTTGATCAGTAACAAACGCGCAACATAATAAGGTAATTAATGCGACGTTATTAATGAATTCATGCAGTTTATTTAGAGTTTTTTTGAACGCGCATTATGCTAATACAAATTTTATCTACATGAAGCCGTCTTATTCTTTAGCACACTATATCTTAAATCAAGTTGTAAATAATTATTGTCATCGCTACTATGAAATATATACACGACCACGGTGGTGTCGTCACACTGAAATAGTGACTGTCTGAGTGTGTGTGTGTTTATAGTGTCCATTCTTTGCTTAAGTGTATTTTTCCCTTAAAGGTTTAGTTTCAGTAAGTGCCTGTATTGTTCCAGTTATGCTTAATGATTTTATTGTATGTATTTAACCAGGCAAGTCAAATACATACGTTACACAACACACATATACATTCATTTAAAACATTGACAAGCTGTGATAAAAAAAACACTCCCTAGTATTATTTTTAAATGCAGAGATTGAGATAAATGACTTTTGTAGCTCATTCCAGTCATTTGGAGCATAAGCAGTGTGTGTGTATCTAGTGTTGTTGATCTGTGTGTGTGGTGTTTCAGACTCACTCTCTGCAGTAGATGCAGGATCATCATCATGGTGCTCAACCTGTGCCTGCCACACTTCCACACCTCCGTTCAATGCAACAAGGTACAACACACACACACACAGACACTCGCTCACTAACACACTCACACACACACAGAACCCAAATCTATATTTCAAATGCATACAATGAATAGACAGTATTTTGATGCAAATGTGTATTTTGAGAATGTGTGTCTGTGTGTGTGAGTGCAACTTCTCTGAAATGATCCTGAGTAATAAAGCTCTGACTGCAGTGTCTCGCCGGCTGAGAGTCTTGCGTCTGATTTGACCTTCCAATGTTCTGTACCAAGATTACATATATGACGTGTGTGTGTGTCCTTCAACCTCTCCCTGTGTTTCTCCTCTCCCGCAGCTGTGTGCCGACGGACACGACGTCTCGAACCTTCTCTCCGGAGACCCGATCGCTCGGCGCCGCGGGTTCAAGCTCGAGTACTTCCTCCGTCCTCCCGTCCACGTGACGCTGAGCTTCCCGGTGTGTGTGGACCTGTGTCGCCTCGACCTGGAGCTCTTTCCCTCGGGAACGGATCCGGGCCGTGGCTCCTGTAGGGTCGAGATCCTGGTCTGTTCGGATCGAGACGGCGTTCGTTTCCAGCTCGTGTCTCGGAGCGATTTACAGGAGGGGCTTCGGGTGTGTTTCCTAAATCCCGCGTTCAAACCGCGAGATCCGTTTCCCGATCTTCCTCCCGCGCCGGAATCCGCCGCTAAAGCGGTAAATCTCTGGAGTCGCGGATCGCTCGTATCCGTCGCTCATCTCAGAATCAGCGTTCCCTTCAGCAAAGGGTGTGTGTTGGGAATCAAATCCCTTTCCGTCTGGGCGTCTCCTTCCCGATCCTGTCCTGCTTTTGAACTTGAGAAAATTCTGGATGCGCATCTAAACAGCGTTAAACGCACAAACCGCACGATTGCAGCTCCTCCGAAACCAACTGGGAATATCGCAGACGACATCCCGATCCCAGAGGAATTCCTAGATCCGCTTACGCAAGAACTCATGGTTTTCCCGATGATCCTGCCTAGCGGAGTGATCATAGACAACAGCACTTTAGAGGAGTACTGGAAGAGAGAAGCGACGTGGGGTCGTCTTCCCAACGACCCGTTTACCGGCGTTCCTTTTTCCCAAAGCTCAAAACCTCTTCCCAATCCTCTCTTAAAAAGCCGTATCGACCGCTTGGCTCTGCGGAGGGGATGCACAGGAGTCGGGAGCAGGAGTGATCCGCAACCGTCAAGACTTGCGGAGGTTAAAACCGTCACAGACTCCAGTCGAAACACACAAACTTTAAGATTTCATGGATCGACTAGCCGTTCTGCTAAAAGAAAGTGCGACTCCAGCTTTCCCTCGACTAGCGCTGATCCCGGTCGTCCTCCGTTGCGGAAAACTCTCCAAACTCACTCAGGTTTGAATGTCACAAATCACACAACTCACTCTGCACCATGTAGATGAATTAGGACCACAGATTGTAGATAACGTTTTTGAAGGCTAAAGTGGGCGGAGCCGGACGCCGCCATCTTGTTTGGGCGTCACTCGCAGATTAGCTCAGGTGACGTCGCGCTAACACACAGCATACAAACGGCTATTAGTGACATCAGCAGATATCCACCTGTCACTCAAGTGTTGATTATGCAGAACTTTAAACGGTTAGTTTACCCAAAAATGAAAATTAAGTCATTAATTACTCACCCCCATGCTGTACCAACCCCGAAAGACCTTCGTTCATTTTCGCAACACAAATGAAGATATTTTTGATTAAATTTGAGAGCTTATCACTACTACATAGGCTCCTAAGGGAATGACTCTTGTCGGCCCAGAAAGTCAATGAAGAAAATGTTTAAATAAGTCTCGTTTCAGGCCAACAAGAAAGAAAAGGAATAGCCGAATAAAGTCGTTATTTTTGTTTGTTTTTTCGCACAAAAAGTAATCTCATCGCTTTTTTAAGGATAAATTAGGGATAAATGTCGCAAAATTAGGGATATAGACCAAAACCACTGTTTGCACCAGACTGTCAACATGTGTTTTTCTGTTGTAAAGTTGGGCTTTTTAACATGGAGGTCTATGGGATTGAGTCTCTTCTGCAGCCGGCCTCTAGTGGCCAGAGGAGGAACTGCAGTTTAACTCGCGCTGTGAAATATTGTGGGCGGGGCCTGTGGGTGTTAAATAGAATTTAAATGGATTAGTTATAAAAAATTTGATTGATATGGCCAATCAGAGTAAAAGGAGGTGGGGCTTTACTGTTCACAGTATCCATCGATTCATTTAGATTCTTCTTTGGACAATTTTTTTTTTATGCAATATTGCATTTTATTCTAAATGATTTATCATCATTGTGTTAAATTCATCTTCTTGGTAATCTTGAATCAGAATAACTTCCTCTTGCAGCTTCTCGTCTTTGATGATGTGGGCGGGGCAACCTGTCACTCACTTGAGATCAGCCAATAGCAAACCACAACCATCCACTCATGCAAAATCAAGCCCCGCCCACATTTGTCCTCTTTCCGGAAGCGTTTCACACGATATACAGCACAATAGGGACGAGGTTGCTGATGCATGTTTTGCTCACGCTCATGTCTGATGTATTTCTCCTTGTGTTTCAGAGTCGGACTCACATGAGCGGCGGTTAGCGGACAGTTTAGATCAGGCGCTGAACGCTGCGCTTCACGGGTTACCAGTGTTCACTTCTCCGCGTGTGGACGCTTCCACCGGTACGAGACTGACACATACATGTAGTGGTTCATACTGTACAGATTGTTTCAAAGCAGCTTCACTGTAATAAACAGTCAGCGACGGGGCTCATTTGCATATTCATAGACCACGCATACTAAATGAGGCAAGGGTGTCGAGTTACATTCAAGATATTTTAAGGCATTAAAAACTGAAAAACGTTTAAATATGTAATTTTGGTGATCAAAGATGCGTGAAGGGATGAAATGATTGACTACAGGGGGATTTTTAAATGTTGATGGTCATGTGATGTTATGTTGTTTTAGTATGCTAAAATGTTTGCTGTAATCATCGCGACTCCTTGCTTCTCTGTTTTCCAGGCCAGCACGCGTGTGTGTTCTGCTCGTGTTCGTTGTCGGTGTATTCCTCCAGCGTGCCGTCGTACGCTCTGGCCTGCGCTCATCTCGCGTGTGGACCGTGTCTGTGGCGGAAACGCCCGCGCGACTCCCAGACGCCGGAGATCACGTGTCCCACATGTGGCACATCTGCATCTGGCGGCGACGTCACACGAGTGCATCACTGAAACACACCGATGATTCATCAGGAGATCATTCCTTCGCAGATTTTGTGTATAATTTTCATTAAAAAATTGTTGAAAAAGAAAAGGAATTTGTTATTTGTTAATAACTGCAGGTGATATATTCTACATATATATATATATTAGGGCTGCCAAACGATTAATCGTGATTAATCGCTTCCAAAATAAAAGTTTGTGTTTACATAATATATGTGGGTGCACTGTGTATAATTATTTTGAATATATATAAATGCACACACATGCATGTATATTTAAAAAAATATATATATTATTTATATATAAAATATTTATATTTATAATATAATGTATAAATAAATCTATACAGTATATACATGAAAATGTTTCTTAAATATATACAAGCATGCACATTATATGTGGGTGCACTGTGTATAATTCTTTTATATATAAATACACACACATGCTTGTATATATTTAAGAAACATTTTCATGTATATACTGTGTAGATTTATTTATACATTATATTATAAATATAAATATTTTATATATAAATAATATATATATTTTTTTTAAATATACATGCATGTGTGTGTATTTATATATATTCAAAAGAATTATACACAGTGCACCCACATATATTATGTAAACACAAACTTTTATTTTGGATGCGATTAATCGCGATTAATCGTTTGGCAGCCCTAATATATATATATATATATATATATATATATATGAAGAGTTCAGATGCAAAAGCCTTTAAATGCCATTTGAAATTTTCTTCTTTATTGATGATTTTTATCAAACTTGTATATTTAAGTTCAGTAATTTCACTTAAATAACAATTAATAGGTAATTATCATCGCCATTTAAGTGAAATTGCTGAACTTAAATACACAAGCTTGATAAAAATCATCATTAAAGAAGAAAATTTCAAATGGCATTTAAAGGCTTTTGCATCTGAACTCTTCATCATATATATATATATATTTATATATGTGTGTGTGTGTGTGTGTGTGTGTGTTAATATTGTGTATCTAAAATACATTAAATGTGAAAATTTCTTGTTTATGTAAAAAATCATTCAAAAATTTAGGGAATTGAAAAAAAGTCTTTTCTGCTCATCAAGGCTGTTTATTTGATGAAGAATACAGTAAAAATAGTGAAATATTATAATAATGTAAAACAGCTGTTTTCTGTGTGAATATAGTAAAGTGTAATGTGAACAAAGCTGAAATTTCAGCATCAATACTCATTTATGATGATTATCAATGTTGAAAACAGTTTTTTGTGGAGTCTTTGATGAATAGTCACTTATGATCAATTTAATGTGTCCTTGTGACTGTATATCAATATGAATAATTGAATATGTATATATACACATGTGAAATGGATTGTAGATAACTTGTTTTAATGTACACTACTGTTTAAATGTTTGTGATTTCTTTTAACATTAATTCATCAATGATGCATTAAATTGATCAAAAGTGACAGTAAAGACACGATGTTACGAAACATTCGATTTCATATAAATTCAGTTTTGAACTTTCTATTCATCAGAGGATCCTAAAAAAATAAAACGCATCACTGTTTTCAACGTTGATAATAATCATAAATGTGTCTTGATCATCAGATCCTCATATTAGAGTGATTTCTGAAGGATCATGTGACACTGAAGACTGGAGTAATGATGCTGAAAATCACAGAAATAAATTACACTTTATTGTATATTCACATAGAAAACTGATGATAAACATAATAATAATATTACACTATTTTTACTGTATTTTTGATGAAATACACGCAGACTCTTCTAGACTGTGAGTGGTCGTGTTCGGCGTTGGATCTCAGGCTGTTTTCTGCAGAATGAGGAATCCTTGAGTTCAGTGTGTGTGTGTGTGTGTCCGGTGTGTGTGTTCAGTGTTATTGAAGCGCAGGAGTTTAATACAGCGACTCAAGGCTGAACTCTCTTTGTGTGAGAATGAACAGCTCTGACCTCTGCCATCTATTGTAATGCTAAACTGAACTTTCTGTCCTCCACACAATCACACACACCTGAAGGACACACACTGTGTCACACGGAGAGCCGATCCCGACCTCCTGGGGCCCTAAGCACAACTCTATAGGGGCCGTCCTGCCTGAAACCATTCGCCATCGCCACCCCAGTGCTCCCACTACAATCCTCACTCCTTTAGTTAGTACTAATGAAAATGTGATATCAGAAAGATATGATCATATTTTATATTAATATCAATAATTCACATTTTAAATAGTGTTTAATTATTGATATCAAAAATGCCTCCTGTGAATTAGTAAAAGCTAAAATGGCTTGCCATTGCATGTCACTGTGGTTTAAATGTTAAAAGCAATAACTGATGCTTGATGGTTATTATTTACTGAGGGATGTGCATCCATATTGACATTTTAAATGCTTTCCATCTTGCTTTATTGCAGAGTTGTAGCTAAACTGACTTGGAGACTAGATAATCATGGTCTTGTTTTAAAAGTATGAGCGTCTAATGACTAATGAGGAGTGCCATCACACCGATATTGTACTGGTAACTGGTCCCCATAGATGTTTTACTGGAAAGTGCGTGTTTCATTTCGTGCACGCGCATAATCAACTCATGTTAACGCGCGACGCGGTTATCTTTTAAACAAACTGGCCTTTATCAAACGCAATCTCATGACAGTGCGTTATCTATACCACGAATTAAATTTCTCGTGCTATTTATACACCAAAAATGTTTTTTTTTTTTTTTTTTGCGTGCATGATACGGACTGTAAATCTCTTGGGAGTGATTAGGGGTGTGGTGGAGTGCGTGCACTGCATGCAACACGCCAAAAAGTGCGTATATCATATGCACGAAAAAAAAACTATTTTTTCGTGGTATTTATACGCGCTTTCCTGATAGATAGAGAGAGAGAGATGCACATCAACTTAACTTCTGCGTTGACATCAAACTTGGAGAGGAGAGAACACAAGTCTGTCTGATCCCTGTTCCCGGTGTTTATTTTCGTGACCGGAAGTGTTCCGCGCAACTCTTTGATGTTGAAAGCTTTGATTGACGCGCTTTGACACGCGGGGGAGGCGGGGCCTTGAGTCATTTGCGGAGCCCTACGCAACTTTTTTTTTTTTTTTGTTTGTTTGTTTGTGTGCGAAGGCTCAATCTGAGTTTCCTGTAGTGGAAGCGTTTGGAACTGCAGCCGAACACACACTCACTGAACGCTCGTTTACTGAGAGATCAGACTCACATTCTAAACACAACATTTGTGGCTTTGATTTTCCCACCGTTTTAGAGTAAAACGTTTTTGAAAATATATTCATATAAAAATTGAAAATAGTATTTTTGCACATTTTTCATAATAAACAAAATTCTGTAGCCTACTTTTTTTTAAAGTTCTCTTTTAAAACTGTTTTCACGTCAGCAATATTCAGTGTCGTTGAGAAGATCTTCAGTCTGTCGCTCTAAAGCATTCAAGAATTACACAGTTTAAGTTGGACATTTAATTTTCAGGTGCTCAAAAAGTGAATAAGTGATTTCCCACATAGCAATTTTTTTCTGGCCCAGCTCCGGCCCACACAATCACTTTTCCCTCGGCCCAAATACCGCAAAGAATGACGGTACTGAAGTGGGCCAGAACTGGATTATAGACAAGGGTCACACATGGGCCATAACTGGCCCGAATCTCAGCCAGTTAATCACCCTTAACTGGCCCTGAACTGGGCCAAAACAGGTTTTATTATTTGTACCAATTCTCAGCCATAAGTTAACCATATCGACACCACCCTTTAACCAGAAACCCCAAAACTTGAGCCATAACCCAGCCTAATCTTACCCAAACCATATGAACCCAATCCTCGGCCCAAGTACCGCAAAGAATGACGGCGCTGAGGTGGCCCAGAACTGGATTAAAGACAAGGGTCACACATGGGCCATAACTGGCCCGAATCTCAGCCAGTTAATCACCCTTAACTGGCCCTGAACTGGGCCAAAACAGGTTTTATTATTGGTACCAATTCTCAGCCATACGTTAACCATATCGACACCACCATTTAACCAGAAACCCCAAAACTGAGCCATAACCCAGCCTAATCTTACCCAAACCATGTGAACCCAATCCTCGGCCCAAGTACCGCAAAGAATGATGGCGCTGAAGTGGCCCAGAACTGGATTATAGACAAGGGTCACACATGGGCCATAACTGGCCCGAATCTCAGCCAGTTAATCACCCTTAACTAGCCCTGAACTGGGCCAAAACTGGTTTTATTATTGGTACCAATTCTAAGTTAACCGTTTCAACACCACCCTTTCAAACCCCCAAACTGAACCATATCCCAGCCTAACCCTACCCAAACCATGTGAACAAATAAGTCACAGAAAAATTCTATATTTTATTCAATTTAAATTTTATTTAACAATGATACCACAAATAAATATTACACCTAGGATTGTGTAACAGTGTGAAGGCTATTTTATTTTGTACATTCCAAGTGTAACATCTTTTTACAACCTGTAAAAGCCCTTCCTCTCACTCCCCCCATACCAACAGTCTGTCAGGTTTTCTTGCCCAACCAGTCCTGTAAAAAAAAAAAAAAAAAAAAATTAACATTGAAAATGCATCAACTATTCCATATTTACCAATATAGGATACTAATGTAGCTCTAAAACTCATTTGTATTAATCATCTTGTTAGATCATGGAAAGTGAGTGCCTTAGGCCAGAGTTTCAACTCCTTACAGTCTTTAGAAATAAAATAACATCCACTCAAACAAACAGACAGGAATGGGGGAGCAACTTACATATCATCAATAATTAAACAAAATGAAAGGAGGGGAAAAAGACAACTTTATAGAGTCGTTCATTCCTTATAATGCCCAATATGTCAAAGAAAAACATTGCCATGCGTCAATGGTTAGCACCTGGTTCAGTTTTGACCAATTGAAAAGTTGCCAATTGTTTATTGCATTTAAATTAACCTCTAAAAATTACCCAGGTTGAGAACTATTATTTTAGACAAAAAATAAAAATTATGTGATCAATTTCATTCTTTCAATGTAGATATTTTAATAGTACAGTATTATTATTTTCTCTCAATCGCCTACGAATATATCATACTGAAATGACTAGCAATACATGACGAGCAAAAATAAATAAGCAGTCTCACAAATAAAAAAAACATGGAGCATGTCCTTTTCATGTGAAACAAGCCACGATTAGATTTAGATATCATACAATTATACAACCACTGAATCACTTTCAGCTTTATAAGTCAATCGCGGTTGCTAGATTTGCTGTGATCTTCCTATAATTTTAAAAGCATTAACATTACATTGTTTCGCACACATGAAGCACAGGCCTCGTCTCGGACGTTCCGCAGGGCCGGTCTATCGCACATGATCGCACCCCGTTCGCGTCTGTATAGGCATTCTCATGTTCAGGGGCAACTGAACCAGCTACCAGGCAAAAGTTCACTTAAATAAAGAAAAAAGTGGCATCCGAGTTTGAAATGAGGTATTAAAAAAGCGCCAAAAAGAGAGTGAACTTCACTTACCCGTACAGCGGTTGTCTGAGATGTCTTCTTCTTCTTCAATCTTCAGCGGGAGAAATTTCAAAAGACGCATCACGTGAACCAACCAGAAAAGCTGCTGTTACCATGGAGATCGCGCCGAAATAAAACAATAGTTGACTGCAGTTGTTTTAAATAAACTGTTATTTCGAAGAAAAAAAATCCAGATATTACATTTTTAACATGATTTTGTGGTGCTTAAAATAAAAAGTATGGAAAACTTAGACTTGGATGTGGATTCGTTTTTTTTATTTTTTTATTACAAATGTATATTAAAAAAAACAAATTCAAATAAATAATAGGTCTAATACTTAAAAAAAATCATAGGTCTAATACTTATCATGTTAGTAAATGTATATTTTTTAATGATACAGCATTTTGTAAACATTGCTGAAAACTAAATACTATATTTATTCATTATTAATCATTTTTTTAAACAATTGGACATATATTTTTTCACTGACTCATTTAAGTCAATTATTATTATTATTATTTATTATTAAAATCTTAACACCTTTTTCAGAGGGTTCGGGGTGGGGTATAATCTTGCCTTGAAAATATAGTAGCAGGCTTATAATTGTCCAGTACACAGAATATGGCCCATAATCGCTACACTGATCTGGGCCACATACCTCCCATCCACAATCGGCCCAAAAGTTGTCTGCCGTCATGCAGTGCCATCATTGCCACACTTGGCCCACAGTTGGCTGACAAGATGTGGGCCACACACCTCCCATCCACAATCGGCCCAGAAGTTGTCTGCCGTCATGCACGCAGTGCCATCATTGCCACACTTGGCCCACAGTTGGCTGACATGATGCATGCCATTGCCGGCAACACGCCAGCAGTGCCATGATGAGGCCACATTTGGGCCAAGTCTGTTTGCTATGTGGGTTATAGTGCAACTTAGCCTAGTACCATAAAATCCACTAAAATATTAAATAAAAGAACATTATCGAACTAAACCGACTTGCAAAGAGCTTTGTGCTGGAAAACAAGAGAAATGGCCTACTGAAGAAGAAAGTCTTTTTTTAAAGTGTGTATTTAAAATATCCAACACCATTTGATATGCAGATTTAATATCACCGATATCCCTCCTTAAAATCCCTAACTTCCCTGAACTGATCGATTCTCAAAATTAATATCCAGATATAATGTGCCTCAGTTGAGCGGCAGATGTTTTCTTCATGAACGCGAGATCATAATGGAGTAAATAATAAACTTTAATGCAGACCACTGTCTTCTAGTAATGTATTCAGATGATGTGTCGTTTTTTTTAAGCAAAGCCAAAATGTTTGTCTATTCAGGAAAAATGTACATAATGTTCTCAAGGAATAATGATCAGCTTCTTTAAAACCTGTCGCTGATTTCCAAGTCTTATTATAAACAACGATCAATAACTTAGCTTACTGTACGTGCAGAATTTCATTATGACAATTATTTCTGTTGTTGCAGAACCGGTTTAAATGAGGTGAGTGAACCTCGTTTGCATCATTACTGATGAGTTTATTATCGGTGCTCATTTACAGTTCCTGATCCTGAAGCACGTCTGATTTCTCCACGTTATTTATGAAATTGTTCTTTTGTTGTCCTGCATCACCAGTGTGGGTTAGATCAGAGATGTGCATCTGAATACTGAGCAGCGTTTGCACTGGTTAGTCCGAGCGCGGATGAATCGCATATCTGTGATTTCGCAGGTTTGACCTTCAACTCTCTCTGTCACTCACACACTGATCCAAGAACATGTGTTCCAGAAGTCTCGCACCTTTCACATTAGTTTTATTTGATTTATTATTATTTTTCATTTTTTTTTTTTTTTTTTTGCTTTAATAGGCTATATATGGCGTTCAAACGTTTGGGATCAGTAAGATTTTTTTGTTTTTAAAAGAAGTGGAATACAAAATACAGTAAAAAATGTGAAATATTTTTGTAATTTAAAATAACTGTTTTCTATGTGAATATACAGTAAAGTGTAATTTATTCATGTGATTTTCAGCATCATTACTCCAGTCTTCAGTGTCACATGATCCTTTAGAAATCGCTCTAAAATGAGGATCTGATGATCAAGAAACATTTGTGATTATTATCAATGGTGAAAACAGTTATGGACAATTTCTTCAGGATTCTTTGACAAATAGAAAGTTCTATTTCATTTATTTGTAATAGAATCTTTTGTAACATTATATAAATGTATTTACTGTAACCTTTGATGAATGTAATGCATCTTTGCTGAATAAAAGTATTAACCCTCTACTGCATGCATTTTGATGGCACGTGGATAAAAATTATTCCACATCATTTCTTGGCTCATTTGGGAACATTTTATTGATTTATTGAAAATTTTCCCTCCCCTGAGCAAAACAAAAATCAAAATTATTTTCCAAAAATGTCAAGAAATCATTTAAGTAAAGAGGGAAAAACACTTGAACCTTATCGATATATTTTATTTGATACAGACATAGGTTTGTATCATGTATTGCGAGGTCATATTGTGTACTTTATGTATAATCATCCCATAAACTATAGAAAAAAGGGTTCTATGTATAGCATAGGGTTCTTTACTCAACTCCAAAAGACATTTTATGCTAAAAAAGGTTCAATAATGACAAGAAAGAACACTTCTGGCACAAAGGTTCTTTAAAGACTATTATTCGTTCATATATTATTCTGCAACATTTTGTAGTTTTAATTAAATTACGGTTTATTAAACTGTTGTAGTAACTTAATATCACATTTTTATCATGCAGATTTTAACTGAAATGGCACTCTTTTTGTGATATTGATTAATTAAATTTTTTAACCCCTATATCTTGAATTTTGTGATCATATTCACATGCATTGCATTTTAGGAGTTCCAAATACGTGGCGCTTTAGAACCTTTGAAGGTTCTATGTAGAACCTTTTCTTCTAAGAGTGTATAGCCAAAAGTATTGGGACACCCCTCCAAAACATTGAATTCAGTCGTTCAAATCACTTCAGTATAAAATAAAGCAGCTATATAGGCTTACAGACGATTCAACACATCTCAGTGAATTCAAGCTTGGGACTGTGGTGCCACCAGTGACATTTCCTCACTACTGAATTTTCCAAGGTCAACTAGTGGTATTACAACAAATTGGAAGCAATTAGGAACAACAGAACTTCGTGTGGCCTCCAGCTAAAGGGCAGAGAGCATCATGGGAAACCTATGACTGAGCAGCTGCATCCAAGCCTTGTTACATCACCAAGTGCAACGCATAGCGTGGGATGCACTGGTGTAAAGTCCTGAAAAATACTGACCACAACTTTCAACTCTTGAGCATCAAATCACTCACATGACGCTGAAAATTCAGCTTTGATCACAGGAATAAATGACTGTATATTTTACTATATATTCCCATAGAAAACAACTGATTTACATAATAATAATAATATTTCATTTTTGGCCAGATAAACACAGCCCGGGTGAGCAGAAGAGACTTCTTTTACCGATCCAAAACCTTTGAACGGCAGTGTACATGTATTTAAGTTACTGTAAGAAGTATATAAATATGAAGTCTATTAATCCTCTGATGTTTAAAACCTTTCAGAGTACAATACTGACCTTTGACCTCCACCCATATGCCTTTGTGTTTCTGAAAAAAAAAAAAAAAAAGCCTGTGGATTTGATGTGAAACTCATTTTGGAGCAAAACTATTGAGAATAACGTGAAGGTCGGTGTGTTCTCGCAGGTGTGTGTGTGTGTGTGTGTGTGTGTGAGGAGGAGGAGCTGCAGGTGTATATAAGCATCTCTGAGCATCAGTGGATCAGTGTGTGTGTGTGTGTGTGGAGATGTCTGAGTCTCTGCTGCCCGTGTGTGTTCTCTGTGTGCTGGCGCTCTCAGCGCTCTCGTCCGCGTGCTACATCCAGAACTGCCCGAGAGGAGGCAAGAGATCTGAGCCCGTCAGAGAGGTACTGCACCTTCATCATCATCATCATCATCATCACTCCATCATCGTCATCATCACTCCATCTTCATCATCATCATCATCCAGAACTGCCCGAGAGGAAGCAAGAGATCCGAGCCCGTCAGAGAGGTACTGCACCTTCATCATCATCATCATCATCACTCCATCATCGTCATCATCACTCCATCTTCATCATCATCATCATCCAGAACTGCCCGAGAGGAAGCAAGAGATCCGAGCCCGTCAGAGAGGTACTGCACCTTCATCATCATCATCATCATCACTCCATCATCGTCATCATCATCCAGAACTGCCTGAGAGGAGGCAAGAGATCCGAGCCCGTCAGAGAGGTACTGCACCTTCATCATCATCATCATCATCACTCCATCTTCATCATCATCACTCCATCACTATCACTCTATATATCACTCCATAACACTATATAGAACTTTTCACACAAAAAAAGAGAGTGCAAAATAATAAAATATTTAATAAATAATAAAATATTAGTAAAAAATAAATAAGTGCAAGAACAAAATTTAGCTTTGTCAGTTTTATGTAACTAATTACTAATATATTAATCAAAGAAAATGAAAATAAAAAAATAAATCTCTAACTAGATTTATTATAATAATATCTCCTCCACATGGCATGTATGTAGGCCTAATTCAATTTACATGCTGAAAATATTATTACTAATAATAACAATGTAATTATTTGTGTGTGTGTAGTGTATGGCGTGCGGTCCTGGGAATAGGGGCCGGTGTGTGGGCCCCAGGATCTGCTGTGGAGCCGGGCTCGGGTGTCTGCTCGGGTCTCCAGAGACGCTGAACTGCATGGAGGAGAATCTGCTGCCCGGAGCCTGCGAGTCGAGCGGGTCGCCCTGCGGGGCCGAAGGGGGCCTGTGTGTCGCTCCGGGGGTCTGCTGCCACTCGGGTGAGCAAAACACTCACACACCCTATTTTAACCATCAAAAGCATGGAAAGAACCTTTATGAGGATATATACGCATACAGCATATATGCACATATATGGTAATATATACGCTGCATATATGCATGGCACATATAGGCAATTTGAGGTGCATATATGTGCATATACAGGCCATATAGGTCTCTTTATATCCACATATAAGCCCTATATGTGCATACAAGAGTTTCTTATAGCTCATGGCAGGATCTGGTCATTTTGTAGCTCATGCTGGGTTGTTTTTGAACCCAAATTTGGGTTAAATATGGACAAAACCAAATGTTGGGTTAAAAATGTCATTTCAAACTTTCACTTTCAAATGTACATTTTTTCATTGCATTTTTAACCCAACATTTGGGTTTGTCCATATTTGACCCAAAGCATTTTTAGAGTGTATATGTCACTATACTGCAAAAAATAAATAAATAAATAAAATAAAATAAAATAAAAATGATGTCAGAGTGATATATAATTTCAACTGTATTGCATATATGCAGTTTTTTCTTTCAAAAGCACACAGTGCAAGTAGTGTGTGTCTGAATACACTTCTACTAGTTTAACGAGTTTATACGTGAAGTTTCACTTGCGCAGTTTCACTACGTGAAATCTCTCAGCCCATAGAGAAGGAAATTAATAGTTGAATAAAGCATTTTATTCAAAAATTATTCTCGTCGCTTGATAAACTAAACGTTGAGCCACTGTCGTCACTCAGACTATTTTAATGATGTCTTTCATAACTTTCTAGGCCGGAAAGTTTAAGATTTAATATCTTGAAAAAAAAAAATATATCTTAAAAAATATCTTGATTTGTGTTCCGAAGATGAACGAAAGTCTTCCGGGGTTGAAACAACATGAGAGAGAGAGTCATTTTTGGGCGAACTATCCCTTTAAAATAATTGCTTAATGGCATCTGTTTATGAATGAAGGCCAGTATCATTGATATTACAGCTATGTCTCGATGAAAAAATGATTCATACATTTTAAACATTTATCAGGCTTAAAATTTAACAACTTATAATTTAAGTGAACTTAAAACAAGCCTTACATAAACCCATAATAAACGTCATATTTAACTGTGCCTTTCTGGTATGACACATCCAGAAACTGAATAAGGTTATCAAACAGTCTGCACTGCATAAATATAAATATATAGATTAATCCTTATTAAAGCTACAATTAGTCAAGAGCAGTTTGTATTTGTTTCCTGTTCCCTTTGTTCTTTGGTTATCTTGTCGACAGAGGGAATTAGAGGCTCCTGTCACTTTAAGATCTGCAGGATCTCACACAACTCATTCTCGAACAGCTCTTTACTTTCATTTAAAATTTTATTTAACTCATTTAATACTGTTCTTGTGGGGATACTCGACAAAACGAACATTTTGGCATACATGTGTGTGTTTTTGTTTGTTCAAACGACGAAATAGAGCTCGATACTGGCGCGCGTTGGGTGTGTGTGTGTGTGTGTGTGTGTCAGGAGGATCGCGTGCTTTGTCTTGTCGCGCATAAATGGTTTAAAAGCATTTGCATGAACAAGAGCAGGATCATATGACGCTAGTTTAAAGTCACCTGTTGTTGTTTGTGGTGTTTCATCGCTGACTGACGAGGCCGCGGAGGAGCAGGACCGAGTCTGTGTCGATGCGCGCGTCCGCGTCCAGGAACGTCGCGTGCGCTGCGCGTGCACACTCTAAAGTTCTAGTCGGCGACGAAACGACAGAAACAACTGGTGACTTAATTAATTTTGGCTAAAAATCATAACAAAACGAATTTGAAAGACGAATTTGAACGCATAGGATATTACGCCCGTGGTTAAATAAATAAAATAACATGATATTTCATGTCTCTAGATGGGCTTATTTCTAAATGAGCTGTTCCTCTGGGTCCTAAAGTCAGTTTATTTCTGTGTGCATTCAGACACACATGATTTTTTGGTTAAGTTTTACCATTTTTAGTTTGGATTTCAAGCATTTTTAGGTTTTTCTATGTGTACTGAAGCATTCCTCGCATTCCATTCATTCCTAAGGCGATCAAATTGACCCGCAATGGAAGGATTTTGTTACTTTTTTTAACCCTTGTGCTGCATTAGCTTTTTAACACCGTTGAGTGCATTAAGGACCAAAAATGGCCACATATTAAACATTGCCTAAAATATTATATAATATTATTATTTTCCACTTTTACCAAGTTAAATCTTTTAACCAGCATCAGTCCTCATCATAACTACCAAAAATGTATTCAATTTCAGGATTTTAACCCTTTAATTACCAGTTTTGTTTGCGAAACCATCGATTTGCATAAGAGGAAAAAACACAAAAATTCAATTATTTTCAATAAACTAAATGCAAAGAGAAAACTTTAGATTTGGATTATCACAGTCCCACTTTGCAAAAAATCCCACTTAGCGCGTTAGAGACCAAAAATGGCCACCTATTAAACATTGCCTATTGCCTAAAATAAGGTGCATTTCCACCCATAGGGAATAAATATGTAGTGACATCATCTGGTGGAATACACTATATAATGCAAATATAATGCTTTTGCTTCAAAATGAAAGGATGTTTGTGCAAAAATCATGTTTCATGTATTACTGACAGCCTCAGAGTTAAACAACGTTTTAATGGGTTTCAATGGGCCATTTTTGGTCTTTATGGTGCTGAGTGTTACTATTTGATCTACACAGTGTGTGTTATACATATTTTGCAAAATGGGATCACATTTTTTACATGTATCCAAAAAGTCACAATTTTGCCAAATTTCATACCATTTGCATTAAAACAGCCAAAATGGTCAAAGAAATTAAACTGCAAAAGACCAAAAATGTCCCTAATGCAGCATAAGGGTTAATTTAAACCACAAAACTCCTCGAATCCATAAAAAAATGCTTTGTGTTTATTCGTGGTTCGATTGCGACAAAAGTCCTTATAGGGTCTTGAACCCCTCTGATGAACACTCAATTTATTCCGGGTCAAAATGACCCGAGGGAAGGATGAGGATTAAACATCGTGGCGTATACGTGAAAATGAAAACTGCGTCAGGCTGAAACTAGCGGAATAGGGCCTTTACACACACAGATTAAGCTAATGCGTGTGGTTTATCCGACAGAGGGATGTTCTCTGGATCCAGAATGTTCTGAAGACGTGCGGTTTCTCCCGGCTGAAGACGGCGTTGGACTGAAGAGTGTTTCGGGAGAAATGCTTCTGCATCTGTTGAATCTGGCTTCGAGGAGACAGAGGCCCTTCTGATCGTGATCTGTGTCTGTAACTCACTCACATGTTGCTCAACTTATACATACTGTATGTAGTAAACGGATGTGAATGTGAATCTGGTTTGTCATCGCGGTTCTCTTGTTATTGTAAGCACTTTGGGTCGAGTTCTTTGTCCCCAAAGCAGCATGACCTGTTACTGCCTTTGTATTATTATAATACAGATATTTAATACTCACTTCGCATTGAAAGTCTTGAGAGCAGCCTGTGGGCTTTTCTGGAAGCTCCTGTTGATCCACTAACTGTCTTCGACATATCCTGACAATCAGGTTTGAAACTCTTTTATGGTCTAAAACATAAATCAAGTGCACAGGATAATTAACTTTATGCTTTAATCACTTAAAAAAAAATCTAATGCATTCAAATGGGGACAAAAAGTGTTTTCATGCTAAAGAAATTCAATGAAAGACGCATGAAAGGAATTAAAGCTAAACACAGTCTCAGTTCTACAAGATATGCTTTTGTTCCACTGCAAACCTACATTAAATACAGAATATATATATAAATACTGTCAGGTTGGCTGTATGATGTGCATGATGGAGGAGTAGAGATACAAAATCTTGTTTTTAAGCAATAAATCTAAAAACACCAGTGATGGGCTGTTCGAAATGCCCCTTACCTGTATGATCTTACACTGTACCCACATTGGACCCTCGGTTTGGAAAATGCATGGATGGATGATTCAGCTTCAGCGCCATCTTCTGGCGAGTCCTCACAGTGCATTATGGGTATTCTTGTGGTGAGACGTGGGGTGCAACCATCACAGTGCATTATGGGTATTCATAGCCGTTGAGTGTTTATGGATGATTTATTGCACTTAATAGGCCTATGGGTTTAGTTCATGCGGGGATAAAAAAAGTATCCTGTGTAAAATGTGATACTAATGAATCTTTAATGCTGTGGGCTAATTTTCTGCCAGAGGTCATGGCATCATGGATTCAATCAAATACCAATAGATATAAAATCAAAACCTGACAGCCTCTGCTAGAAATCATATAACGGGTCGGGTTTGGCTCTTCAACAGGACAGGGATCCGAAAAACAAAACAAAAATGTGTCACAAAACCAGCGTCCCAGTCCCTAACCTAATCCCTGTGGAAGACGAGACTGACCTGAGGAGGAGGAGAAGCGCTGACATGGATCTGGGAGTCTGGAGAGCTTCTGTATGGAGGAATGGTCCTTAAGTATTTAAAGTCCCTGTAAAGGCAATTCTAAAAAAACAAAAACATTATAAATGTTAGAAATATATTGCTAAAACACATAATAAAGACGAATGAATTCTGGAGTTAGACTGTTAAACTTTTTTTATTGTGTTCTGGATTTTTTGGGCGGGGCCAAAATGGGCTCCTGGCCCCGCCCCTACTGTCGATGACGCTCTGGAGCCACTGACGCTGGCCCCGCCCCTACTGTCGATGACGCACTGCAGCGACTGACACTGGCCCCGCCCCTACTGTCGATGACGCACTGCAGCCACTGACGCTGGCCCCTCCCCTAACTATATAACTAGAGCACATTCACAGTTCGCCTCTCAATATCAAGTTAGCCTACTGTCATGACAACCCGATCTCATGGAATTCGTACGAATTTTACAAAGTGGCTAATTCGTAACAATTCATACGACCTCACTCGTACAAATTATTACGATTTTGCTACTGTAAATCCTGCATATTTTACGAATTGGCCAATTCGTATGAATTCATACGAATGACCTACCCCTGACCCCGCCCCTAAACCTAATCATCACGTGGGTTTAGACAAATTGTATGAGTTCATACGAGTGAGGTCGTACAAATTAGCCACTTTTTAATCACTCGTACGAATTCGTATACGAATTGGTCGTGAGATAGGGTAGGTCATAGGCTATTATAGCCTATATAGTTGATTTTTACAGCTAACTATGCCTTCGTCACGGAAATGTGTTTATCCTGGATGCCATCACTTACAAAACAGATCGGTGTCCATATTTAAATTTGGACACGCCCCCTGCAGACACGCCCCCCCCCCCCCCCCCCAGCGTTTGAGAGCAGAGAATAATGCACATTTTTTCAAGATTTTTATAGCTTTTTTTATGCACTTGGCGGCTTTTTTACCATTCAAATTTGGCTGGGTGGCTGCTAACAAATTTTACTGTAGTGTGACAAACTCAGAACACACACTTCATTTTGACTTTAATAAAAGGGGACAAAAACATTTTACCAACGTGTTTTGGAGAAAAAACATTTATTTCATTATGTGATTTTCAATTCTTTTACTTCAATGAAAAGTTAGATTTCTGCAATTTTTTAAAGTAAAATATCAAAAGGATTAACAATGCAGATTTATTCTTTTACCGCAATCTTTGATCATAGGCTATATATTTATACCAAGGGGGCAAGGCAAATCATTTAATTCAGCCCATGCAGCACTGCGTATATTTCATCCAGACGCATTTATTTGAGTGCATCCTTTAAGAGGACGTCTATTATTGCATGGAAAAGCTATTTAATAAAAACTGATGATTTTCACATTCGAATGAGCAGGATTTCCTGGAAGATCAAAAGTGAAACAATATTAAAAAAGAAAGTAGCAGAAAACAAGCTTAAACATATACAACACAATTACTGCGACACACCCCGATCGAGACACTCATGACAAGTGACCGTAACAAATCAATTCACACACACCTGAGAAACTCATAAACACACATCGTTACTTTATGTGCTCGTGTCACGCATAACCTATCAGCCGCCCTCACCTGAGCGCAGGAAATGAAGATTGTGCTGCAGGGCAAATGCTTCATTTAAAAGATATTTCATAATGGATTTGTATAGAGTGTTTTCTTTGGTGTGATGTATGAGTTCAGACAGGCCAGGTGATGATGAGGGCGGACCGAACTTGCGTAAGTGTGTTTAAGTGATCTTTGTGTCTTCATTCACTGTCACTACTGATGTTTCCACGATGGAGCTGAAAGCCACTTCTCTCCTTCTGCTCACGTGTGTCGCCATCATCATCCTCACCGAAGGTCAGAACTGCCAATATAGACAAAACATGATGCTTTTCCTCAGTGTTTCTGTCTGGTTTTCCAGCACAAATATCCAAACATTCTTAAATCAAGATATATTTACTGGAGAAGCAAAAAAAAAAAAAGTTTGTTTAATGAAAAACTGATTATAATGAAGTCAGTTTGTTAAAAAAAAACAAAAAACAAGCAAACTGTCTGTCAATCGGTCAGATTATTATTATTTATTTTGCCATTGGCAAATATTTGTACAAACTAACAAATTAAACATCTTTAATGTCTTAATATCTTCAGTCATTTTCTTCTGTCTTGATTTAATATTGTTTAGATATGTGTGCTGGAAAACAAAACAGAAACACAGAAAAAAACATTAATATTTGTAATATGTGAATTATGAATTCTACTCAATGTTTAGTGCAGTTTACTTTATTCACATTTATGCATTTGTTGCTTTTATGCAAAGTGACGCACATTAATGCAATGATTTTTTTTTAATGAAAAACTGATAAAAAATGAAGTGAGTTTGTGCTTAATACATACAATGTGTCTTAATGGGTCAGAAAAAAACACATATTTTCCATTTGAATTAAGTTTATTTTTCTGACTCCATTGTATGTTCTTGTTTTAATCACAAACTTACGAGCTTAACTTTTTGCTTCTTCTCCAGTAAATGCATCTTGATTTAAGAATGTTTAGATGTTTGTTTTCCTCTTTTTACTCTCTTGTAATATATAGACTTCTATTAAACTTTTAGTGCAGTTCACATTCACATTTATGTATTTGTTGCACACCTGCTTTTATCGTAGTGCACATTAATGCAATGCATTGTGTTTCTTTCATTAAGCTTATGCATGGCCTGGGAATCGAGCCCATGATGCTCTACTGAATAGTACATGTCATTATTAAGCTTCTGTAAGTCATAAAGATACAGTAAAATGTGTCGTGACTTGCATCGCTCTGAGCCGCAGAGAATGTAAATCATGCCCTCTATCATTAGCTATAACGTGTCTGTGTTTGTTGTCATGCTTGTTTTCTGAGCTGAAAAACATCGCTGTTGAATCAGTATTATATTGACATGAACACAGATGTTCAATAATAGTAGATCCTGCTTTTTGTTTCAGCCAGTACCAATGCCATTCCCACATGCTGTCTGGCTGTAACCAGGAAAATCCCACTGCAGAAACTGCATCAAGTCCAGAGATACTACCTACAGAGCAGATCTGGCCGCTGTGAGATCGATGCACTCATGTGAGTGTTTATCCTTCACACACACATATGCCAAATTAATCTAAGCCCTCAAATTATACTTTTTTTTTATTTTATTTATTTTATTTTATCATTTTATTGGATATTTTTGGTTATTTTTTATTTAGGCCCTACCTTTAAATGAATAGATTTGACCAATACATAATAAATAAGTCATTTAATCACATTCCACAAAAAAAAAAAAAAAAAAAAACACACAAAAAAACCTCACAATTTCACGCATAAACATGGAAGCTTATTTCCGCCACTGAATAAAAAAAAATTAAAAAAATATTGCGGCTTTTTATCGCACAATTGCGAGATATGAAGTTAGAATTGTGAGAAATAAAGTCGCAAGTAAAAAATGTCGCTAGACTTTTTTCTCACAATTGTGAGTTTATTTCTTGAAATTCTGACATCTTTTCTAAGAATTGTGCGACATAAGGAGTTAACGAGTTATCAGGCCAATTCTAAAGGGAAAAAAAGACTAACTTTAGTCTTTAATAGTTTATATCTCACAATTCTGACTTCACAAGACGCAATTTTGAGTCTATCAATCCATTCTGAAATTATATCTCGCAATTCTGACTTTATGACACGCAATTGTCAGAAAAAAGTCAGAATTGTGAGATAAAAAGTCGCAAGTGCCTTTTTTATTTTTCGTCCTATGGCGGATACAAGCTTCCATGCATAACCCTTTTAATTCAGCTCAAAATATCTGACATTGTGTGACTTTGCCGACCGCTTGTGTTAAATAAATAATATAACATGATATTTCATGACTCTAGATGGCTTTATTTCTTGGGCTCTGAAACGATTAATCGCGATTAATCGCATCATTAATAAAAGTTTGTGTTTTCATAATATATTTATATATATAATACCATGCAAATATTTCTTAAATATATACATGCAAGTGTCTGTATTTATATATAAAAAAGAATTATACACATTACACACATATTAAATGCAAACTTTTATTTTGGATGCGATTAATTATGATTAATCGTTCTATATTGAGTATATGAGGAATCGTTACTTTTCAACCACAACCTCGAATCCATATAATTGTCTGTGTGTATTCGTGGTTCAAGTGCGAAGAAAGTCCTGGGTGTTGGACTCTGATGAACACTATTATTTAAGTTTAATTTTTTTAATGAGTTTCGGGTCAAAATGACCCGTGGGAAGGATGAGTTAAATAAGCACAAACACTAATGAATCATGTGCTTACTTTGTTCCCCGCTCTTCAGAATGCACATCAAAAACAGAAAGATCTGTGCTCATCCCAAACTGAAGAGAGTCTTGGACAAGATCAAGAAGAATCGCAAACACAAGCGACCTTGAATAAGCGAGGATCATCTCTATAATCATGGATCTTGGCAGCTTCAGTAGTTTCTGCATTAGATTGCATTTTTTGCTGATTGTTCCAGACATTATTAACTACAATATACTGTATATATTCTTTGTATGCTCTTCTTTTTTAATGAAATAAAATCTTTTTTTTTTCTTCTTCAGTTTTTTAATATTTCACACTAGTGTAAAAGAAATAATATGAGTCGGATGATAATTTTACCTGATTTGATTAGGTCAACAAACAGTCAATAAATAAATAATATAAGTAAATAATATAAATAATATATAGTAAATAAGTAAATAAGTTGACAAATAGCCTAAAGAAATAAGTAAATAAACAATCAATCAGTAAATAAATAATAAATGTCAATAAATAAATGTATAAATAAACAATAAATAATCAATCAATAAGTCAATAAATAAATAAACAATACATAATCAATCAATAAGACAATAAATAAATAATCAATCAATCAATACGTCAACACATAATGCAGTCAATAAATATCAATCAATAAGTTAATGTCAATAAATAAATAAACAATAAATAATCAACCAATCAATAAACAATAAATAATCAATAAGTCAATAAATAAAGAAAAAATAGGCCTACAGAATTAATAAGTTAAAAGTTGATAAATAGCCTAGCAGAATAAATAAACAAAAAAGTAAACAACAATAAATAAAACTGTCACTTTAAACGCGCGTGCTCGTTACAGCAGGATGGATTCTGATTGGCTGCCAATGTTGTTATCGTTCATTATCTGGATAAAATCATTCTGAAAGTGATCACATCGATCGCTTTTCTATCGTTTCTCTATGCCATTATCCAGCTGTGAGAATATCGTCCTTGTGTGTGAACGACTTTAAATGGCATAGAAAAATTATGTAAGAACTGGATTTAAATATAAAAATAAACGTATGAAACGCAGTTTAAAGGAGCAATGTGTGACTTTTAGCGACATCTAGTGGTTCGGTTGCGAGTTTGCACCAGGTTTGCACTAAGGGCTCCGCCCACTGCTCACCCCTCCCTTTCGAAGAAGCTACGGTTGCTAAAACGGGACAAACATCTCGTCGGCTGAGACAGCAGAGAATAGCCAGAGTAAGCCAAGAGTGTGTAACATTGTCACTGTTTCTGTACCACAGTCCATTATAAACCACATCATGAATACTGTCTGTTTACAAAGCCATAGTCAGGTGAGGATCAAGGGTTTTAATATATAATTTAATAAAATAATAATCAGCTGATTGTCTCACAAACGTAACCAGCAGCACATTTCTCCACACATACTGTAGCAAACCCATAATACAGCGAGGGAGCAGCTATATATTTTTTCTAAGAGGGTAGTAATAGTTTAGCTGGCTAATATGAGCTGTTACTGTGGCTGAGCTGGGACGCGTCCGCATGAGTCCAAAGGTCGGAAGTGCGCGCGCTGTTACAATCATGTCATCTCCGCATCCCATAGATACTATTTACTACACACAATAGGCTTTTTTTCTCTGATTTTTAAAATTCTTCGCGATCGACTTGAGTGATAAAAGACTTTAGTAAAAGTCTCTATCGACGGGTTAGTGATTCCTGTAACGTACTGTTTTACGGTCAATGACATGAATACTAATCATCAGCTGTCTCACGTAACAGCACATCTATCCCCAACATAACAAACCCATAACACAGCGAGGGAGAACTAAGTTACATGAAACAATCCCAACTACATATTTTACACCACTCACAAGGGAAAAGTCACTACTCACGGAGTGTAAGGCTAGCTTCCAGCTTTCCGCTACTTCTCTTTCAAGGTAGTGATGAAACGCGTTCTGTAGCGCTGTTTGTTCGCGTTCGGCTACGGTAGGAATATGACGTCACAACATGGCGACCTTCATAGAAGGGGATTCCCGCGGTTATGGAGCTATTAATGTCTCATTCTAAGGTAATAAAAACATTACGGCTAATTAAGTAAGTTCTTTATACACCACTGAAAACATAGTTATGGATGTCATATTGCATTTCTGTTAATAGATACTCAACTTTGTTACACATTGCACCTTTAAGCTTTCTTTTACTGTCTATGTTCTAGAGTCGGTTTTGTAAGAAGTTTTTACTTCCGCATTTGAAAACCGCCAAACCGGACGTGACGCACCATGAGGCAAACTTACTCACCCTCAAGTTTCAAACCTGTATGAATGAACACAAAAGAAGATATTTTGAGGAATGTCGGTATAGACAGTGATGGATTGACTTCCATAGTTATTTCTTCAAAATAGCGTATTTTGTGTTGAGCGGAAGAAATAAATTAATAGAGGATTGAAACAACTTGAGGATGAGTAGCCTAATATGTTGACAGCATTTTCATTTTTTAAGTGAACTATTCCGTTAACTCTGAAAGTGTGACACGGAGACGCCGTTCATTTCTCTTCTGAAGATTGAGATCATGAATATGACTAATGAACTTAAAATTAAGCGTAGGCGCAGGAAAAAACAATCGTTTGAGAATGCATGACGTAAGAAATAGGCCTAATAATTATAGGTTCACAAAGAGCACAAATGAAGACACGTAGACTTATATTAATGTAAGCGACATTTAATGTTAGCCTACTTGTCAATTAATAGGCTATAATGATTATTGGACTGCATAATATGAATTAAAAGTGATTATAATTCATATAATGTAAATAAATATCAGCAAAATATGAGCAATTTTGTCGTCTAAAAATTTGTTTTCACTGTAAACTGCTTTAATTTGTAGCGAGATCAGGGAGCGTGGCATTATGACATATAGGCTACGTCACTGGTCCAGTTTTGGCCTGCGAATGTCTGACCCAGAATAAGTTTGTGTTTAAATGGAAAGAAAAGCAGTTTATCCGAACCAATCCACCTTCCTGAGCTCGAATAACCAGTTTGGTCTAACTAATCTCGAATTTACCTGATTAATAGTAGTGTAACATGACCCAAGGGGTAAATATTACAGTAGCAACTGAAACCAGCTTTGTGCAAAAACAGGCCACTGGTGGACCAGTTTCCAAATGTTTCGAACACCTGAAATTGAGAGTCAGATGATCAATGACACTCGTTTACAAAATATTACTGCAGGCAACTTTTTAGAACAACAATGGTGTTGTTAACATGGACAGATTGATGAAAAGCTCAAACGTAGAGATTGATGCTTACCTGGAATCATTACTGAACACTGAACAGCGCATACTGTGGCTCACAAGGGAATGACGTCGATTTGGTGGCATCCACTGACATCTAGTGGCGAAATCAGGAACAGGCCAATTTTATTTCAACTGCAGCAAACATACTTTTATTAATTTCTTTTTTATTATTATTTATTAATATCATTAGGGCCTAATAAGATATACCAAAACTTGATTTCTTTCACAGTGGTGGAAACTGAATAGGAGACTACATATATTTTTTGTGTTCCCATTTGCTTAAATAGCAAAAGTAAAACTCCACATAGTGATTTCACAACTTTCAAAAAGAGGAAAAAGAGATTAATAATGAAAGATTAATAATGGTAGTCAGAAGAAAGATGTCAACTTCACCGCCACTCCCACAGCGGTATGACTAGTTTATTGTAATTTGATGCGAAAGTAATAGGCTACCTTTGCATAAAATTACAATAAACTAGTGATGTGAGTAATGAACTCACATATTATAATTATATATATATATATATATATATATATATATATATATATATATATATATATATATAATTCCATATATATATATAATTTTGCATGATTTACGATGTTGATGATGATGACCGTTAAATCGCGTCATCGCAGTTTGTGAAAAGGGCGGGCTTCAACAAATCACAGACCGTTTCCGCGCCTCTAAACCCCGCCCTCTCTAAGACCACACCCCCTGTCATATTAGTTATTAGTCATTCTACGAGAGCTGTCGTTCCTCAGTCGTTCCTCTCACAATTCATGAATAATTATTAAATAACCTGTTTAGTGTGTGTACACTTCGGGTTCAGCAACAGCATGTTAGTCTCCAGACCGCCGAAGAAAGAGAGAAAACTATGAGGATTAATGGAGACTAAAGAAACCGAAAGAAAGATGATGTTAAACGACGACATTAAACACACGAAATTCATGAAGTTTTTCTCCGCCGTGTTTTACGCATGTTGTTCGTTTTTCATCATCGTGGTGAATAAATGTATTTTAACCCAGTACAAGTAAGTGTCAACATCCGGGTTTCATAATTCATGCTCATGTTTATATGTTGTTCATTCATAGGCCTACATAATAACATTATGATTCATTCATTCAATCAATGTGGTGTTTGTTGTTGTATTTGGTAGGTTTCCCTCATTTATGTTTCTTGGAATTGGGCAGGTGAGAAACATTTTTAAAAAATAAATCAAAAGTTATTTCATTAACAACACACGAAATCTATCAGTTTTTATTTTGTCTTTATTTTGTCATAGATGGCAGCAACAATCATCATTCTGTTTGTTGCCAAAAAGAACAAAGTGATCCATTTTCAGGACTTTGACAAAACTATCCCTGGAAAGGTAATGTAATGTGTCATTTTGTTTTTAATCACACTTATCACACCTCTTTGCTCATTGATAATATTATTTTTATATAGATTTTTCCTTTGCCATTGCTGTATGTGGGCAATCATGTGACCGGACTGGGAGGAACAAAGAAACTGAGGTAAATAAATCAGAAACACAAGAGTTTTCCATAAAAAGAACAAAGTTCCATTTGTTAACGTTAGTTTACTGCATTAACTAACAGGGAAATTTAGTATTAACACATTAATTAATCTCAGTTAATGTTAATTAATGTTCTAATGCATTATTAAAATCTAAAGTTGTACTTACATTATTTAATGGACCTGAACTAACCATGAACAGTTGTATTTCTAAGGGATGCGCAATAAATTGGTTTCAGCCGATATATGTTGTTATCTGATATCCGAGAAAATGTGTCTGATATATTAAAGCCGATTAATAATGTATTTTTCCTTCAGCTGAGACTCTTCAGATGTGCATTATTCAACATAATGTTTTTAAATTACTTAAAATATGATTGAAAACACTTTACAGTGAAGTACAACTAACGTGTGTCATATCGGTTACATAACATCATAATAAGAACATTAAAATTGAATGCTAAGGACATGGCTTTTGTAATCAGGCTCTCTGGAAATTATATAAAAATTTGGATTTAGATTTATCTGCCAATATATCGCTAATAAGGAATTATCGGTTATCGGTATTGGCCAAACTTTTCAAATCGGTTTTGGAATAATCTATTGACAAAAAAGTTACATAATGTACCTTAAATGTAAAATGTGACACTCGTATGAAGATGATGTTCTTGTGTTCCTCAGTTTACCCATGTTCACCGTACTCAGAAAATTCACCATTTTACTGACAATGATCATGGAATCAAGGATACTGAGGTATGTACTCTCATTTATAATATTATAATAATATTATTACATGCAGAGACGTAGTCTTTATCGTTATGGTCGTAATTACTTTATTATAATTTATAATATAATTATATTAATGATTCAAATGTTCATCTATCTATAAATTACAGGAATGTCTGTGTGTGTGTGTGTGTGTCTGTTATTCGCATATCTCTTGAACCGTTAGTCCTATGGATTTCAAACTTGACGGGTGTCTTGCTACGGGCGCGAGTAAGTCCAGTGCCGAGTTTGACGTTGTTTGGATGAGAAATGTAGATATCGTTAAATATATCGGTAAAATAAGCACACATTGAAGATGTTTAGAAGGTTGTGGTTTAAAAAGAAACAATCTGTCATAAACACTCACTCAGCTATGCACTAATACAAATATTACTGAACTTTTGCTGTGTAATTATAACAATGAGCACTCAAACACACCAATTACTAAAAAACATTATAAATTTCAGGTGAAACTCAGAAAATTAGACTATGGTGCAAAAGTTCATTTATTTCAGTAATTCAACTTAAAAGGTGACACTAATATATTATATAGACTCAATACATGCAAAGTGAGATATTTCAAGCCTTTATTTGTCATAATTGTGATGATTATGGCTTACAGATATGAAAACTTTTTCACAATATTCTAATTTTAATCATCAAAATTATAACAAATAAAGGCTTGAAATATCTCACTTTGCATGTAATGAGTCTATATAATATGTTGAAATACTGAAATAAATGAACTTTTGCACCATATTCTAATCTTCTGGGTTTCTCCTGTATAAATTATGCAACCATTGTAGTTCAATTTTCCATATTTATTGTATGTCATTATGTCAGTATCAGTATTTGTTGTCTACCATGCACAAATAAAAATGTCACTGAACTTTTCTTGTATAATTGTAACAAACACACTAAAACTGATTTTGCACGAGCACTGCACTAATAATTATAGAATTGTTACGTCCATAGACGTATTCTTTATTGTTACGGTCCATGACAAGAGCTGTTTTCTTTAATGTGTTTATTTGTGTGCTTTTTTCTGTGTTTGATGATTAAAATTAATGATATTTTTTATAGTTACAAAAAAAATTGTTATTTTTTTCAAATGATGCTTAAACTGTGTGTATGTGCAGAAAAACCTTCCCGTCGTCGCTGGTGTTCAGTGTTCTGGCGATAGTTCTGGGCGCTCTGATCGCAGCGAGGTACAGTTGAAGAACACACAAATCAATGTTCATGCAAATAAACACAGCATGTTTTCAATGAATGAGGCATTTATATAGCGCTTTTTATATGCGTTACTGTACCCAAAGCGCTTTACAATCATGTTGGGGTTCACAGAGTTTTCAATGAGCACACCTTTAATTATTACATTGTTTAAATTCATACATTTTTCGCTCTCTGTGATTTTGTATATGTACATGTGAGTTTCCTCTGATTTCACATCACTCTGAATTATAATACGCACTCGTGGATTTTCTGTAAAGCTGCTTTGAAACGATGTATATTGTGAAAAGCGCTGTATAAATAAATGTGACTTGAATCTTCAGCTCGGATCTGTCCTTTAATGCGGAAGGCTACACGTTTGTTCTGCTGAACGACGTCTTCACGGCCGGCAGTGGCGTTTACACCAAGAAGAAACTTGGAATGGAGGTACTTTATGACGGCATTAGTTATCAGGATGTTTCTGTAAATACAGGTGAAACTGGAAAAATTAGAATATAGTTCATTTATTTCAGTAATTCAACGTAAACGTGAAACTAATATATTATATAGACTCATTACATGCAAAGTGAGATGTTTCAAGCCTTTATTTGTTATAATTGTGATGATTATGGCTTACAGATATGAAAACCTTTTCACAATATACTAATTTTTAATTTGGGGTTAAAGCCATAATCATCACAATTATAACAAATAAAGGCTTGAAATATCTCACTTTGCATGTAATGAGCCTATATAATATATTAGTTTCTGAAATAAATAAATTAACTTATGCACGATATTTTACTTTTTTGAGTTTCACCTGTAATAATGCAATTATAACTTGAGAACTGTTGCTTTGAAAACTTTACAACAGCCAAACCCAACGCAAACACTTCTTTCTGTCATTACAGGAGCTCGGGAAATATGGAGTTTTGTTTTATAATGCATTTATCATTATTATACCAACTGTGCTGGTGAGCGCTTACTCTGGAGATTTACAAAAGGTGAGTGAGAACATGAAGATAAAATCAATAATTAGAGAATATTAACATATGTTCCTCCTTGTTTTAAGGCCCTTGCCTTTGAGGGATGGCTGTCTTTTACATTCATATTTTATTTTTTACTGTCTTGTGTCATGGGGTGAGTCTGACTTATGATGTTTTTAAAATTGGATGATATATGGATTTATAAATAACTACAATCTTATATCCCGTTTCAGGTTTATTTTGATGTATTCTATCATCCTCTGCAGCTTTTACAACACGGCACTGACAACGACAGTCGTTGGAGCGATTAAAGTATCTTCACTAATTATATTTATTATTTTAATGTACACTACTGTTCAGAAGTTTAGGGTCTGTAAGATTAATGTTTTTATTCATCAAGGACGCATTAAATTGATCAAAAGTGACAGTAAAGACATTACAAAAATAAATGCGGTTCTTATGAAATTTCTATTCATCAAAGAATCAGTTTCAACACTGATAATAATCATAAATGTGTCTTGATCATCAGATCCTCATATTAGAGTGATTTCTGAAGGGTCATGTGACACTGAAGACTGGAGTAATGATGCTGAAAATCACAGGAATAAATTACACTTTACTGTATACTCACATAGAAAACTGATGATTTGTCAAACTCAGTTCCTGGAGGGCCACAGCTCTACAGAGATTAGTTCCAACCCTGCTTCAACACACACACACACACTTGCAGTTTTCAAATGAGCCTGAAGGACTTGATTAGCTGATCAGGTGTGCTTAATTAGGGTTGAAGCTAAACTCTGCAGGGTTGTGGTCCAGTTTGACACCCCTGATTTTCATTATAATAATATTTCACTGTTTTTATTATTTTTATTAAAAAGTCTTACAGATTTCAAACTTTTGAATGGTTGTTTATTCAAAGTGTTTACATTTGAGATGCACGATATATTGTTATCGGCCCGATAAGAAAATGTGGCAGATATATTGAAGCTGATAAATAATGTATTATTTCTTTGAGCTGAGACTCTTCAGATGCACACAGTTCAACAATTCTTATGAATTGCTTGAAATATGATTGGAATCACTTCAAAAAAGGAAAATACAGTGAAGTGCAACATGTTCTGTCATATCGGCTTCTTAAGATTATAATGAGTACATTATAAGTGTGTTTGGATCGTGGTTTTTAATTGTGAGACTTTTGTTTTTCTTAATCAGGCTCTCAAATTACTTTAAAAAATAAAGCTTTTAGAATATAAAGCTTTTAAATATAAAGAGTTATCGTATCGACCAAAATTTGGGTCTAGATTTATCGGCCAATATATAGTTTTTTAAATATAAAGAGTTATCGTATAGGACAAAATTTGTTTCTAGATTTATTGGCCAATATATCGGTTATCAGCTTTTAAATATTAAGAGTTATCGTATCGACCAAAATTTGGATCTAGATTTATCGGCCTTTAAATATAAAGAATTATCATGCAAAATTTGGATTTTGATTTATCGGCCAATATATCGGTTATTGGCTTTTAAATATAAAGAGTTATCGTATCGCCCAAAATTTGGATCTAGATTTATCGGCCAATATATCGGTTATTGGCTTTTAAATATAAAGAGTTATCGGTATCGGTCAAAATTTGGATCTAGATTTATCGGCCAATATATCAGTTATCGGCTTTCAAATATAAAGAGTTATCGGCATCGACCAAAATTTGGATCTAGATTTATCGGCCAATATATCGGTTATCGGCTTTTAAATATTGAGAGTTGTCTGTATCGGTTAAAATTTGGATCTAGATTTATCGGCCAAAATACTTCACTTATCGACTTTCAAACATAAAGAGTTATTGGTATCGGCCAAAATACTTCGGTTATCGGCTTTTAAATATAAAGAGTTATCGGTATCGGTCAAAATTTGGATCTAGATTTATCGGCCAATATATCGGTTATCGGCTTTTAAATATAAAGAGTTATCGGTATCGGTCAAAATTTGGATCTAGATTTATCGGCCAATATATCGGTTATCGGCTTTTAAATATAAAGAGTTATCGATATCGGCCAAAATTCGGATCTAGATTTATCGGCCAATATATCGGTTATCGGCTTTTAAATATAAAGAGTTATCGATATCGGCCAAAATTCGGATCTAGATTTATCGGCCAATATATCGGTTATCGGCTTTTAAATATTAAGAGTTATCGTATCGACCAAAATTTGGATATAGATTTATCGGTCAATATATCGGTTATCAGCTTTCAAACATAAAGAGTTATCGTATCGACCAAAATTTGGATATAGATTTATCGGCCAATATATCGGTCATCGGCTTTTAAATAGTAAGAGTTATCGGTATCGACCAAAATTTGGATTTTGATTTATCGGCTTATATATCGGCTTTCAAATATAAAGAATTATCAACATTTTCAGATCGGTGCATCCCTAATTACATATAGTTTATCCATCATATGTTCATTAGGGCTTTCATAAGTCATCTTGTTCCCTCTCAGAATGTTGCTGTGATGTATATCGGCATGTTTGTTGGTGGAGACTATATCTTCTCATGGACGAACTTTATAGGCCTGAATATATGGTAAGAAACGCCTTAAAGTCATATTTCCTCTGCATGGCTGACGTCCGTCTCCTAACGCTCGAGTTTCTCCACGTTTCAGCATCTCAGCGGGACTGATTTACTCCTACATCACGTTCAGCGGCAGCTCCTCGGAAGGAGCGAACCCGTCCGAACACACAGCGATCCGCATCACAGACGACCATTCCGAGAAAACATGATACTACAGTTTGCATCTCAATGTTTAGCCTTTTTTTTATTTAAATTTTGGGAGGAAAATCACTTGCTGCTCGACGAACATACAAACCTGTTCCATGTTTTATACCCTTAATTAAATAAAAACAAACATGACGACCAAGAACGATGTATATCATTTAATTAGGACTTGAAGTGCTAACACACTAAGTTCGGCTAATGAGTAAAAAAAAAAAGCCAGCTTACAAAATTTACAAAGTCCTTTCAGCACAGCGAACACAACGTCTCAAAAACAAAACACATGATTACATTCTGCTGTCGTGACGTAATCGCCTGGGATCGTTTCGCTTTTACACGGTACACCATGCACGGCTTTCTGAGGGTTTTTTAGGGGGAATATATTACTTCACTTATAAAATGGAGAAATAAACTCAATAAGTCATATATAAACAAAAAAAAATGTCCAATTAACTCTCTCAAAAACATGCATTCACCAAATGAAGAGGAAAGACGCTGATTTTAACTGCATCAAGCATGAAATCTGCGAATGCATTTAATCCAAAGAACATAATACGAACTACTAAATTACACGTGAACAGAATGTAGTGTTACGGATTATGAAGACACCGAAATAACAAGTGCCGTTTCCCATCCAGAATCTCATTCGATCGTCTCTCTTTGGAAGTGTCTATAGTTGAGCTATTGATGTGAGACAAATAGTAATAGATTAATATTGTAAGTGCTTCAGTTTATAGGGTTTTTACCCATGAACTCTAACGCTAGCGTATAAACGTGTACCTCTGCGACACATAGATGGCATTTTAAAGCTGGTTAGTTTGACGTTATTGCAAAGCCTGAGCCCTCATCGCCTACGGCTGACAGCAGGTGGCGCTCAACACTGCTTTAAATAGAATAAATACATGATTAAACGTGACCAATGTGATGGAAGCGAACCGGACTAATGCGCATCTACGTACAGATGAAACTGAGTATGGTGCAAACGTTAATTTATTTCAGTAATTCAACTTAAAAGCTGAAACTAATATATTATATAGACTCATTACATGCAAAGTGAGATATTTCAAGCCTTTATTTGTTATAATTGTGATGATTATGGCTTAAACCCCAAATTCAAAATTTGAATATTGTGGAAAGGTTTTCTTATCTGTAAGGCATAATCATCACAATTATAACAAATAAAGGCTTGAAATATCTCACTTTGCATGTAATGAGTCTATATAATATATTAGTTTCAGCTTTTAAGTTGAATTACTGAAATAAATTAACTAGTTTCACCTGAATACATGAAAGCCAGCCTTTAACTACACGATCCTTCGTAAACAAGTCTTCATCTTTAGCAGGTCGATCAGCGCACCCTGTTTCAAAACACACACACACACACACTAAAATCCTTTTAAAAAATAACACGCACAACAACTCCACCCACAAACCCAAAAAGAAAAACACTCATGACATGTACACAAAGTGCTCAACGAAACAAAAAACAAACAAAACGACGTCCCACCTGCTTATCAAGCGGAGAAAACAGAACAACATTCTTCATAATGATATTTATCTACCATCATAGCAGCCTAAAGGTACAATAGGAAGCAAAATAAGGTGCTTGTAGCTTATACGACGCGAGGAAAGTCCACGTCTGGTGTTCTCCTCAGGCCGAGAGATTGTTAGCTAGCTCGATGAGCGCGAGCGCACCGTGTAGACGCTCTCTCTGCTCTTGGAGACGCCGGCGTGCCGTTCCCGCGTTCTTCTCGTCCTCTTGCTCGTCGTCTTCTCCTTCGTCCGATGGAAGGAAGTCTAGAGGATCCTGCTGTTCCTGATCCTCGATAGTGGCTTTACTCAGAGTCTTTCCTTTCTCCGGCGGGGGCGACCGCTGTTCCCTCGTCTGCCAGTATCTGACGAAACAAGCGCAACCGGGGTTACCATCATCGTTAAATAAAAAGATCTTAAACCTTCAAAAAGATCTTTGCCACACGTATATATTGAGGCATTAAAGGGTTAGTTCACCCAAAAATGAAAAATTAAAATTCTGTCAGTATTTCCTCACCCTCATGTTGTTCCAACCCCGTAAGACCTTCGTTCATCTTCGCAACACAAATTAAGATATTTAAGATATTAAGATCGCTCCATAGGCTTCTTGAGGGAATGACTCTTGCTGGCCTCGAAAAGTCATTAAAGACATCGTTAAAATAGTCCAAGTGACTACAGTCGCTCAATCTTAACTTTATCAAACGTCGAGAACACTTTTGTGCGCAAAAACAAACAAAAATAAGGACTTTATTTCAACTATTCACTTCCTTCTCCATGAGCCTGTAGTCAGTTAACGTAGTGTGATTGCGTAAAGCTACGTCACACGAAGGCTCACTATTGGCCGACGCTGGTCATGTGTGTGTGATGCGTGTGACGTACAATAACAGAAGCTTACGCTATTAAACTAGTAACCTGACTCGCGCAGAGGGAGAAATAAACAAATAGTTGAAATAAAGTCATTATTTTTGTTGTTTTTTTGCGCACAAAAGTGTTCTCGTCGTTTGATAAACTTAAGATTGAGCCCCTGTAGTCACTTGGACTATTTTAACGATGTCTTTAATGACTTTTCGATGCCAGCGAGAGTCATTCCCTCAAGAAGCCTATGGACTGTATGCAGGAGCGATCTTAATATCTTAAATATCTTAATTTGTGTTGCGAAGATGAACGAAGGTCTTACGGGGTTGGAACAACATGAGGGTGAGGAAATACTGACAGAATTTTCATTTTTGGGTGAACTAACCCTTTAATACTGAAATATAGAATACACAAAACTACTGAATGAAAAGTCCCACATCAAAAAACAAGAATTGTTGTGATTTCAAGTCCCTCAGTGGTGAAAATCAAGCGTTTAATGTTGTTTTTGTGTGTTTAATATGCTTTAATACAGTATTTCCTCCTTAAAACTGCAGTGAACCAAAGACAGTCTCAAAAACACGCTTTGAAATCGCTGGTGTTTCTGACGCCACAAACCACCTTGTAACAAATCAGATCAACGTGTGATCGTCTCTCTGAGTGAGGGAGTGGAGGCGGGGCTCATTTGCATATTCATAGAACCACGCATACTAAATGAGGGAAGGGTTTGCCTCAAACTCCTAATTATAGTTAGTAAGGTAGTTGTTAAGTTTAGGATTGAGGGATGTAGAATATGATCACGGAGATGAGAATAAGGCATTAATATGTGCTTTATGAGAACTAATAAACAGCCAATATCGTAGTAATATGAATGTTAATATGCAACTAGATCATAGTGAGAATTGGACCCTAAACTTAAGTGTTAAAGTTGAAAAACATAAACTTAACGAAAATGAGAAACGTAGATTAGCACTAAAAATAAATACATAATTGTTCAATATTTTTGGGGATGGACCAGTTATTATAGTACTATATATTATATCCAACTGCAGGAATGCATGTTCTCAGAAATTACAGTCTAAAAGAAAAATGTAAAATTATTATTATTTCCAGCATTATAAGCACAGAGCTTAGGTGAATTATGCACAACAAAAACATAACACTTGTGTGTGTTTATCGATACAATATTGCGATACTATGCCACCCGTAATCAACATGTTTACCAATAAACAGAAAACATTCGCATTCATATCGCACACTTACTGAGATCATGAGCTCTGGTGTGTATCTCCGCCCCCTTTTGATTGACAGGTCAGCTGATCATCAGCTGTTTTTACACAATAACAGCACAGATAATTGCTTTTATCGGCAACCCTAGTGTTCATCAAGTGTCTCTGGACGTTTTACTCACTTTGTCAGCCATTCGGCGACGGCCTTGTTGTCGGCTCCGAGTGATTGGCCCGGCCCGCCCGTCGGCTCCTCGCGCTTCAGTCTAGCGTACGGGTGTTTGGGACAGTGGCGGTTAGCGTGAGTAAACCGGCTACCGCATCCTAAAACACACAGAGAAATGACTTTATATTAGAGAAACTCAAGCATTTAGAGATCACAGCGCTGAGGTCTGCACTAATAATAATAACAGCACAGTACTAGCACACCTAAGTCTCGATATACGTTATGGAAAATCAAAGAATTAACTCATTTTGAACAAAATCAGGCCAATCGCTGGTGGACGTCACAAACGACCTCGTAACCAATCAGATCAACGTGTGATTGCTGAGTGAGTGAGTGGAGGCGGGGCTAATTTGCATATTCATAGAACCACGCATACTAAATGGGGTGTCGAGTTACATTCAAGTTATTAAATAATATGTGGGCGGAGCAACCTGTCACTCACATGAGATCAGCCAATAGCAAACCACAACCATCCAATCAATCACCCACAGGCAAAATCAAGCCCCGCCCACATTTGTTCTCGTTCCAGAAGCGTTTCACTCGATATACGGCACAAACGCTCACCTTTCTCCGAGCAGACGAAGGGCTTCTCTCCAGTGTGGAGGCGCTGATGGGTCTTCAACTGTCCGCTCTGGACAAACCTTTTCCCGCAGTCCGGATAATCGCACAGATACGGTCTCTCGCCTGTAACAGAACCAGGAAAATTAACACTCGATCTGCCGTCTGAACGCAAACGCACATGACCGCAGGACTCAGTGTAGCGCCACGAACCGGTGTGTGTCCGCTTGTGCGCCTGCAGGGACTTCTCCCGGGGAAAGACCCGGTTGCAGATGTTGCATCGGATGCGACTGGTTGAGTTTTCGCCCTCGTTGATCAGCTCTCGAACGGTTTCGGCCCGCGGGCGTCCACGCCGGATCCCATCCTGCAGTAATAAACCAGGAAAGAGCATGTTAGACTGATGACAGAACGATCCATATGCAAACGCGAGCACTTTTATGATGTACAGATGCACTTTTATGATGGACAGATGCACTTTTATGATGGATAGATGCACTTTTATGATGGACAGATGCACTTTTATGATGGACAGATGCACTTTTATGATGGATAGATGAACTTTTATGATGGATAGATGCACTTTTATGATGGACAGATGCACTTTTATGATGGACAGATGCACTTTTATGATGGACAGATGCACTTTTATGATGGACAGATGCACTTTTATGATGGACAGATGCACTTTTATGATGGACAGATGCACTTTTATGATGGACAGATGCACTTTTGAATGGACAGATGCACTTTTAAATGGATAGATGCACTTTTATGATGGATAGATGCACTTTATGATGGACAGATGCACTTTTATGATGGATAGATGCACTTTTATGATGGACAGATGCACTTTTATGATGGACAGATTCACTTTTATGATGAACAGATGCACTTTTATGATGGATAGATAAACTTTTATGATGGACAGATGCACTTTTATGATTGATAGATGCACTTTTATGATGGACAGATGCACTTTTATGATGGACAGATGCACTTTTATGATGGATAGATGCACTTTTGAATGGACAGATGCACTTTTATGATGGATAGATGCACTTTTATGATGGATAGATGCACTTTTATGATGGATAGATGCACTTTTGAATGGACAGATGCACTTTTATGATGGATAGATGCACTTTTATGATGATAGATGCACTTTTATGATGGATAGATGCACTTTTGAATGGACAGATGCACTTTTATGATGGATAGATGCACTTTTATGATGGATAGATGCACTTTTATGATGGATAGATTCACTTTTATGATGGATAGATGCACTTTTATGATTGATAGATGCACTTTTGAATGGACAGATGCACTTTTATGATGGATAAATTCACTTTTAGGAACTTCAAGACAGAAACAGCCATTCACTGCCATTATAAAGCTTGACATTTTTAATACAACTCTTCTGAAGGAAGAGTGGCATATACACCTAGGATGACTTCAGGGTAAATCATGGGCCAATTTTAACTTTTGCGTGAACTATCCAATTAAAAACAATGAACTGAACTGATTATCTTCTGTACTGCTGATATTGAAGATGCATCATTTGATTTGGTTATTTTCCTATACTTTTTATTACTTTGCAATCTGTACTGTGCAAAATTAAAAACATATTTTTACTTCTTTGAAAAACCTATACATTACATAATAAAAGTTAATATATTTAATGCACAACTATAATGCACAAATATAAACAGTGATACCATATGCCATACCTGATAAACAAATATAAAACACATTGTAGTATGTAATAATAACAGTATAGTAACATAACGCCACATATTCTGATTAATATGTTGATGCAAAAACTGAAACGAGAACAATAATGGTAACAGTTATTACTTAGTTAACATTAATGTATTTACTAACATGAACTAACAATTAGCATTACATTTGTTGTTGTTTTTTATCTTTGTAAAAGTTAGTTAATAAAATCCAGCTGTTGATTGTTTGTTAATTTGCGTTCACCGTGCATTAACTAATGTTAACAAATACAGCCTTTGTTTTTAATAACGTATTAGTAAATGTTGAAATGAATATTAACTAAGATTAACAAATGCTGTAGAAGTATTGTTCATTCTTAGTTCATGTTCACCAATTAACCTCATTATGAAGTGTTACTTACAACAAAAACACGCACATGAAAACATATAAAAAAAGTCATTATGTGGCAAATGGAGTTTTCTAGAACCAATAATCGTAACATTTTGGCGCGCACGTCTGACGTCATCACGCCCAACTCCCAGCTGCCTCACAATGGAGGAAATTTAAAATCCCATTCAGCGCGCGCGTTTTATATACAGTATGCAACAATTAATGTGCATCATGCGATAGAAACTCAACGCTTAAATTGAATAAACGCTAATAAATTATAACTGTGTGCTAGTTTTAGCCTATATAAAACAGAATGCATTGCTACTTATACAGTACTAGTCACTGGTATAGTGATTTAGTTTACCTTTAAGTGCTCCGGGCAGGAGTTGAGATCGGATTCGGCGGGAGAAGCGCTGTTTCGGGTCGGGGATCCGGTACCGCTGCCCGATCCGGGACTCAGAGTCACATTGTGCGCGTTTTCACCCCAACGCCACGGATAAACCATGAAGTCACTGAATCCGGGGCTGGTGGGCATCAGAGAATCCGCTTTCGGTTTGATCGGGGTCGTTTTGATCACGGACACCAAAACTCTTTTTGGCGAATCGTTACAAAATATCATTTGATGTTTGCTGTCAGCCATTTCCATTAAGTGCAGTAAAAAAAACTGGATCTTAAAACCGTTCTTAAAATATATTTAAAAAAATCCAAAGTGAAAATAAGTGCAGACGGAAGGTTAACGTCCTGCCGTTAGTCGTTTAATAATAAAGTCAGTCATTCCCAATGTTACATGTATCGCTGTTCCTGCGCGCGGTGCCTTTGATTCCGCTCGCTCTCACTGGCAGGAGTTTGATACAGTGACCCGATCGCACTCGCTATTTTCCCGCGTTGGAAATCGCGCCCGAGCGCAGGGTCCAGCCAATCGTTAAAGAGGACGTTACAGCGCTCGCGCCGAACAACCAATGAGCACACGCTGTGAGATTCTCTCAGCGCACAGTAACCAATGAGAGCGCGCGAACAATTCCTTGACTCTGACCAGAACGCCCAACACTTTTAAATATGGCAGAGCGCGCTCTTTATGACAGACGTGACCGTTATCCAATCACATGACGTCTTGTGTAGTTTAGGGGGCGTGTTCTTGTGTGAATTCTTCTTTCCTGCTGCTGAACGTCTCCCGCGCATAATGTTTACATTTACATCGATTTAAAGGGAAAGGCGGGCGATGACGGTGGCGCGAAAGTTACGTAATCAAACCGCCTTTTGTGTTTCAGCAGCTGTCGCCATAGGCCTACAATGTGATGAATAAAACCCTTTAACTATTGTTTTCTTAAGATAAAGGCCCTTCTGCATGAGACAGGTGCAGTATTTTGAAATCATTTCCATACTTCACCATACTATCAACAGCAATGTCTATATATAAAATTAAAGCAACAAAATACGCCATATTTAATAATGCACAATGAAAAATTTATAGAAATATTCAATTAAAAGCTAGCTTAAAAAATTAGTTTTAAGGTAAGATTTAAAAGTGCTAAGAGGTTTTGCTTGCCAAATATCGATCGGTAAATATTCCGGTTTTAATTTACAGAAAACTCTTTACTTAGAGATTAAATCATGAAGCTGTCAAAGAATAAAACTAAGTTTGTGTTTAGTTTTTTACACCGAATTGCAATTCTTGTTATTTTCAGCTGTATTATTCTCTGTGAACTTGTTCGATGTCTTCTAATTAAGCTTTTCTAACTATAGTATAAACGAGTTTACCAACTCTTGGATTTCAATTGTCTGCTAGATAATTTTTAAAACCAATAATGATTGCCATCACAACAAAGAGTAATTTTTAGTCAATTAAATATTTCAGAGCTGATTAAGCATAACTAGAAGAGTTATATTTACTATAAAAGCAAATCTTGATTAAACACCTATTATAAATCAATACAGTAAGTAATAATGACATTCAATCATTGCAGAAAGGATTTATTGAAAGGGATATGACTCAAATCCTTTCCTATTATATATAATATATATACATACATGTGAAATTATCATGATTTAAATTTGGTCATCAAAATCAAAAGTTTTGCATTATTTACAGTAAAAAAAAAAAAAAAAAAAAATCTATCAAATTCCAGCTTATATATACAGCTCTCAGCCATGATTCACATTCGATCTTTTACAGTTAATAAAGTACCAGAATCAATAAAGTACTAGATACAGTATTAAAAACAATATTAGTAATGCATAATTAACAAAGGCAGCGTCTGACACTCGATATTTACAACGGGATAAAAAGTCTAACTTCACAGATGCTTAAAGCTTTCTCTGATTAAAAAAACAAAACAAAACACTTTTTTTTACGCTTTATAAAATAAAAATGCAGATTTTTCTGTTGATAGCAGATAATCACTCAGACGAGTCCAGAAACCCATGAAGAAGTGAAACCGGAGTGATGACATCAGCGGAGGAGAGGCGCTCGAGCGTTGGACATGGAGTTACTGTGAAGACAAGAGACGCTTTAAACACCGAACCACTGTGTGCAAAACGCCCAGAGCACAACATGCACATGCTTTAAACACTCCAGAAGTGAAAAGCAGAAGGAAGAAAGGATACCATGGTCTCTGAAAGCGCACCGATGGCATTGCGTGAAGCACTTTCCTTCTTCCGGACAGAGTTCGTCTATTACAGGGGCGATTGCAAAGGCAGTGAAGAGATAAAAACCCATTAAAACGAAATCAAATCCTGTTAGTGTTAATGTTTCAGAGGCCCGTTCACAGCTGGTGTCACTCACACGCCTTTAATGCTCAAACGTTTCATTTAGATTAATGCACGGCTGTGTTTATTTGATCAAAAATACAGTAAAAATAATTAAATATTATTCTAATGTCAATCATCTGTTTTCTATGTGAATATATAGTAAAGTGTAATTTATGCCTGTGATTTTCAGCATCATTACTCCAGTCTTCAGTGTCACATGATCTTTCAGAAATCACTCTAATATGAGGATCTGATGATCAAGACACATTTATGATTATTATCAATGTTCAATGTTACACTTGTTTACTATATATTCACATAAAGAAAAAAAGATCATTTTTTTTACAGTATTTTTTGTATCAAATAAATGCAGCCTCGATGAGCATAAATTCCAAGCTTTAAACATTGCATTTGCATGCAGCTTTAAAAGCTTAAATATATCCTCAGATAAAGCGGATCAGAGACGCAGGTGTAAACGGGTCGATTCGTGATCACGGTTCTGGAGAACTCATCAGACTGAACCATGACACGTCTGAACCAGTGCCGGCCAACGACTAACCACATCCACAATAACTGTGTTTACACATAATATATGTGTGCATATAATTACTTTGTATATAGAAATACACACATGCATGTATATATTTAAGAATTATTTGCATGTATTACACTATTTATATTATATATTAATATATGAAATATCCATGCAAATATTTCTTAAATATATACATGTTATACATATTTCATATATTAATATATAATATAAATTGTTTAAATGTATACACATGCAAATATTACATACATTTACAAAAAATGTGTTAGAAATATTTGCATGTATAATTTATATTATAAAGATTTTATATATTAATACAGTAACACATTTTTTGTAAATGCATGTAATATTTGCATATTTAAACAATTTATGTTATATATGAATATATGAAATATGTATAACATGTATTATATTTAAGAAATATTTGCATGCATATTTCATATATTAATATATAATATAAATTGTTTAAATGTATACACATGCAAATATTACAAACATTTACAAAAAATGTGTTAATATATAAAATCTTTATAATATAAATTATACATGCAAATATTTCTTAGATAAATACATTTACACAATTTATATTAATACATGAAATATTTATAAGGTATACATTTAAGAAATATTTGCAAGCATGTAGATTTACACAATTTATATATTAACACATTTTTCGTAAATATATACATGCACGTGTGTGTACTTGTATATACAAAATAATTTTACACAGTACACACACCTTCTATTTATAATAAAATAAAATAAAAAAAAATATATATATATAAGCTTTAAACAGAGTTGCCACAGTAATATTTTGCAGTGCATTTATAAAACATGAAACAAGCATTTACTGTAAAGCTGCTTTGAAGCGATGTGCATTGCGAAAAGCACTATATAGTTCAATCAATTGAAGTTGATTTATATACTACTTTAATTTTGGATGCGACTAACAGTTGCCCAGCTCTAATGCAGACTGAATCAAGATGGAGTCGTCCATGATGGCATGCTAGCGTGATAGATTTGTCCATGTTAGCGTGCTAGCAGAGCCGTCAGAGTCATGCAGGGAAGACGAGAGTGTGTGCGGCCCCGATCACACGGCTCCGGGACTCACTGCGCTCAGGGAACTCATGCCGGAGGAAGTCCTCCTGTGCGGCTCTAAGCGCCTTAAGTTCGACCGCTCGATGAAACTACTGTTGGCCATAGAGCCAGCGCTAACGCCAGAGAACACGCCGTCCGTTTCACAGGCCGTTACGTGCAAGCTGCCTAAAGATCTAGCGAGCCTTGAATGTAAAGGTCTGTGAAAGGAAAACGTCATCCATCATCACACTGGAGCTCTGCTCAAGACGCTGCCGTGATGTAATGCACAAAGGCATGGAAACCTCACTGAATGACTCACCCGCTGGTCCCGCTGGAGCCGAGCGACGCGCGCGTTCTCTTCCGCTTATCCGAGCTGCGTGAGGAACACGTCACATTATTTATCATTTAAAGAAAAACAACAAAAAAAAATTCAGTAATCGAATACCAATGCTCTAAAGAATTAAATATTCAAAATTTAAATAAATTTATATATATATATATATATATATATATATATATATATATATTTGTCAGAAATTTAACACCAATGCTATAAATAATGAATTTAAATATTAAAAATGAAACAAATAAAAATAAAATAGTAATAAATTAAAAAAATCTATTTTTTTGTCAGTAATCAAATTCCAATAAAAAAATTGTAATTAATATTTTAAAAATAAAAACAAATAATAAAAAGTAATAAAAAGATTAGAAAAGTCAGTAACCAAACACCAATGCTATAAATTAATTAAATAAAAAAAAATGTAAGTTAGAAAAAAAAAAAATTAAATACTTGCTTAAAAACAAATCTATTTTTTTTGTCAGTAATCAAATACCAAAAAATGCAAGTAAATAATTTAAATTAAAAAGCTAAATATTTTATTTGTTTAGCTACATAACAATGTGATTATGTTGATTATTTTAGCTATATACACTTAAAATCTCAGGGGTTTGACTGACAAAACAACCCTTTTCCAACCCCGCATACATAAATGCAAAATAATTCTGTTAAAAAGGAATATGATATCGCACCATGTCCTTTAAACAAGGATATAATTACAGAGTACAGTTTTATTCAAATAAATAAGAAAAGCTACCTTAATGAATTAGATGTGGATTTGGTGTGAATTGTATTTTCTTCCAGCCTGCAAGCAAAAAAAAAAAATACATTTAAAAGCATATTCTCTACAGTCGCCGCAAAGTCATACAGCAAACTTAATTATCGAGAGCAAAAAACATAATTTTAGTGCATATGGCCATTCGCGCATTCCAGCATTCGGCTCATAATAACACTGATCTCTGCACAAATAACACATTACCCTCAGAAATATGAACCAGAAATAATTGTGCATTGATTATAACAGAAATTTGTGAGATCGCGATGAACTATGATGATGATTGACAGGTTATCAGTGATATATTTGCATTGCATTTCATTGCTATTTGATATTGTTGTATCATTAATGTTGTGTTAGCGGAATTAAAGAGCTTTTGTGAGATGTATAGGAACAATGCAAATTGATTTTGGTGTCATTTTAATATAAAACATGATCAATTTCAGTGTATGTGACAGCACTGATCGTCAACCAGTGGATCTCTGAGCGAGTGGCTGGAGGCGGGGCTCATTTGCATATTCATAGAACCACACATACTAAATGAGGCGAGGGTGTCAAGATACATTTAAGATATTTTAAGGAAAAAACACTTAAATATGTAATTTTGGAGATAAAAGATGAGTTACGGGATATAATTATTGGCTACAGAGGGACTTGTCAGTGATTTATTGTTGGTTATATTCAATGCTGAAAATAGAGCGTATCGTTCGTAAAAATCAACCCGAGATGTTCCTAATAGAGTCACACAACGCCGTCTCTCAGTTTTCAGGACGCCGGTGATGTTAGTAAAGGAGACACTTACAGCGTTCCAGTCCAGAGAAGGGCTAACGCATTTACAATCCCACCCCGTCTATACAGTAATGGAGGGAAGGGAAGCCAAACAACATCCAGCAGAAGACAACGCTACTGAGAGCAGAGAGCAGCAAAGCTAGCGGCCATCTGAACACAGGGGCGAAATTCAGAACAACAACAACAACACAAGGAAGACAGACAGACACAAGTCTTTCCAATCACTGCACACTGGATGGATCTGCAGTCCAAACCACATTACAGCATGAACTGTGCTTTAAAGTGCCCTTATTATGCTAATAAAGCTCCTAATGTTGTTTTAAACGTCATGCATCCAAAGTCAAAAACACATTTTTCCTTATAATCTCCATTACAGTATCAGCTCTTTTCTCTCGGTGTCTGAAACGCTTCGATCGAGGATTCAGTCTCTCTAAGCTCCGCCTCTCTGAGAGCTGCTCTGCTGTGATTGGTCAGAAAGCAAACGCTCATTATCATATCTTGATACGAACAGTTCAAGATTTTTCTACATTTTTCCGGTGTGATATATAATAATAACTAGGGCTGTGCAATATTTATATTTATATAATATAGATTTTGTATTTATATATATATATATATATATATATATATATATATATATATATATAAATAGTTTAAGCGCAAATAGTTTTTAAATATATACATGCATGCATAGGTATTTATATATACAGCACACACAAATATATTATGTAAACACAGACTTTTATTTTGGATGAGATTAATCGCAATTAATTTTTGCACAGCCCTAATAATAACCTTCGCAGACCCTTTTCCATTCACAAACAGATGCTATATTACACACTACATGAAAGATAATATCCCAAAAAGCATAATGGGGCACTTTAAACTCGGAGTAAATGCTCTTTATAGACACTTTAATATTACAAAATTTAAGCCTACAAATAAAATTTAGATTGTAAATCAAATTCAATCTGTGTCTGAGATCAGATCCAGTATACAGCGCAACTGAAAAAGACGATCAAAGCAAAACTGGCCAAAGCAGTTCACACACTTCATGCAAACATCATCATGCAAAGCCAAGACTTTGTTAGAACATCAAAAAAGGACAGAAGAAAGGTCAGCGCCGTCTGTGAAGCTGGAGAATAACGTAGTCCAGAGCGCTGGATGCATGCGAGACTTGTTTTGTTGTGACCTTTTACACTTTTAGACCCATTAAACGATGTAAATACGCTTCCATTGTGACGAATGAAGTCCGATCAGGAGGAAACTGCGGCTTTATGGAAATCAACGGCTCTGGCCGAGCTAAGCTAACCGCTATTGGCTATTTAAAAAGGGGGAGGAGCTGAACGATATGCCCCGCCCTCTCTTCCTGTTTCAGTGGGAATGACATCAACGCAGTGGATAATGCTGCACGACCAGTGTTGGGTAAGTTACTCTAAAAAAGTAATTAATTAGTTACTAATTACCTCTTCAACAGTGTAATTAGATTACTGTACTAATTACTCTCTTTAAAAAGTATTTAATTACTTATAATTACTTTCAAAATCTCAACCAGCTGAATAATACAAGGATAGACATGAATCTGTTTTAATTCTTTCAAATAAATACTATAAAAATGCATAAATTATCCTTAAACTGACCAAGGTGGAGAAGGTTACATTATAAAAACATACTTTTTAGCATCAGACAAAACATTTTGATGTTAAACCCACTATTGTTTTATGTCTGATCGCATGATATTTCACACTTTTTTCATACATTTTACAATAATTCATACGAATTTGTACGAGTGCGGTCGTAATATTTAGACACCTCATAAAATGCATACGAATCGCTCTGAGATCGGATTGATCTATACGCAGTATTTACCTCAATTACATCAGAAGTAACTAATTAAATTACAGATAAATTAAGAGTAATCCCTTACTTTACATTTTCAATGGAAAAGTAATTAAATTACAGTAACTAATTACTTAGTACTTAGTTACACCCAACACTGTGCACGACTCATGGGACTTTATGGTATAAATGACAGATTCAGATAAAATTGTACCATTTACCAACAAAGAACAAGTATAAAATTAGGATGAAGGGCTATTTGAGTAATTAATGAGTGCCGTTACAGAGCGCTGCTGGTGTTGAGATGTTAAACTGCCAAATGTTAGGGATGTGCACGAATATTACAATTTTAGAATATTTGATCTGTAATTATTAATATATAAACGATGTCTAGTAAAGCGTTTTGTGTATATTGCTTAATGTGAGCTTGTTCAGAAATGGGGACATAAAAAAAAACAATCTCTTTCTCGTTAAATGACATTTAAATAAACAAATATTCGGTTTTTATTAACCTGAATATTCAAATACGATATTTTTGAAAAATACCCATCCGTAGTGGCTATACCTTTTCTAACTGATCCAAAACTAAAGACTTTCAATGAGGGGGTCAAAAAAATGATCAAAAGAGCCGTAAAAAAAACATCGTTCATCGTTCGAACGTGGAAGCAAAAGAAAAGCACTAAATGAAATGAAGACCTGCAACAGCCACATGTTGGTTACGATGGGCGATGATGATGATGATGTCACAGACTCACCTGAACGTCATTCTGCTACCGTTTCAACGACACACAACAGTCGGGCCACAGCGAGCCCAGAAAACTGCAACACTTTACTACCATTCGCCTGCTGTGTGATAAAAGGCTTTTGGGGTCTTTCTGGTCTCGCCAGCACAATCATTAACAGGAAGACGATGTTTTAAACTCGAAAACATGCGGTTAGTCTATACAGGTCATGCACACACACTTAAACATCCATCATTAGCGGGAAAACCACTATTTATGCAGATTATCCGGCGTGGGAATCGACCGGACGAGTGTCTAACATCCACTGGCGCGCGGCTTTCTCGTTCATTTCCTAGTTCAAGTTAACGGTGGCGTTTACTAAGATCTCTAAATTATAAACATGATCAAACGCACAGCATCCGTCGTCTGATTGATAATGTATTACTTTTTTAATCAAGCGTCCTCCTTCAGCTCGAGCTTCATGAGTCTTTGTGTCAAATCTGTAGAGTTATATAAAATAAACGCAAGAACTTTCATAGTGTTATTAATATTTAGCTTCACTTTTCTTGATTAGCAATTATTTGTTTTGAAAAATCACGAGGATTAAATATGATCATCAGGTTTGTCTCTCAACCATCATTGTATTCTGTTTTAAAACAACAGAGCTTTGATTATAAAACTAAGCATTTAAATATAATCTTACTAAGACATCATTGCCAGATGTTAATATTTATATGCATTTTATGCAAGTATCTGCATTTCAGTTACATTTTACGCACCAAAACTTAATCGAAAAATTAAATATAGTGCAAAAGTTCAGTAATTCAACTTAAAAGCTGAAACTAATATATTACATAGACTCTTTACATGCATTTATTTGTTATAATTGTGATGATTATGGCTTACAGATAAGAAAAACTTTTCACAATATTCTAATTTTCAAGCCATAATCATCACAATTATAACAAATAAAGGCTTGAAATATCTCACTTTGCATGTAATGAGTCTATATAATATATTAGTTTCAGCTTTTAAGTTGAATTACTGAAATACATGAACTTTTGAATAAAATGAAGCCGTTTTTCTTCCATATTATCACTAAATGAGCCATAAAAGCCTGATGCATCAAAAGATTCATTTAGATTCAATAAACATAACAAAAAAAATCTAATTTTTTTTAAACGCAACAATTTCAGGCTTTAAAGTGTTGAATTGTTACACATCTCCTTTAATTCAGATCTAAAAGCAGTTTGCCTGCATTCAGAGTATCTTAGCAGCAATAATCCAACACAAGTCTGGGAATTTGAAATAAAAGTTTCTGATATCTTTATTAACTGTTGCATTAATCACAGACTGCGGGATCGAGCCGGTTTCTCCAGCGCCAGTGGACACGTGTGTGTGTGACGGACAAGGGATGTAATGGAGAAGAACTTACGATAGTGAACCCGTGGACGCCCTGGACTGCCTCTTACTCTTCAGAGCTCGTAGTTTATCGCCTTGCGTGAGGCCGCCACACTCCTCTTCCTCTTCCTCTGTGTGCTGAACACATGAACAACACCTCCGGTTAACCACAGTCTGAAACCGTCTCCATTGACTTTACATTCAAAAATTGATTTGCACAATCGATCGGACCAGTTTCGAAAACGAAAATAGGGACTCGATTTTAACAGCCTTTTTTTTGTAATCAAAAACGTTTTTTAACCAACATGTAATGTCTTTTCTGTTCACCAAAAAGCAACAAATCAAAACGTACACCTAAACTGAGTTACTCACTGTTTCAGTGGCTGTTTTCCTCTGTGAAATGTTCTTGTTTGTGCCATTGATGGAGATATCTTCGACTCCGGACAGGATTCCAGCCACTGCCGCTTTACTCGAGCCGTTTTCCTGCTCCTTTACATTCGCTTTTTGATGGTACAGATCGCCCTCGGCCCAGAGACTCGCCTGCTTCCTGTTAGATTGAGACGCGTATACATCAGTATTAGGCCTAGATTGGTATATACACAGTACTGGCCAAATATCTGGAATAATTCAGATTTTTAATGCGTCTCAGAGTCTCTTCTGCTCACCAAGGATGATCAAAATACTGTAAAAATAGTGAAATATTATTCTAATGTAAATCATCTGTTTTCTATGTGAATATACAGTAAAGTGTAATTTATTCCTGTGATTTTCAGCATCATTACTCCAGTCTTCAGGGTCACATGATCCTTCAGAAATCACTCTAATATTAAGATCTGATGATCAAGAAACATTTGAGTAATGATGCTGAAAATCACAGGAATAAATTACACTTTACTACATATTCACATGGAAAAAAGATGATTCACATTATAATAATATTTCACTATTTAACAGTATTTTTGATCGAATAAAAGCAGCTTTGATGAGCAAGCATTAATCAAACATTTGACTGGTACAAGATCTACACAATAAAAATGAATTTGCTTTATCTAATCAATAAAATTGTGGCAACAGATTACAAGCATTTTTATTTATTAAATTAAACAAATTAGAATTGAGTAATAGTTAATCAAATTAACATTCTAATTAATTCTAATTTGTACAATTTAATTAATAATATTGCTTGTAATATGCTGCCACAATTTTATTGATTAGATAAGCATATTATTTTTTTCAGAGTACACTGCTGTTGTGGATTAAAGCGTCCAGAGAATCACCCACTCTTCAACAAAGTTCTGCTGCGGTCCAATGACTGATCCGGGTCTGCAGATCCTGATCCACGCGATGGCTTCGGCTGCAGTCATTCTGAAGTGCTTCATCATGTAACAGCCAATCAGAGTCCCCGTTCGGCCCAGACCCGCTGAAACACACGGCGGTTTCACAATCAATAAACTATCCGATTCAATCAATAAACTGGACTAGAGCCCGACCGATAAAGGATTTTGAAGGCCGATACAAATATTTGTTGGTATTTAAAATCCGATATATCGGCCGATATTATTATTATTATTATTATTTTTTTTTTTCAGAAATGCGCAACAAAACATTAACAGATTTCCCTAACATTAGTTATTTGTAGTTATGTATAAGTTTTAACTAAAATAATAAGAAAATGCATTTTAAAAACAAACTTGTTTCTTTTATTGTCGCAACAGAACATTGCCCTCTGGTGGACAAACTATACAACTCCAACACTCATGACGTTTCAAGCGCGTTTCGTCCATTTTTATTTTAATGTTGAAATATTCATTTATCGGCCATTATAACTGCCGATACCGATAGTTTGGAAAATGCCTAATATCGGCCTGCCGATATATCGGTCTGGCTCTAATCTGGATAAAAGCAGAACTGGTTATTTTGGCGAGTTCATCTAAAGCTTCTCTTCTCGTCCTCATCGACTCCAGAGGAGAGTTTGTTCAGGATCTCAAACGTTGACTTCAATAAACATAATTAATGTGATTCTCTTTAATCTTTTCCCTCAGGCAAGATAGATATGCAACACGGCAAGCCCTCATCACAGTTATTAAAGAAAGATGAACATGGATAAGAAGCATAATAGTTGCTCTTTAAAGGAGTGATAATTTACTCGCCCCCATGTCATCCAAGAGGTCCATGTCTTTCTTTCTTGAGTCGAGAAGAAATTAAGGTTTTTGTGAAAACGAATCTTTTTAGTCATTTCATTCACTGAATCAACAAAATGACTCAAAAAAGATTTGTTCGTTTTGATGAACGAGTTCGACCAGGAGCATCACAGAGCAGAGCAAGGCGAGCATTTGAGCTTATAAAACATAAGCTTTGTTATTTATTTATTAAATAAGCGATCGTTTCGCTTGATAAGACCCTTATTCATCGTCTGGTGTCGTTTAAAGCCCTTTGAAGCTGCACTGAAACTCTCATTTGGACCTTGAACCGTTTGGTCCCCATTGAAGTCCATTATATGGAGAAAATCCTGGAATGTTTTCATCAAAAACCTTCATTTCTTTTCCACTGAAGAAAGAAAGACATGGACATCTTGGATGACACGGGGGCGAGTAAATTATCAGCAAAAGTTTTTTTAAAAGTGAACTACTCCTTTAAGCGCACCTTTACAGTGGACCGCGATGGCGCCGTCAGCGTTCTCGCAGATGTTCAGGAACTTGGCGACGATGGCATCATTAGGCGTACTTCCATCCACAAAGAACAGGTCGTGGTGTTTGAAGCCCATGTCTGTGAAACGCTTGGCGTCGTACATCTTCTTGTTGAGCCGGATGATGTTGGTGATGTTGTGCTTCCTGAAGTACGGGAAATACGCCTCAGGGGCATGAAGAGGGTATCCTAGAGGAAAAGAGATCTTACATTCCAGACCAGTTTCACACAGATTACACAGTCAGAAATAAAGTTTACTCTACTCCACGTCATCCGAGATGTTCATGTGTTTCTTTCTTCGGTCGGAAAAGAAATGAAGGTTTTTGAGGAACACACTCCAGGGTTTCTCCATATAATGGACTTCATTGGGGTCCAAACGGGTCGAAGGTCAGATGTAAGCTTCAACGTCTCGACACGAATAAGGAATAAGAGTCTGATCTAGACAAACCAGCGACATTTACAACAAAATACACATTTATATACTTTAACCACTAATACTCGTTTAGGACGTCCACAATATCAGGTTGAAAGGTCAGACGTGTTAAAAAAAAATTACAATTTATCCTTCAACTTCAAAATCATCCGACATCGTTGTTTTACCTTTTATTTTTTTATTAATGCCGTTTGACTCAGTCTTTGCACGTTCGCTTTGTAAACACTGGGTCTGTTCTTACGCCTACGTCCCGCTTGACCTTTCACCCTGATGACGTAACATGTGTCGCATCACAGCTCGAGCAAGACCAGCATTAGTGGTTAAAGTATATAAATGAGTGTTTTTGTTGTAAATGTCGCTGGTTTGTGTAGATCAGACTCTTATTCCTCGGCTGGATCGTGTCGAGACTTTGAAGCTCACATCTGACCTTCGACCCCATTGAAGACACTATGGAGAAACCCTGGAGTGTGTTCCTCAGAAACCTTCACTTCTTTTCCGACTGAAGAAAGAAACACATGAGCATCTCGGATGACGTCGGGGAGAGTAAATTATGAGGAAGTGAAACTGTAATAATCATTTAAAGTGACACCAAACAAGCGAAACCATACACACCATTCTCAATTTTACTCTTTGGATGAGGACCGCTGAAAGCCAAAAACTTCCCTGGAATGATCCAGTTAAAATCTCCATTTTCTGCCCGCTGGAAAAAAATATTAAAGTCACCATGAAATCAAAATGAACATAATTGTTCTTTTTTTGCACTGTAATCAGAATCAGTTCCTCTTGCAGCATCTCTTCTCTGATGATGTGGGCGGGGCTATAACCTGTCACTCACATGAGATCATGTAACCATCCAATCAATTTCCCACATAAAAATTGAAGCCCCGCCCACATTTGTTCTTCACTCAGATATACAGCACTAGCGCAACTTCCCTTTAAAGACGCATCAAACGTGAAGTGTGAGATTAAACGTTACCAGTGTTGTAGTACTCGAGACTCGGACTCGTGACCATATTTTATTGGTCTTGGTCTTGTCATGGACTCGTGTCCATTTGGACTCGGAATTGACTCGTACTCGAACATTTGTTTTTTTTAGGACTCGGAATTATTCCCGAGTCCACTCGAGTTCAACTAAAAATATTTTTCATGATTATTAATGTATGTTAATAAAATATTTCTTTAAATTGATTGACACGCCCAGTGATTGGTGATTTTCTAGTGCGCAACTGCGCATGACAAATTGTAATAAAATTACTTTTAACACCACCTACTATGTGGCCTTTTTACCCTAAACTGATCATATTTTTTAAACTCTAAGTAAATTCAGTAAAATAAAAAAAAAGGGATTTCTCTACCTAATTTACTTTTATTTACTTAGAGAAATCCCTTTTTTTTTTTTATTATTACTGAATTTACTTAATCAACCCTCACTGGTCTCAGTCTCGACTCGGACTCGACCGTCTCTGGTCTCGGACTCGACTCTCTCTGGTCTCGGTGTCGACTCGGACTCGAGTGAGGTGGTCTCGACTACAACACTGAACTTTACTCTTTTACATCAGCGGAAACTCACCTCATAATGCTCATATTCCTCCACATTAAACTGGGAGAAATCCAGCCAGCCGAACTGCAGAGCCTGAAACACAACGCATGCGGTCAGCAGGAATAGTGAGCGTGTCTGATGAAGCTGCAGGATCTGGATTACCTTGTGAACGCCAAGTAGACAGTCAAGAATATTCAGATTGTACATGCAAGTTCCAAAAGACGCGTCTCTGTTGAATGGAACGGAAAATTAAGTCAGAGATTAACAAGATTTACTATTACTACTGCTTTTTAAATTTATCCCGAGGTCCACAAGCAACTTGGGCCTCGTTTACACTGTCAGTGAAATGTGAACCAAATCTGATTTTTTTGCTCATATGTGACATAGATCGCAACAATGTAAACAGCACAAAAAAAGCATGCATTCGGATATTTTAAGATCGGTTTCAGGCCTCGTTCATATGTGGAAATAAATCAGATTCGACTTATGTAAACAGGCAGAACTTCGCATATATCACAAAGCTAGCATCAAGCATATTTCACGTTCATCTGTGCAATAACGTCCTTTAAAGGAGTAGTTCACTTTTAAAAAAACTTTTGATGATAATTTACTCACCCCCATGTCATCCAAGATGTCCACGTCTTTCTTTCTTCAGTCGAAAAGAAATGAAGGTTTTTGATGAAAACATTCCAGGATTTTCTCCATATAATGGACTTCAATGGGGTCCAAATGAGAGTTTCAGTGCAGCTTCAAACGATTCCAGACGATGAATAAGGGTCTCTTCGAGTCATGACTCGAAAAAAGATTTGTTCGTTTTGATGAACGAGTTCGAACAGGAGAGTCACGAACGCTCATCACAGAACAAGGCGAGCATTTGTGCTTATAAAATTTAAACTTTATTTATTTTTGAAATGGCCAATCGTTTCGCTTGATAAGAACCTTATTCATCGTCTGGTGTCGTTTAAAGCCCTTTGAAGCTGCACTGAAACTCTCATTTGGACCTTGAACCGTTTGGTCCCCATTGAAGTCCATTATATGGAGAAAATCCTGGAATGTTTTCATCAAAAACCTTCATTTCTTTTCGACTGAAGAAAGAAAGACGTGGACATCTTGGATGACACGGGGGCGAGTAAATTATCAGCAAAAGTTTTTTTTTAAAGTGAACTACTCGATGTTTCAGATATTAGGCCTATATGTCACATCACGTGTAAACACATGAATCGGATCTGGGTCACGATTGAAAAAATCTGAATTGGGCATCAAGACCTGCAGTGTAAACGAGGCCTTGTTGTGCCAGAACACTTTGATACCTCATAATAATAATATGCATTTTCTTGAATAATGTAGGGGGTAAATTTCAATTATTACCGAAAAGGAAGATACGACGCATTTTGAGAGACAAGAAGGCTGTATGCTTCTTCTGGTGTTTTCTGTAGATGCATTACCTAAACAACAACAGTGAGCCTTCAACATCTGGCAGAACTACAAACACATTTTACGTGTTATAAATAATGTTTGAGCATTTCATCAGATTGCATTTGCCTAAAAGGCAAAAATAAACAGTAAATATAAAGTTGGACTGTGAAACTCACAGCATAAGAGCCGATCAAATACGCAGCATTGGCTTGTTTCTTTCGGTCCCCACAGGTATAAAACACAATTTTCTTCTTTGCATGAACACAAGACTGTGGGATTAGAAAAGCACACATTCAAAAGCAAATCTTTGAAATAATTCAAACATGAAAGAGTGTGTTTAGTAGAACAGTGCAACGTTGCATTTTATGTGCCAGTCATTACCTTCAGCTTCTTGTTGAGCTTGCAACAGAAGCGATAAAACATGGCGAGGTTGAGCGGGCCAAAGTCTGCATAGAAGCTGTTCAAATATAACAATCAAAGAGGTCAATGATAAACATCTGGTGCAATGCACTCGAAACTATACAGGCTATTCTGACGCTGAGAAACGCAAAAAAAAGAGGCTTGATTATGGGATAGTGTGAGTTTTTCTTTCCATTGTTGTAATACATGCATGCATGAATAAATACATACACATGCATTAATGCATCTATATACAGGTGAAACTCGAAAAATTACAATATGGTGCAAAAGTTCATTTATTTCAGTAATTCAACTTAAAACAAGCATGCAAAGTGAGATATTTCAAGCCTTTATTTGTTATAATTGTGATGATTATGGCTTACAGATATGAAAACACTAAATTCAAAATTAGAATATTGTGAAAAGGTTTTCATATCTGTAATCCATAATCACAATTATAACAAATAAAGGCTTGAAATATCTAATTTGCATGTAATGGGTCTATTTAATATATTAGTTTCACCTTTTAAGTTAAATTACTGAAATAAACGAACTTTTGCACCATATTCTAATTTTTCGAGTTTCATCTGTACATGCATATATTTGTAAACTTATGTAAACTTTGCAATGTGCATAATTGTATTAATGCATTTATTCACATATATATACACACACACACACACACATATATATATATATATATATATATATATATTGTATATATATATACACACACACATGTATGCATAAATTTAGTCATGCATACATAAGTTTACAAAATCTTTTTAAATGGCTCATTGTATGATATAGTGAGAATATGGAGGAAAAAAGCAGCTTCATTTTATTCAAACTGAGCAAAAATATCTACAGCAGATACTTTCATAAAATGCATATAAATATCAATATCTGTAAATATACGTCTTAAAAAGATTATAAATGATTTGTTTCATAATCAAAGCTCTGTAGTATTAAAACATATAATGCAATGATGATAAAGAGATGAAAGTAAACCTTACTCAACGGCCTGACGATCATATTTGATACTTGGATTGTGTGTGCAATGATTTTGATCATGCAAGAGGCCTTATCACTTATTAAATATGATAATGTAGCATTACGTGTATTAGAATGTCCCTAATGAGCCATAGACTGCGTTTTAAAGGTAAACCTCTCTTACTTCTCATAGGAAAGCTCTTCATCTATGCAGAAACAGTGTCTGTCAGGAGAGCTCTTCACCTTCTGAGGAAGAAGAGCAAAATACAGCTGATCTGAAAGACACAAAGTGCACATGATGAAGGAAACCAAACTATTCTGTAATCTGTCACAACTGATGCATTTCTCCACGCGGTATATTAATGTAAACACATCTGACTGCATCTATTGGTCCGAGAGATTTGAATCTGCATCCCGGAAGTGAGTTAAAAGACAAACACAGACTGATCCGGACCACAAAACTAAAAATAAAAGGCCATTTAAAAACAAAAGAAATATGAGCATCACCTTTAATGACTTCGATGCAGTTTGACAGATCGCAGGTTTCTATGAAAACGTTGTTCCGGTACATTTTAATTTTAATCTTGGTTTAACGTTAGTTTAATCTAAATCCACACTACAAATTACACATACAACAAAAATAGGCAAATTTCCGTCGACACTTTATGAAGAAATCGTGTGTGTAATAGAGAATTATGCGACAAGAAAGTAAAAATACTTAATGTTTACGCGTTGAACTTGAATTTAAAACGATACAACTGATCCGCTTTGACTCTTCATAGATGTAAATAACGTTAACCAGCACTAGCGATCTTTCTCTCTTGCTCCTGAAGTCCGATTAAAGTTCGTGCCGTTTAAAGCCAAGTTAAAATCTTTTTCCCATCATCTTTTTCAACACCTGATTGGCTCACAATCGCACCGCTGACACGTCAATCACAACTAGGCCCCTCCTCTCAGAATTTAAACGGTAGAGTCCTCAGGGGTTGGTCAAAAGAAACTATTTTGATTGTCCGTATAGCGTTTCTTTGTTTAAAAACACATTTCCCCTAATTTTCATGACTGTAACGTAAAACAAAAAAAAAATCAATTGAGGGCACATTTGTTGAATAATCTATAACTTATGCAGATTAAAAAAAAACTTTTCCGGTCCCTGATTGGTTCACGGACGTACCACTGACACGTCAATCATATTAGGCCCCTCCCTTCACAGAATTTAAACTAAACAGCAGGGAGTATTCGACTCTGATTGGAACGCTGCCCGAGCCGTTGCTAGGAGAGAATGGTCGATTGGCCAATAAGATTTCTTTCTTTTTTTCGCTTTGATTGAATATTTATTACACTAATTTTCAGTGATTTACATTCAGCGAACAGAACAAAGAAGATCATTCAGCCAAGTTAATAGTGACGTTTTAATTACTCTCATATTTAACCAGTTTTAATCTCCATATAAAGCTCCAAATTAACCCCTGACAGGAATTATAACACACTACTTTATGACCCCGATGTTGGTTCTACTTTATGAGATCATCATGGCAGCGTCTGTGGTTTGTTTACCTGTGATATGAACGTAAATCTCGCTCTTGGACTCCGTCTGGCCGCTCAGAGAAGCGCAGAGTCTTTTCCTCGACTCGCTCCGTCGCTCGCTCTTGCGCTTCATACTTCTCTAGGCATGGAAAGATGGCGTTTCAAACGGGAATGTGCGATGAAAGTGCGTTATTTTGCATAGTCCAGCTTGTAACAGCTCCATGCGCTGCAGACCGAAGTATATTTGAGCCAGTTGTCCTGCGAGTGACGTATGGAAGGCAAGTTTCTAAAAGCCTTGCGAGTGACGTCACTGCGCCACCATCCATCCTGCTTCCCAACACATACGGGCACTGACAGAACTTTAACCCGTCACGAAACAAGACACTAACGTTAGGTTTTAGGATTGTTTGTATTGTTATTATGATTTCATTTCATTCTCATATATATTTAAAATTAGTTTTATCCTAAAATTGTTAGAAAACGAAAGCCATATGTCTAAACAAGTTTTGTTCCTAATCCAAAGTTGATAGTGCAAAAATTGAAACGCTAAAAGGTAATGTAACGCGTCCGAATGATGCCTAATTTATGATGATTACTAAAATGTGATGTGATAGGGGGGAAAGAGCATTAAAAACCTTTACTGGGACACTGACAGATAGCTTTTCTTTGTCAAATGTCTTATTTCATATCTTTAGAGTTTGGATATGAAACTTAAACTGGACATATATGGATCTGGATTTAAATGTAAATACATGCATGTAGATAGTGAAATAATAGATGTATAGCTGCTTATGCATACATTCATGCGTGCATTTATAGATTAATGCATGCATTCATACATACATTCATAAAATGCATGCATGCACGCATTCATACATGCATGCCTGCATTCAAACATACATGCATGCATGCATACATACATTCATAAAATACCTGCATTCATACATACATGCATGCATTCAAACACACACACACACACACGCATTCATCCATACATGTATGCATTCATTCATACATGCATGCATTCAAACATACATACATGCATGCATTCATACATACATGCATGCATGCATTCATACATGCATCCATACATAAATGCATGCATTCAAACATAAATGCATGCTTTCATAAATGCATGCCTGCATTCAAACATACATGCATGCATTCATACATACATTCATAAAATACCTGCATTTATACATACATGCATGCATTCAAACACACACACACACACACACACACACACACACACATGCATTCATACATGTATGCATGCCTTCATCCATACATGCATGCATTCATTCATACATGCATACATGCATGCATTCAAACATACATACATGCATGCATTCATACATGCATCCATACATAAATGCATGCATTCATAAAATACCTGCATTAATACATACATGCATACATTCAAACACACACATGCATTCATACATGTATGCATGCATTCATCCATACATGCATGCATTCATTCATACATGCATACATGCATGCATTCAAACATACATACATGCATGCATTCATACATGCATACATGCATGCATTCAAACATACATACATGCATGCATTCATACATACATGCATGCATGCATACTTTCAAACATGAAAACTGGTATTTTATTATCTTATTTCTACACGTGTGATACATATTTTTCCTGTGAATTTCTCTTCTGTAAAGCACTGCTATTAAAATAAAATAAAGCTTTACTAGCACGCATATACAGTATATTATTTATTTATTTATTTATTGAAATTCAAGACAATATAAAACAAATTGTAATTTAGGACAGAGATAAACTCAATGATCCTCAGCAGTGAAATGGCTTGTTCCTATCCAACATACATATAATATAAAAACAATATTATACAACGATATTGAGCTGTTATATTATAACAGTGCAGATCTATCATGATTTTTTTTTTTTTTTTTTTTTTAGATATCAATGATTTTCGGGCCATCACTGAAGTCCAATGTGTGAAGACCTGCTAACTGAAGCAACCAGTTGATCGGCATGTGGTCTAACCGATTCATGTCAAAATGGGCAAAATGAACCTCTGGACCTGTGAAATAAAACAATAAATATTAATATTAAGATATGGTGAAGAAGATATAGAAATGACAGCATTTATTTAGAAAACTCATCACCTGGGCCTACAATAAGGGCTCCACCTTGCTGCAGCGGATCTCCTTGAAAGTCAAAAGCGGGGCTGGTCATGGCGCGCCACATACTTCTCAGACTGCCAATCAGTGGACTGGACTTCACATGTGGACTGTTGGAAGCTACAAATGCAGATGAAGATAGCTTGGTTTCCATTCAAATTTGCTAATTTAACCTATGCACATAATTGAAAAAATGCATAAAAGATTTGTGAATAAAGCAGCGTTTCCATTCCATCTGTTCAAGAGAACAAAATCATCACTTCATGGGAAATTGGTGTAAAACTGTATCTGTATCAATTTTTCTTTTTTATGTGTGCATGCATGTACATGTGCTTGCATGTTTGTATTTATTTATGTATATATGTACATGCATGCATGTATGAATGAATGAATGCATTAATTTATCTTTTTCGCTCCATTATAAATGAGTTGGTCTCAGTAAAATCATTCTTATCACACACTTCGACTCCAGCGACGCTACGATGCCATTGGTCCGCTGGTTACTCCACTTATCCAATCACAGCTGAGGTTTTTGATGGATTTATTTAGTAAATGTGTTTCCATCATAGTTTATCCGCATGTCTTCTTATCGGATAAAACAATAATTCACCTCAAGAAGTTTTTTAATGCACTTTTTCTTCTTCTTTTTTAAATGCACCAAACACATGCATACAAATGGGTAGATGGAAACACACCTACTGATTACAATAAATGCACATTTGATCAAACCAATCTTTCTTTGGCATGCTAATCTAATAGAAAGCAGGGGAAATGTACAAAATGTGCATTAGAGAATTGAAAAAAGGCATGTTATGTATAAAAACTGAAATATGTTAGTGAAATCCCCTCTAAAATCGAGCGTCGGTGGATCTTACGCGTCTCCATGTACGTCTCTCCTCTTCTCATTCCAAGTTTTTTATAAATCTGTCTCTCTGGATCAACATATATCTCATGAGGATAGCCTGTCAGAGAGCAGAACCCCTACAACATAAGGAGATTCACAGATATTTATCAGTTTAATGATTTTGTGATCATAAAAAAATAAAACAATAATTATACATGTACTCAAGGCTAGAAGGAGGGTGTTGTGAACCAAACTGATGCATTGGTTTTGACGACTATTAAAGGTGTTATGTAATCAAAACTACTTGACACACTGTTGCATGTTATATTTATGAATTTATAAATTATTTTCAAAAACCGAATTTTCAAAAAGTCGCTTATATTGGTAGCTTAACATTTATAAACACATCCTACCTCGATATGAGAATACGACGACTGTCCAATGACTACCAATCTAACATTCGATTCCTACATTTGTTGAAGGAGAGAAAAGACACATACAGTAGTTTACAATAAGGTTTATTAGTTAATTAATTAATTAATTAACAATAGATTTGTTACAGTATTTATTAATCATGTTAATGTTAGTTAATCCAGCTGTTCATGTTTGTTCACAGTGCATTATCTAATGTTAACAAATACAACCTTTAATTTTAATAACGTATTACTAATGTTGAAATTGATCTAATAAATGCTATAAAAGTATTGTGCATTCTTAGTTCATGTTAACCTTACATAATAAACCTTATAGTAAAGTGTTACCATTATATTCGGACCATAAATATATGATTATTGACACATAATTGATCAAACCAATGCAGAAGTGCTGTAATCTTCCTGACCTGCAACATGTGCCGAGGTATTTTCCCCAAATCCTCCACGTATTCTTTGCATGTGTAACACAAGAAGTTCTGCAACATATTTGAGAAGCACAATCAGAATGACATTTGCACACAATGAACATAAACATAAACACACACCAGCTGTCATGAGTGTCTCACCCGCACGAAAACGATGATAGCTTTGCTGTGTTGATGCAAACTGTTGAAGGTTTTACACACACCGTGTCGATCATAAATCCAGCAGTCGCTGACAGCAGACACACACAGATCGTGTGGATCCCGTGTGCGGTTCTCCTGTTGTCCAGCACGAGCGATCTGACCCTGTCGAGTTATCGGGAGAACGGGAGCCATTTTTAGGGAAGTTTGTCCGCCACGCCCATTCCTGCTGGATCATGTACAGATAAAGGACACCCGCCCATATGCATTCATTTATGACATTATTTCTGGTTCAGTGTTGGGGAAAGTTACTTTATTATTGTGTTACTCCCTAAAAAATGAGCCGAACTAATCCCCTACTCGCTTATTTGAAAAATGCAACATATACAACATATGCAATATCAGACTTGTCTAAAATTAACACAAGAAACTTACTTTTGCTATGGTTAAATAAATGTTCAGTAATATCTTCAATATATCTAAAATTCTATAGTGTTGATATGGCAACTATAAAATTCGTCCCGCTAACCTCCAAAATGTGTCGTGTTTCAAACTTAGGTCTTATCTCCAAAATGCTACAGTAAAATGGTTTGAATTAAACCTAATAAGGCTACTGGTCCAGATGGCCTCAGGGGTATTGTTCTGAAAGAGTATAGAACAACTTGGGCATGTAGGATGTTCCAGATCTTTTTAGATGATTGTTTTGTGCCATGAGCATGGAAAAACACCACTGTTATCCCATTACCTATAACTCCTTATGCAAGAGATCCTAAAGACCTATGTTCAATTGCCCTTACATCTGTTTTGTGCATGTGTTTGGAGTGTATATTGAGTAAGGAACTGTCAGCGCAAATTAAGGATTCTGTTGACCCTCTACACAATTTGAATGAATGAATGAATGAATGGCCCAACATCATTTAGATCAAACAAATGCTCATGTCAGAATGCTTTTTATGGATTTCTCATCAGATTTCAGATCAGTTCTGATTTGAACGACTTAATTCAATGATTTGGAGGGGTGTCCCAATACTTTTAACTATATAGTAGGGCTGTGCAAAAATTAATTGCGATTAATCGCATCCAAAATAAAAGTCTGTGTTTACATAATATATTTGTGCGCGCTGTATATAATTATTTTGTATATATAAATACACACACATGCATGTATATATTTAAGAAAATGTGTTATTCATATATAAAATATTTATATAATATAGATTATGTATTTATTTATATATACACAATTTAAGCGCAAATAATTCTTAAATATATACATGCATGCATAGGTATTTATATATACAAAATAATTATATACAGCACAAACAAATATATTATGTAAACACAGACTTTTATTTTGGATGCGATTAATCGCAATTCATTTTTGAACAGCCCTACTATAGATTATATGGGGATACATAAAGTACACAATATGACAACGCACTACATGATACAAACCTATGTCTGTATCAAATAAAATATATCGATAATGTTCAAGTGTTTTTCGCTTTTTTGCTTAAATTATTTCTTGACATTTTTGGAAAAAATTTTGATTTTTGTTTTGTTCAGGGAAGGGACATTTTTCAATAAATTAATAAAATGTTCCCAAATGAGCCAAGAAATGATGTGGAATAATTTTTATCCACCACGTGCCATCAAAATGCATGCAGTAGAGGGTTAATGCTTTTATTCAGCAAAGGTGCATTACATTGATCAAAAGTTACAGTAAATACATGTATAATGTTACAAAAGACCTTATGTGGAGGAAATGGAAAGATGATAAAACCTGTTTGCGAAAGCTTACTTTCATGTTGATATTATTACTAAAAAAGTAACATGATATCGAATCCATCAGTACAAATATTTACATCAAGTGTTCATTCGCAAGTTTGCAAGTGTTACGTTTGTATTAAACGAGTTCCCTTTAAAGCACAGATTATGATTGGCCCTCCGCTTCTAACTGACGTTTCGCCTGGCGAATGAACAGCCTCTCTCATCTCGAGCTGTGGGCGGGATTTCCTCTGTTATTTGAAATCCGGAAGTGTTTTAAAACATTCTAGCAGGTTGACACAGCAAGCGCGCGTTTGCGGTGCGTTCGCTACGCCTCGGTTTCTGTTTCGCGCGGATTATGAGAGCGCGGGAAGAAGGTGCTGAGGGTCGCGCGAGCTGGTGAGGTTTGGCGCGTTTTATTATGGCAGTTATTCAGTCTTGGTTGTTTTCTCATGAGGGAGTTCAATGGCGTCGTCCGCCACTATCACTCAATGAAACACAACAACACTCGGTCAGCTGCTCCACACAGCCGTGTGTAAACAGTGACATTCATTTGGGAATGTTTATATGGTCCCTGCTGAGACATAACACACATTATACCAACCAGATATCTGAAAATATGCTGGTCTATATATTCATTCATTATCCATACAAAAAGTACTTGGTTATGGTATGTTAGATGACACTGGTGTTCAGGGTATATACATTTGGTAAAAACCCAATGGTACTATCATCTTGGTATTGTGTCTATAAAACAATATTAAATGGAGAGACTCGTAAAGCATTGACCTTCCTCTTCCTCATCTGTGTGTTTGCAAGGTATTCAGTGACTTCAGTGTGTGTATCCTTGTTTCTGTGTCTAGTGCAACTCTGAAAAATGAGTTTGAAACGATTTTCATTGCAACAGACAAACATTACTTTGATAAAACTTTGTATAAATGTATGAGTCAAAATCTTATTTTCAGTGTTTATTTAGTTCTGAGGTAAATGCGAACTGCAGAAATCTGATTGAGGAAGCATCACTGATCTATTTTGGAAGCAATAATGAAATTGTCAATTTTTCTCTTGTTTGAGCTGTAAAAATGACTGTTGTCAAACATGTTTCCCAAACACTCCTGATTGAGTCAGAAGTTGACCAGTGCTGCTGATCAATGCACTGTTTTTTCATAATTCAATGTTCAACTCTAGTCATAATTATGAGAAAATTCTGTCATTCATATCCTCCCACATTATAGTTATTATGCTTTTGCAAAATACAGCAGACCCAAGAAAGTCAGAAAAAAAATGGCGTAAATAAATATTTTACTTTTCAAGCCACTGGCATTTGACTTGATTAATGAGTCAAGTCACTTGTAGTGCTTTTATATATTTGATTTCATTGATTGTATTTTATGTTGTGCTTATGATATGTTGTTAAATGTTTAAGGTGTACCTGCCGTGTAATAATAGCCGGTGATGCTGATATGGCAATAAACTCAAATGTTACTAAATCAATTATGAATTGAGTTCAATTCAGCTGTAAAGCAGCTCTACAGAAGATAATAAATGTCAATCAATTATGAAGCAAGTTCAATTCTCACATTATAGTTATTATGCTTTAGCAAAAAAAATACAGAATAACCATGAAAGTCAAAAAAAAAAAAAAAAAAAATTGGCCAAAATAAATTTTATTACAAAGCAGCTTTCGAGATAAATTTAGAGTTGATCGACCTGTAATTTTTCTCTCTCTCCTGAATTTAGACTCGATCGACCTGTAATTTCTCTCTCTCTCCTGAATTTAGACTCGATCGACCTGTAATTTCTCTCTCTCTCCTGAATTTAGACTCGATCGACCTGTAATTTCTCTCTCTTGAATTTAGACTCGATCGACCTGTAATTTCTCTCTCTCTCCTGAATTTAGACTCGATCGACCTGTAATTTCTCTCTCTCTCCTGAATTTAGACTCGATCGACCTGTAATTTCTCTCTCTCTCCTGAATTTAGACTCGATCGACCTGTAATTTCTCTCTCTCTCCTGAATTTAGACTCGATCGACCTGTAATTTCTCTCTCTTGAATTTAGACTCGATCGACCTGTAATTTCTCTCTCTCTCCTGAATTTAGACTCGATCGACCTGTAATTTCTCTCTCTCTCCTGAATTTAGACTCGATCGACCTGTAATTTCTCTCTCTCTCCTGAATTTAGACTCGATCGACCTGTAATTTCTCTCTCTTGAATTTAGACTCGATCGACCTGTAATTTCTCTCTCTCTCCTGAATTTAGACTCGATCGACCTGTAATTTCTCTCTCTCTCATGAATTTAGACTCGATCGACCTGTAATTTCTCTCTCTCTCCTGAATTTAGACTCGATCGACCTGTAATTTCTCTCTCTCTCTTGAATTTAGACTCGATTGACGTGTAATTTCTCTCTCTCTCTGTTGAATCTAGAGTTGATCGACGTGAATCATCATCATCTATATGGGCCATCTTTTCTCCAAAAATGGTTACAGCCTGAAGAAGAAAACACGGAAGCTGCGCAAGAAGAAGCGGCGGAGGAACTGCTTCCTTCAGGGTCCCTGCATGCTGTGCTTCATCGTCCACGGCCCCAGCGCGAGCATCGAGGACGACTGGCCCTTCGAGGCGGCCAAACTCGCCGAGCGCTACGTGTCCCTGAACTCGCCCGAGGAGTGCGCCGCGTTCCTCCTGTCTCCAGGAGAGCTGGGCATCTGGGAAGGCCAGGGTCGGGGTCTGCTGTCCGCCAAGCTAATCGGGCCCCCGGCGCTCTTCTGCGTGGACTATTCGGAAATGGTGTGCAAGCGCAAGTGTGCTGATCTGCAGCGGTGTTCGCCCCGCAAGCAGCCGCGCTGTGCCTTCCAGGAGCCCATGGAGAACGAGGAGCGAGGAGACGCCGGGGCTCCCGAGAGCCAGTGTTTGCTTCGCCCGTCCTCTTCTAATTCTTCTTCTTCTCCTTCGGACGGGTCCGGTGTGGCGTGGCGTACAGATGCTAGCGGGGCCGCCGACGCCTCGTCCTCATGCTCCTGCCAGCTGTCCCAGAACGAGGGATCGGAGGAGGGAAAGAGCGCTGAGAACACAGACACGTCACACGTTAACCAGCTGCCCTCCTCCATACTGCTCAAGGTCTGTGTAAAAGTGCATCTATCCATCATAAATTTGTATCTATCCATCATAAATTTGTATCTGTCCATCATAAAAGTGCATCTGTCCATCATAAAAGTGCATCTATTCATCATAAAAGTACATCTATCATCATAAAAGTGCATCTGTCCATCATAAAAGTGCATCTGTCCATCATAAAAGTGCATCTATTCATCATAAAAGTACATCTATCATCATAAAAGCGCATCTGTCCATCATAAAAGTGCATCCGTCCATCATAAAAGTGCATCCGTCCATCATAAAAGTGCATCCGTCCATCATAAAAGTGCATCCGTCCATCATAAAAGTGCATCTGTCCATCATAAAAGTGCATCTGTCCATCATAAAAGTGCATCTGTCCATCATAAAAGTGCATCTATCATCATAAAAGTGCATCTATCCATCATAAAAGTGCATCTATCCATCATAAAAGTGCATCTGTCCATCATAAAAGTGCATCTGTCCATCATAAAAGTGCATCTATCCATCATAAAAGTGCATCTGTCCATCATAAAAGTGCATCTGTCCATCATAAAAGCGCATCTATTCATCATAAAAGTGCATCTGTCCATCATAAAAGGGCATCTGTCCATCATAAAAGTGCATCTGTCCATCATAAAAGTGCATCTATCCATCATAAAACTGCATCTATCTATCATAAAAGTGCATCTGTCCATCATAAAAGTGCATCTGTCCATCATAAAAGTGCATCCGTCCATCATAAAAGTGCATCTGTCCATCATAAAAGCGCATCTGTCCATCATAAAAGTGCATCTGTCCATCATAAAAGTGCATCTATCCATCATAAAAGTGCATCCGTCCATCATAAAAGTGCATCCGTCCATCATAAAAGTGCATCCGTCCATCATAAAAGTGCATCTGTCCATCATAAAAGTGCATCTGTCCATCATAAAAGTGCATCTATCATCATAAAAGTGCATCTATCCATCATAAAAGTGCATCCATCCATCATAAAAGTGCATCTGTCCATCATAAAAGTGCATCTGTCCATCATAAAAGTGCATCTGTCCATCATAAAAGTGCATCTGTCCATCATAAAAGTGCATCTGTCCATCATAAAAGTGCATCTGTCCATCATAAAAGTGCATCTATCCATCATAAAACTGCATCTATCTATCATAAAAGTGCATCTGTCCATCATAAAAGTGCATCTGTCCATCATAAAAGTACATCTGTCCATCATAAAAGTGCATCTGTCCATCATAAAAGTGCATCTATCTATCATAAAACTGCATCTATCTATCATAAAAGTGCATCTATCCATCATAAAAGTGCATCTGTCCATCATAAAAGTACATCTGTCCATCATAAAAGTGCATCTGTCCATCATAAAAGTGCATCTATTCATCATAAAAGTGCATCTGTCCATCATAAAAGCGCATCCGTCCATCATAAAAGTGCATCTATCCATCATAAAAGTGCATCTGTCCATCATAAAAGTGCATCTATCCATCATAAAAGTGCATCTGTCCATCATAAAAGTGCATCCGTCCATCATAAAAGTGCATCCGTCCATCATAAAAGTGCATCTGTCCATCATAAAAGTGCATCTGTCCATCATAAAAGTGCATCTGTCCATCATAAAAGTGCATCTGTCCATCATAAAAGTGCATCTGTCCATCATAAAAGTGCATCTGTCCATCATAAAAGTGCATCTGTCCATCATAAAAGTGCATCTATCCATCATAAAAGTGCATCTGTCCATCATAAAAGTGCATCTGTCCATCATAAAAGTGCATCTGTCCATCATAAAAGTGCATCTATCCATCATAAAACTGCATCTATCTATCATAAAAGTGCATCTGTCCATCATAAAAGTGCATCTGTCCATCATAAAAGTGCATCTATCCATCATAAAAGTGCATCTGTCCATCATAAAAGTGCATCTGTCCATCATAAAAGTGCATCTATTCATCATAAAAGTGCATCTGTCCATCATAAAAGTGCATCTATCCATCATAAAAGTGCATCTGTCCATCATAAAAGCGCATCTGTCCATCATAAAAGCGCATCTATTCATCATAAAAGTGCATCTATCCATCATAAAAGTGCATCTGTCCATCATAAAAGTGCATCTATCCATCATAAAAGTGCATCTGTCCATCATAAAAGTGCATCTGTCCATCATAAAAGTGCATCTATCCATCATAAAAGTGCATCAGTCCATCATAAAAGTGCATCTATCCATCATAAAAGTGCATCTGTCCATCATAAAAGTGCATCTGTCCATCATAAAAGTGCATCTATTCATCATAAAAGTGCATCCGTCCATCATAAAAGTGCATCTATCCATCATAAAAGTGCATCTGTCCATCATAAAAGTGCATCTGTCCATCATAAAAGTGCATCTGTCCATCATAAAAGTGCATCTGTCCATCATAAAAGTGCATCTATCCATCATAAAAGTGCATCTGTCCATCATAAAAGTGCATCTGTCCATCATAAAAGTGCATCTATTCATCATAAAAGTGCATCCGTCCATCATAAAAGTGCATCTATCCATCATAAAAGTGCATCTGTCCATCATAAAAGTGCATCTATCCATCATAAAAGTGCATCTGTCCATCATAAAAGTGCATCTGTCCATCATAAAAGTGCATCTATCCATCATAAAAGTGCATCAGTCCATCATAAAAGTGCATCTATCCATCATAAAAGTGCATCTGTCCATCATAAAAGTGCATCTGTCCATCATAAAAGTGCATCTATTCATCATAAAAGTGCATCCGTCCATCATAAAAGTGCATCTATCCATCATAAAAGTGCATCTGTCCATCATAAAAGTGCATCTGTCCATCATAAAAGTGCATCTGTCCATCATAAAAGTGCATCTGTCCATCATAAAAGTGCATCTATTCATCATAAAAGTGCATCTGTCCATCATAAAAGCGCATCTATTCATCATAAAAGTGCATCTATCCATCATAAAAGTGCATCTGTCCATCATAAAAGTGCATCTATCCATCATAAAAGTGCATCTGTCCATCATAAAAGTGCATCTGTCCATCATAAAAGTGCATCTGTCCATCATAAAAGTACATCTGTCCATCATAAAAGTGCATCTGTCCATCATAAAAGTGCATCTATTCATCATAAAAGTGCATCCGTCCATCATAAAAGCGCATCCGTCCATCATAAAAGTGCATCTATCCATCATAAAAGTGCATCTGTCCATCATAAAAGTGCATCTATCCATCATAAAAGTGCATCTGTCCATCATAAAAGTACATCTGTCCATCATAAAAGTGCATCTGTCCATCATAAAAGTGCATCTATTCATCATAAAAGTGCATCTGTCCATCATAAAAGCGCATCCGTCCATCATAAAAGTGCATCTATCCATCATAAAAGTGCATCTGTCCATCATAAAAGTGCATCTATCCATCATAAAAGTGCATCTGTCCATCATAAAAGTGCATCCGTCCATCATAAAAGTGCATCCGTCCATCATAAAAGTGCATCTGTCCATCATAAAAGTGCATCTGTCCATCATAAAAGTGCATCTGTCCATCATAAAAGTGCATCTGTCCATCATAAAAGTGCATCTGTCCATCATAAAAGTGCATCTGTCCATCATAAAAGTGCATCTGTCCATCATAAAAGTGCATCTATCCATCATAAAAGTGCATCTGTCCATCATAAAAGTGCATCTGTCCATCATAAAAGTGCATCTGTCCATCATAAAAGTGCATCTATCCATCATAAAACTGCATCTATCTATCATAAAAGTGCATCTGTCCATCATAAAAGTGCATCTGTCCATCATAAAAGTGCATCTATCCATCATAAAAGTGCATCTGTCCATCATAAAAGTGCATCTGTCCATCATAAAAGTGCATCTGTCCATCATAAAAGTGCATCTATTCATCATAAAAGTGCATCTGTCCATCATAAAAGTGCATCTATCCATCATAAAAGTGCATCTGTCCATCATAAAAGCGCATCTGTCCATCATAAAAGCGCATCTATTCATCATAAAAGTGCATCTATCCATCATAAAAGTGCATCTGTCCATCATAAAAGTGCATCTATCCATCATAAAAGTGCATCTGTCCATCATAAAAGTGCATCTGTCCATCATAAAAGTGCATCTGTCCATCATAAAAGTGCATCTATTCATCATAAAAGTGCATCCGTCCATCATAAAAGTGCATCTATCCATCATAAAAGTGCATCTGTCCATCATAAAAGTGCATCTATCCATCATAAAAGTGCATCTGTCCATCATAAAAGTGCATCTGTCCATCATAAAAGTGCATCTATTCATCATAAAAGTGCATCCGTCCATCATAAAAGTGCATCTATCCATCATAAAAGTGCATCTGTCCATCATAAAAGTGCATCTGTCCATCATAAAAGTGCATCTGTCCATCATAAAAGTGCATCTGTCCATCATAAAAGTGCATCTATCCATCATAAAAGTGCATCTGTCCATCATAAAAGTGCATCTGTCCATCATAAAAGTGCATCTATTCATCATAAAAGTGCATCCGTCCATCATAAAAGTGCATCTATTCATCATAAAAGTGCATCCGTCCATCATAAAAGTGCATCTATCCATCATAAAAGTGCATCTGTCCATCATAAAAGTGCATCTATCCATCATAAAAGTGCATCTGTCCATCATAAAAGTGCATCTGTCCATCATAAAAGTGCATCTATCCATCATAAAAGTGCATCAGTCCATCATAAAAGTGCATCTATCCATCATAAAAGTGCATCTATCCATCATAAAAGTGCATCTGTCCATCATAAAAGTGCATCTATCCATCATAAAAGTGCATCTGTCCATCATAAAAGTGCATCTGTCCATCATAAAAGTGCATCTATCCATCATAAAAGTGCATCAGTCCATCATAAAAGTGCATCTATCCATCATAAAAGTGCATCTGTCCATCATAAAAGTGCATCTGTCCATCATAAAAGTGCATCAGTCCATCATAAAAGTGCATCTATCCATCATAAAAGTGCATCTGTCCATCATAAAAGTGCATCTATTCATCATAAAAGTGCATCCGTCCATCATAAAAGTGCATCTATCCATCATAAAAGTGCATCTGTCCATCATAAAAGTGCATCTGTCCATCATAAAAGTGCATCTGTCCATCATAAAAGTGCATCTGTCCATCATAAAAGTGCATCTATTCATCATAAAAGTGCATCTGTCCATCATAAAAGCGCATCTATTCATCATAAAAGTGCATCTATCCATCATAAAAGTGCATCTGTCCATCATAAAAGTGCATCTATCCATCATAAAAGTGCATCTGTCCATCATAAAAGTGCATCTGTCCATCATAAAAGTGCATCTGTCCATCATAAAAGTACATCTGTCCATCATAAAAGTGCATCTGTCCATCATAAAAGTGCATCTATTCATCATAAAAGTGCATCCGTCCATCATAAAAGCGCATCCGTCCATCATAAAAGTGCATCTATCCATCATAAAAGTGCATCTGTCCATCATAAAAGTGCATCTGTCCATCATAAAAGTGCATCTATCCATCATAAAAGCGCATCTATTCATCATAAAAGTGCATCTATCCATCATAAAAGTGCATCTGTCCATCATAAAAGTGCATCCGTCCATCATAAAAGTGCATCTGTCCATCATAAAAGTGCATCCGTCCATCATAAAAGTGCATCTGTCCATCATAAAAGTGCATCTGTCCATCATAAAAGTGCATCTGTCCATCATAAAAGTGCATCTGTCCATCATAAAAGTGCATCTGTCCATCATAAAAGTGCATCTGTCCATCATAAAAGTGCATCTGTCCATCATAAAAGTGCATCTGTCCATCATAAAAGTGCATCTATCCATCATAAAAGTGCATCTGTCCATCATAAAAGCGCATCTATTCATCATAAAAGTGCATCTATCCATCATAAAAGTGCATCTGTCCATCATAAAAGTGCATCTATCCATCATAAAAGTGCATCTGTCCATCATAAAAGTGCATCCGTCCATCATAAAAGTGCATCTGTCCATCATAAAAGTGCATCTGTCCATCATAAAAGTGCATCTGTCCATCATAAAAGTGCATCTGTCCATCATAAAAGTGCATCTGTCCATCATAAAAGTGCATCTGTCCATCATAAAAGTGCATCCGTCCATCATAAAAGTGCATCCGTCCATCATAAAAGTGCATCCGTCCATCATAAAAGTGCATCCGTCCATCATAAAAGTGCATCTGTCCATCATAAAAGTGCATCTGTCCATCATAAAAGTGCATCTGTCCATCATAAAAGTGCATCTATCCATCATAAAAGTGCATCTGTCCATCATAAAAGTGCATCTGTCCATCATAAAAGTGCATCTGTCCATCATAAAAGTGCATCTATCCATCATAAAAGTGCATCTGTCCATCATAAAAGTGCATCTGTCCATCATAAAAGTGCATCTGTCCATCATAAAAGTGCATCTATTCATCATAAAAGTGCATCTATCCATTATAAAAGTGCATCTATCCATTATAAAAGTGCATCTGTCCATCATAAAAGTACATCTGTCCATCATAAAAGTGCATCTGTCCATCATAAAAGTGCATCTATTCATCATAAAAGTGCATCTGTCCATCATAAAAGCGCATCTATTCATCATAAAAGTGCATCTATCTATCATAAAAGTGCATCTGTCCATCATAAAAGTGCATCTATCCATCATAAAAGTGCATCTGTCCATCATAAAAGTGCATCCGTCCATCATAAAAGTGCATCTGTCCATCATAAAAGTGCATCTAGAAATGTAATAAGCAGCGTAACATTGAGAATGCTGTGCACATAGAGCTTCATATCAAACCTGCGGCTGGAATCCTCTGACTGTTGTTTAATGAATGACACTGTAACTGTGGTTGTGTGACGGATGATGTGTGATGTGTCCTCAGGTGTTCTCGCACCTGTCGGTGAAGGAGCGCTGTCTCGGTGTGTCTCTGGTGTGTAAATACTGGCGTGATCTCTGCTTAGACTTCCAGTTCTGGAAGCAGATCGACCTCAGCGGCCTCCAGCAGGTTTGTGCGGTTCTCTTCTGCTTGTGTGTAGAACTGCGTTACTCATAGGTGTGCTGGACTATTATACTTGAATTAAGAAGTGATTATCAAAAAAAAAGCTTTTATGTCCTCATGCATTCATTTTTTTATTTTATTTTACAGGGTTTTATTTTTCAATAGTAATATTTCTTATTTTCATAATATTATCATATTAATATAAAATTGCTTAATAATATATCTATAGGTGAGGTGTGCATAATTATTATACTTGAATTGATAAGTGATTTTCAAAATTATCAAGATTTAAGTGTCCCATGCGTTCACTTTTTAATGTTAAAATGTTATGAAGAAATTAAGACAGTTGTAAAATAAAATTATTATTTTTCTTAATTACTCTATTTTTTATTTTATAGGGTTTAATTTTACTATAGTAATATTTTGTATATATAAATTAAGTTTTATTTAGTAACTTTTATAATAAAAATTATTATTATTATAATATTATTTTTTAATATTTTATTATTAATATTATTTTACAGGATTTTAGTAATATTTCTTATATATATATATATATATATATAAAATGTTTTATTCAGTAATTTGTATAATACAATTTTTATTATTTTATTATTAATATTATATTATCATATTGATATTATGTTACATGGCTTTATTTTACAATTGTAATTTCGTATTTATATACAATATACAGCCATTTTTATAATAAAAATGATTAATATATAAAAAAAGTGATTCATATCATATTATCATATTAATATAAAATTGCTAAAACATAAGAAATATTACTAGCGCAAGATTTCACTGTTTATTATTTTACATTAAATATTAGAATTGTTATTATACAATACACTTAGTAATTTTATAGCATTCTTCTTCTTATTATTTTGTAGCTATATTGATACTGTATATAATCACAACATTTTGTTCATGTTTTGCCGCTGTACAAACCAGGATTTGTTTAAAAAATGCATTTTAAACCAAAACCACATTTTATAACAAATCATTTTATTAAAAAAACATATAACAACTATGTGGCAAACAGCCTTTCTTAAGCATTACTTCTCATATGCATTTGTACAAACACTTTTTCATGTACCGTAAGAACGTAACTCACACAAAACTTAAATATTAGATGCAAAAACGGGAATATTGCAGTGTTGCGTGTGTGCTAGGCTCTTGATATGTGGTTTTAATTGGAAATAATAGATTAAAACTGTTTAATGTTTCTCTCATTCTCTCTCTGACTATAGTGAATAAACTGTGATAATATGAGATGTTGAAGGCGAATAAATGTTGTTTAGATTATATACATGTGAAACTCGAAAAATTGAATATTGTGCAAAAGTTCATTTATTTCAGTAATTCAACTTAAAAGGTGAAACTAATATATTATATAGACTCATTACATGCAAAGCGAGATATTTCAAGCCTTTATTTGTTATAATTGTGATGATTATGGCTTACAGATATGAAAACCCTTCCACAATATTCTAACTTTTCCGAGTTTCACCTGTATGCATGTCTGATATATTATTGCAGGAGGAAAACTGTGTGTTGATTTGTGGTTTTAACTGTTGATGGTCTCCCTGACGGCAGGTGAAGGACGATCTGCTGGTGAAGATCGCGTCCCGGAGACAGAACGTCACCGAGATCAACATCTCGGACTGCAGGAACGTTCAGGATCACGGCGTCTGCTCTCTGGCGGCGAACTGTCCCGGGCTGATCAAGTACACGGCGTACCGCTGTAAGCAGCTGAGCGACGTGTCCCTGTGCGCCGCCGCCGTGCACTGCCCGCTCCTGCAGAAAGTGCACGTGGGGAACCAGGACAAGCTCACCGACCACGCGCTCAGACTGGTGAGACGCACTCACACACACTAGAGCAATCCATCGGACCAAAACGAAAATAGGGAATCGATTTTAACGGCCTTTTTTATCATAAATATGTTTTAGGACAGATCAATACAGGACACAGAACATGTACAAAATAACTGTCTTTTCTGTTCACCAAATGCTTTTTAATATTCGCTATTACTTCCCCAGCAAAGCGAGTAAACACAGGCTCGTGATTGGACAGCGTTTCCCGCCAAAGTTCATTGTTAATCTCAATTCCTGAATGTTGCCCATAAAAATGCATTAAAAAACACGCATTCAGTTGAGGAGAAAAAGAACGATTGGTTTGATTAAATGTGCATTTATTATAATCAGTAGCTGCGTTTCCATCTACCGATTTTTGCGCACATTTTGGTATGTCGCATAAAAAATCTGCCAAGATGCTCATTCATTAATTTTAATAAATTCAAATATAACTTGATAAAAAAAAGGTGAAATATTTTGTGTTTACCTATGGAAGTTAACCCTCAGGTGCTCTTCGTTTCGGAGTCACACTTGTTATCTTCCCGGTCAAAAGTGACCGGACACCTAAAAATGAAACTTTCTCCATCCCAGTAAAACCAATGCAATTTATTTTTGTTCTATAATATTTATTCTTTTTAATTTAGTATTTTGAGACAATTTAATTGAATTTATTAATATTTATGGTTTATTTTTGCCATGGAAAAATATATATATTTCTATATATGTATTATTTTTTTTCAAAAAAATATTAATGCAGTATTTTAGTTTAATATAGAGTCTAGGCCTTCAGAAAAAAAAACAAAAAATTTGAAGAAAATTAGCACCATCTGGTTACAGTATAGAGAAAAAGCGTAGAATCATGGTGTAACCACTAGATGGCGTGTACAGCTCTCTATGGAGAGGCATGTGAATTCCCCAGATGTTTATGAACACATTTTTTTGTTGTTGGTGGATTTGAATATATAGTTGAAACAATCTCAAAAACTATTTCTTATTAAAAAATTTGACAAAAAAACTAAAATTCACAATTTTTTTTTTTTTTTTTCATTTTTTTTTTTTTTTTGTCAATTTCCCATTCATTTCCTATGGGGTCATTTTTGACCAAAGACCACAAGTGTGACTATTTTTTTAAGACCACTTAGCCTTCTCGGATCATGACCTCAATTTTTTTGTGTGTTCACATACATAACGCCATAAAAGTCACCAAGTTTCGTAACATTCCGATGAAGCTGTGATTTTTAAAATTTCAAAACAGAAAATTTTTCGGTCAGAAAGGTACGAAGAGGGTTAAATAATGTCCAATTTTATTGAATTGCACTAATTAAAAAAAATGCATTGCATTAATTTTTTATTAAAATGCAATGCATTTTGTTTTCAGTTAGTACAATTCAACAAGCATTTTTGTTTGAAATGCATTTAGGCATTATTTTACTTGCATAGGTAAACTAACAAAACATTTCACCTTTAATTTTCTTCCATATTTACCCGCATGTCATGTGACCATAAACTTGTGAATGTCTAATTGCAATATTACCTTAAAATCACAGCGGGGACTTGCCGTATACAACTATACCGCTGTATTTAATCATATCGCTGCTTTGAACATTTGAAGACTGTGTGTGTGTGTGTGTGTGTGTGTGTGTGTGTGTGTTTTGTGCAGTTGGGCGAACACTGTAAAGAGCTGAAGGACGTTCACTTCGGCCAGTGTTACAGCATCAGTGACGACGGCCTGGTCGCTCTGGCGCAGGGATGCAACAAACTCCAGAGAATCTACATGCAGGAAAACAAACTGGTACGTGCTGTCGAGTCACATGACATGTTCAGAGCGCCGGACTCCTAATGCATGAGTGATCGCTCGGGGTCAAAGGTTGACTACTGGCTTTGTGCTTTAAATGGTTTTTTTTCTCTTATATCGAGTGAAACGCTTCTGGAACGAGAACAAATGTGGGCGGGGCTTGATTGTTCGTAGGGAATTGATTGGATGGTTGTGGTTTGCTATTGGCTGATCTTATGTGAGTGACAGGTTATAGCCCCGCCCACATCATTAGAGAAGAGACGCTGCAAGAGGGAGTTATTCTGACTAGGGATCATGGGCAACGATTAATCCAGAATAAAAGTTTGTGTTTACATAATACATGTGTGTGGTGTGTATAATTAATTTGTATATATAAATACACACACATGCATGTATATATTTAAGAAATATTTGTATGTATATACTTTATATATATTTATACATAATATATATTAATATAAATATTTGATACATTAATAACACATTTTCTTAAATATACACATACATGTGTGGGTATTTATATATACAAATTAATTATACACACACATATATTATGGAAACGCAAACTTTTATTTTGGATGCGATTAATCGTTGCCCATCCCTAATTCTGACTCAAGATGATCAGAAAGATAAATATAACACATCATTTATATTATACACATGCAATATTAATTTAAAGTCCCCCTGTAGTCAGTTTATCCCTTAAAACTCATCTTTGATCACCAAAAAGACAGCTTGAATGTAAACTCGACACCCTTGCCTCATTAAGTATACGGGGTACTATGAATATGCAAATGAGCCCCGCCTCCACTCACTCACTCAGCTCAGAGATCCACTGGTTAAAAACACCACATACACATATAAACAACATTAAAAGCCGGATTTTTACCACAGGGGGACTTTAAATAATGAAGACGTCATGCTTGACCTGATTTAGTTTATAATAAATGTTTAATTGGATCTGTTCATAGCGTTTCATTGGTCACGTGCTGAATTAGTCTGAGAGGTTCGAGTCCAGTGTTTTTTGTTACCCATAAGCCAATGCTTTTCTCTCTCTCCTGTCATGATTGAAGCACTTCTGTACATCTGTGGCTCTGTTTGTGTTCACGTTTCAGCAGTGTGTGTGTGTGTGTGTGTGTGTGTGTGTGTGTGTGTGTGTGTGTTCGAGCTGTCTGTGAATAAGGCCTGTTATTATCCCATCAATCTCAGATCATTTACTCTGCCTTGATTATGTTCATCATATTCAACAAATCTGCAGTCTTAATTAGTAAAGCGCTCGATACAGTCTTGTTTTCCTGTCAAACACACCTAAAGCAAGATCAATTAGCTTGGAGCAAAACTGAGAGAAAAATACTTGTTTTTTTAACCATTGATTTTTCTTGTTTTAATGCATAAATGATTGCATGTTTCTGAAGTCTTGTTTTACAGATGTTGAGTTGTTGTTTGTTTTGAATGCAGGATGAACGTCTGTGTGCAGCCACTAGATGTCAGTGTTGCTCCTCTAATGAGAGAATCACTGTGTGTTTCTGAGACTTTTGGAGATTCATTTTACTTTTACTTTACATGCAAAAGGCTGCAATAGTTTTGGTTAGTTTGAGCTCATCATTTCAGTCAGATCAAGGGTGTTTTTAATGACTTTGCTCTTTGTAAATGAACAAAAGAACTCTAAATACTAATAATAACAGTATTTCTTACGCTATCATCAGATTTCTTATCATGCTTTTCCAGATGTGTGATTATTGGCAGGGAATTCGACGTGTTGAATGTTATATTGAGAAAAGGTTAAAGTCAGGCCCTTCATATAAAGAAGCTTTCAAGGGTTTCCTCATGTTATATATATATAAATTCTTTGACGTAAAGGGTTTTATACATAGCCAAATTGAATATTTCTCTCTCTCACTCGGTTTTACATTGTCATCTGATATATTTTTGAGTGAAACTAATTATTTAATGAGGATTTTGTTAATTTGTATCTATCAGTATTTGGTTGAATCTGTATAACTGGCCATTATATTTCAGAATGGAGCTTGACCTTAATGTTAGTTTGATAATTTATTTGTCTATTGCATGTTAACATGAATTAATATCCTGGCCTAGAAAAAGAAATGCTCTTCAGTTCAGAGACGGAGCAAGTTAATTCATTTAGATGAAAGATTATGAAGGTAAACGTTGTTTTTCCTCATAACGTTCCTGAATGTAGTCTTCATGATTTCATGTTGCTCTTTGTGTCTTTGTCTTGTGGGAAGAGATGTGATTTTAGACATATAACTGGGAGATAAAGAGATCTTAAGTTGAGCTGAATGTCAAGGAAATCCAGGTTAATATACTTCATATTTAATGCAGGATTTGCTTTAAAACTGTTTTCACTTGCATAACATGCGTAATATTCATTTCATCCCAGCACTTAAATAGATGTTTGGTTTAAATCATTTAACATTTATATTAATCAAACCTGTAAGTAAGGCAAAAGAAAATACTACTTCAGAATTTAATGTTTAATTCAGTATTACTTGCCAAAAGAAATCTGTCCAAAAATGAAACTGCAATTAAACATGACGGTTTAAATAGTATTTTCTTATAAAACACACTCCATTTATCTTTTATTTACTCTAAACGTAGGCCTATAGAAATCATTTAAAAACAATTCAAAGCAACTCTATGAATTTTTGATTTTATTATTGTGCTAAAGCAGAAAAATACCATAAGTGTGCATATTATAATTTCACATGCTTGTTTCTCCGAAAAACAATGCCAGTTATTCTGCTGTGAAACATGCGTTCGGTGTCGGATTACCTTCGTGATCCCGCCCACTTCCGAATTACCCAATAGAATTCCTTCCTACACCCAGAAAAGATAAAAAGTCAGAATTGACTGATATAAAGTCAGAATTGCGAGATATAAAGTCAGAATTGCGAGATATAAAGTCAGAATTGACTGATATAAAATCAGAATTGCGAGATATAAAGTCAGAATTGATTGATATAAAGTCAGAATTGCGAGATATAAAGTCAGAATTGATTGATATAAAGTCAGAATTGCGAGATATAAAATCAGAATTGCGAGATATAAAGTCAGAATTGATTGATATAAAGTCAGAATTGCGAGATATAAAGTCAGAATTGTGAGTTATAAAGTCAGAATTGATTGGTATAAAGTCAGAATTGATTGATATAAAATCAGAATTGCGAGATATAAAGTCAGAATTGTGAGTTATAAAGTCAGAATTGATTAATATAAAGTCAGAATTGCGAGATATAAAGTCAGAATTGCGAGATATAAAATCAGAATTGATTGATATAAAATCAGAATTGCGAGATATAAAGTCAGAATTGATTGATATAAAGTCAGAATTGCGAGATATAAAGTCAGAATTGCGAGATATAAAGTCAGAATTGACTGATATAAAATCAGAATTGCGAGATATAAAGTCAGAATTGCGTGATATAAAGTCAGAATTGCGAGATATAAAGTCAGAATTGCGAGATATAAAATCAGATTTGCGAGATATAAAGTCAGAATTGTGAGTTATAAAGTCAGAATTGATTGATATAAAGTCAGAATTGATTGATATAAAATCAGAATTGCGAGATATAAAGTCAGAATTGATTGATATAAAGTCAGAATTGCGAGATATAAAGTCAGAATTGATTGATATAAAGTCAGAATTGATTGATATAAAGTCAGAATTGCGAGATATAAAGTCAGAATTGATTGATATAAAGTCAGAATTGATTGATATAAAATCAGAATTGTGAGATATAAAGTCAGAATTGTGAGATATAAAGTCAGAATTGTGAGATATAAAATCAGAATTGTGAGATATAAAGTCAGAATTGTGAGATATAAAGTCAGAATTGTGAGATATAAAATCAGAATTGTGAGATATAAAGTCAGAATTGTGAGATATAAAGTCAGAATTGCGAGATATAAAGTCAGAATTGTGAGATATAAAATCAGAATTGTGAGATATAAAGTCAGAATTGTGAGATATAAAGTCAGAATTGTGAGATATAAAGTCAGAATTGCGAGATATAAAGTCAGAATTGTGAGATATAAAGTCAGAATTGTGAGATATAAAGTCAGAATTGTGAGATATAAAGTCAGAATTGCGAGATATAAAGTCAGAATTGTGAGATATAAAGTCAGAATTGTGAGATATAAAGTCAGAATTGCGAGATATAAAGTCAGAATTGTGAGATATAAAGTCAGAATTGTGAGATATAAAGTCAGAATTGTGAGATATAAAGTCAGAATTGTGAGATATAAAGTGAGAATTGTGAGATATAAAGTCAGAATTGTGAGATATAAAGTGAGAATTGTGAGATATAAAGTCAGAATTGCGAGATATAAAGTCAGAATTGTGAGATATAAAGTCAGAATTGTGAGATATAAAGTCAGAATTGTGAGATATAAAGTCAGAATTGTGAGATATAAAGTGAGAATTGTGAGATATAAAGTGAGAATTGTGAGATATAAAGTCAGAATTTATTGATATAAAGTCGCAATTGCGAGATATAAAGTTAGTTGTGTGAAATAAATTCACAATTGTGAGTATAAAGTCAGTATAAAGTTGATTGATATAAAGTCAGAGTTGATGTAAAGTTGACAAAGTTGCAATTGCAAGATATAAAGTCAGAATTATGTTAAATAAATTCGCAATTGCGAGTATAAAGTCAGAGTTGATTGATTTAAAGTCGCAATCGCAAGATATAAAGTCAGAATTGCGTGTTGTAAAGTCATAATCGTGAGATATAAACTATTCTGAGGGGAAAAACACACTATTGCGAATTTATATCTCACATTTCTGAGAAATGATGTCAGAATTTCAAGGTATAAACTCGCAGCGGTAAGATAAAAAGTCTCAATTCTATCTTTTTTTTCTCACAATTGTGACTTTATTTCTCAGATTTGCGACTTTATATCTCGCAATTGTGAGATAAAAAGCAGCAAAAGCACTGATTATAGCACTTAAACTTCAGATCTTCATGATATGACCCCCTGTAAGTCTCAGTTTTCCTCGTCACACGGGTCAGCGCATGTTTCCTCGCTGCCTGTGGAACAATAACCATGTTCTTTGCAGGTCGAGCGAGGCACCGTTCGGTCTACCCGTGACATCTGAATCCTCTCTCTCTCCACGGCTCCAATGCTTTCGGTGACAGATCGCACAATTGTGCAACTCGTTTACAATGAAGGCCGGGCTGTCCTCCTCCCCTCGGCCCGCTAATGGAGTAAACCGATCCCGCGTCTGTCTCTGCCAATCAATGATGAATGGGCTGATCCGCAGATGGGCCTGTTCTGCTCCTCCTCGCTCAGATAATTGAATAATTAAAAAGCGTTTCAGTGCGGTCCCTCGGCCTCTTCCTTTAAATATCGCTCTCTCCTGGAAATGTTTAAGGTGGTCTTCGTTTACTCAAACCCGAATCAGGATTCTTATGTTTTGTGTTGTTTCTTTAAAGTCCCCCTGTGGTGAAAATCCAGCTTTTAATGTTGTTTATGTGTCTATGTGGTGTGTTTAATACACTTTAATACAGTATTAATACAGTATTTCCTGCAGTGAACCAAAAGATCGCTGGTGTTTCTGACGTCACAAACCACCTTGTAACCAATCAGATCAACGTGTGAGGTGGGGCTCATTTGCATATTCATAGGACTGCGCATTCTAAATGAGGGGAGGGTGTCCAGTTATATTCAAGATATTTTAAGGAATAGCTGAAAAAAAACATTTAAATATGTGATTTTGGTGATCAAAGATGAGTTTTAAGGGTGACTCATCCTTATGTTTCGTGTTGTATGATGACATCATTTTTCATTTTAGGGGCACTGTTTCTTTAAGAACTATTACACTCAGATTTCAGCAGCACATCGATCCCCGTTTAATCTCTATTTATGTTGGGTTTCTGACAATTAGTTTCTGTGCAGATGGCCTGCACTTGATGAGTGACTCCAGGGGGACCTTAAAAACGATTACTCTCAGTTTCCAGGAGCACGTCAAATAATTATGATCTATTTTTGAGTGAAACTAGTTATTCAATACAGAATTTGGTTGAATCATTAAAACTCGCCATTGTATTTCAGAACGAAGCATGACATTATTGTCATTGTAAAATTTTACATACAATGACATTTTTATATTTTCCAATGTAGAGAGTTAAGAATAGTTATTAGTTATATTGCAATCTTATATTAAATAAATTGCTAATAGTGTTATATATGTTCATTTAAGTTGTCTTGTGCAGGTGAAACTGGAAAAATTACAATATGATGCAAAAGTTCATTTATTTCAGTAATTCAATATATTATATTGACTCATTACATGCAAATGAGATATTTCAAGCCTTTATTTGTTATAATTGTGATGATTATGGCTTACAGATTTGACAACGTTTTCAAAATATTCTAATTTTGAATTTGGGGTTTAAGCCATAATCATCACAATTATAACAAATAAAGGCTTGAAATATCTCACTTTGCATGTAATGAGTCTATGTAATATATTAGTTTCACCTTTTAAGTTGAATTACTTGAAATAAATGAACTTTTGCACCATATTCTAATTTTTCCAGTTTCACCTGTATGTCAAGAATAATGATTTTGAGGATGTGTTTTCAATTCATAGCTCATTATCGTGATCGCTTTGGGATAGAAGCTGTTCATGAATCTCGTTGTGCATTATTATTAGTTTGCAATTTTTTGTGTGCATTGCTTGTTAACATGAATCCTGCATTATTAGGCCTATAGACGACGTCAAGTGCAAAGACTGTTTTTGGGTTGGGTTTCTTACAATTAGTTTGCATGCAGATGGCCTGTGCTTTTAATGACCCGTCTGCGATTACAGGCGTATCCGGCCTCAGGGGTCGTGCGGGGAAATCCAATTTTCACCTACATTCAGATTTACTGAGTATCCTGTGCTCTTGCCCCCACATTTTATGGCCAAGCAGCTCGAGAACTAAAAGCAATTAAGCAGCGCGTTCAGCCAATTACCCGGCTTGTGATGGTCTCCAAATCAAATCTGTAGTTTTAAGGCCAGGTTCGCTCCTAAATTGGCCCACTTGTCTCCTTGTCAGATCTGAACTACTGAACTGTGGGAGCGGAGACTCCAGAGTTTCAGATTTTAATGTTCCTTTTGTTTAGCGTAACTTTAGATCAGTGTTTCTCAGAGTTTTCAAGCATTAGCTTTGATCACATCACAACAGCAAAGTACCACAAAGTTGCCTGTTAGGTTCAGTATTTGTTATCTGACATATTGTAGACATTTACTTGTAGCTTATTTTTTTGCTGATCTCTTATTTTGTGCATGGACCAAAACCATTGCACAAATGTGTTTATATATATATATATATATATATATATATATATATATATATATACAATATGAAGAGTTCAGATGCAAAAGCCTCTAAATGCCATTTGAAATTTTCTTTTTTAATGATGATTTTTATCAAACTTGTATATTTTATTTCATTAATTTCACTTAAATAACAATTAATAGGTAATTATCATTGCCATTTAAATGAAATTACTGAACTTAAATATAGAAGTTTGATAAAAATCATCATTAAAGAAGAAAATTTCAAATGGCATTTAGAGGCTTTTGCATCTGAACTCTTCATATATATATATTTATTATATTTATTTATTTATTTTTATGTCTCTACTGCTCACCAAGACTGCATTTATTTGATTAAAAAAATGGAATAAATACAGTAGAAATAGTGAAATGTTATTATAATGTAAATCATCTGTTCTCTATGTGAATATATAGTAAAGGATAATTTTTTCCTGTGATTTTCAGCATCATTACTCCAGTCTTCAGAAATCACTCTAATATGAGGATCAAGAAACATTTATTATAAATAGTGAAAACAGTTCGTAACATTATAAATGTTGTTAATGCCACTTTGATAAATTGAATATGCCCTTTCTGAATAAAAATAATTTCTCTTTAAAAAAAATTCTGACCCCAAAAATTATTATTACTTTTATTTTTTTTTACTCACAAAGACATTTTAATTGCTGAGTAAATCGATAATATAAAACAATAATAATATAACAAATACTTTCTTTACTTAACTGAAATAAAGTACAATATAAAAAAAAATATTTCTTTAATTTTTGCCTTCCACTCTTCATTTTAATTCCTGACAGCTATGAATAAGAGACTTGTCAGATCACAGCAGAAATATATTTAATTTAATCTTAATTTTGCATGAAAGTCTTGCACTTTTTTGCCCCTCACTTTCCTTGAAGTGCAGGATTTTAATTTTCCATCCGCTCTGATACGGCAGAAAGTCTCCGCATCTTTAGAGACGTGCACGTCCATCTGATTAGCTTGAGTTTTAATTAGCCCAAATGTCTACTGTACATGGGATTGTTGATGACCTAAAATAGATTAGAAAGCCCTCAATTTGCCTTTAATTACGTTTAGAGGGATGCTGAATGGGTCGAAAGCATCACTGGCACATGATTAAATATCAAATATCACTTTTTAGGCTTATTTGGCTCTTTCAAGTGCTTGGCATCGAAGAAACGGCGCGTTTAAAAGTGCATTGAAAAGTTTTGCATCAAACTGAGGCACCAGAACGAGAGATAATAAATGCTGTCGATTGCAGACGCTCGTCTCCTGAAAGATTGCCTCTTTTCATTGAATGTTGCGAGAGACCGAGGGCCGTATTTTTGTCTGGAAACGTGTCATGCGAACATCCTGCAATCATATTTAAATATAATATTTCTCTCTGTGGAGAAAGAGAGCGATCTGCTTCCCGCTTAGTGCCTGGCTTTCTCATAAGACATCCAAACAGAGAAAGGAAAGTCAGTGTTTGAGATGCGGAAAGTGTTCGTATGCCAGGAAATTCTGATTAAAATACACTCTTAGGAAAAAGGTACAAAAGCTGTCACTGGGGCTGTACCTTTTCAAAAGGTACACTTTTGTACCTATAGGGTGCATATTGGTACCTTAATGGTACATATTAGCACCTAAAATGTACATATCAACCCTTAAAATGTACATATTAACACCTAAAATGTACATATCAACCCTTAAAATGTACATATTAGTACCTAAAATGTACATATTAACAACTAAAATGTCCATATTAGCACCTGAAATGTACATATTAGCACCTAAAATGTACATATTTGCGCCTAAAATGTACATATTAGTGCCTTAAATGTACATATTAGCACCTTAAATGTACATATTAGTGCCTTAAATGTACATATTAGCACCTAAAATGTACACATCAACCCTTAAAATGTACATATTAGTACCTAAAATGTACATATTAGCACCTAAAATGTACACATCAACCCTTAAAATGTACATATTAGTACCTAAATAGTACATATTAACACCTACAATGTACATATTAACAACTAAAATGTCCATATTAGCACCTGAAATGTACATATTAGTACCTAAAATATACATATTAGCACCTAAAATGAACATATTAGTACCTTAAATGTACATATTAGCACCTAAAATGAACATATTAGTACCTTAAATGTACATATTAGCACCTAAAATGAACATATTAGTACCTAAAATATACATATTAGCACCTAAAATGAACATATTAGTACCTTAAATGTACATATTAGCACCTAAAATGTACAAAAGTTTATCTTTTGAAAAGGTACAGCCCCAGTGACAGCTTTTGTACCTTTTTCTGAGAGTGTAGAGCAAAAAATTAATTTTTTTTTTTAATGTTTTTGTCTCTTCTGCTCACTAGGGCTACATTTATTGATAAAAAATACAGTAAAAATTGTAAAATATTGTTGTAATGTAAAATGTCCATGTGAATATATGGTAAAGTGTAATTTATTCTTGTGATCAAAGCTGAATTTTCATCATCATTACTCCAGTCTTCAGTCTGTCACATGATCCTTCAGAAATCACTCATTGAACCGTAATGGTTAAGTTAAGCAAGCGATTAAGGCTGTCAAATGATTAAAATGTTTAACCTAATTAATTACATGATGTGCCGATTAATTAATCAATCCCTCTGAAGATAATATAAAGTCATTATTGTGTTAGATGAGAAAAACATTGAATGGACATTGCTTTAGAAAGAAATATTTTGAGTCAACATCGAATTTATTACACAAACTTGGCAAAAGTGGCATCAGGTATATTTTGCAACATGCATCATATCGGCTACATAATTATTATGAGAATATCATTGTAATTGTGTGCTTGCGACGTGGCTTTTAATGGTGAGATTGTTGTTTTTGTAATCAGGCTCTTAAAAATTTGGATTTAGATTTATCGGCCGATATATCGGTTATCGGCTTTCAAATATAAAGAATTATCGGTTATCGGCCACAATTTTGGATTCATTCAATAATAAATCGCCGCTGTAAGAGAGTTCTGCTCTGGCTTCATTTGAACTACTTTCATTGGTGAAACTGGGTAAAAACTGACAATATTTTGTGTAAAATATTAACTCATACAGGGGCATTTTTTTTTTGCCCTCATAACTTGAATTTTAATTGCATTTTTATTAGAAATGCATGATAAATTAATTTATGAGAACATTATAATTGTGTGCTTATGGCTTTTAATGGTGAGATTTTTATTTTTGTAATCAGGCTCTCAAAAATTAAATAAATATGTGGATTTAGATTTATCGGCCGATATATCGGTTATCGGCTTCCAAATATAACAAATTATCGGTTATCGGTATCGGCCACAATTTTCATATCGGTGCATCGCTAGTTTTATAATCAGACGTAACTAAACTGCATACAATGTCACATTACGTACTAGAGCCAGACCGATATATCGGCAGACTGATATTATCGGCCGATATTAGGCATTTTCCAAACTATTGGTATCGGCAGTTATAACGGCCGATAAATGAATATTTCAAAAATGAAATAAAAATGGACGAAACACGCTTGAACCATGTCATGAGTGTTGGAGTTGTATAGTTTGTCCACCAGAGGGCGCTCTACACCGTTCCTGTTGGCAACACTCGTTGAGTTGGTCACGATACATACATTGCTTGAATAACAATTAAAATATCATCCCCATCAGTTCTCTAAACTCAAATAAGCAGGACAAAATTTGTGACTATCATGTCCAGTTAAAAAAATAAATAAATAAAATATCGGCCGATATATCGGATTTTAAAACCGGTATCGGCCTTCAAAATCCTTTATCGGTCGGGCTCTATTACGTACACCATTAAAAACACATTTTTCCATAAGTAATCACACCCTATAAAGTCATTAAATCGACAGTCCTATTAAAAACATCAAACGTTTGACCAGCAGTGTATCTTTCTGTCTTCTTCAAACTCTTCCTCACCTTTAGATTGTGTTTGCTGTGTTAATCACCGGCCGCTTTGAACATCACGATCGATCCAGAGGAATCGCTTTCAACTTGAGACCCTTTTTGAGTTTTTTGATCACTTTTTAGCAGGAAGCAGTCTCACGTTCATCGATGACGAGAGCGTCACCTTTCGTGACTCGGCGGTGCGCGGCTGATTGATATCGACAGGTTTCGCCAACAGGCGACAGAAAGAAACTCTACGCTTTTAAATGCCACGTCTTCTGCTGTGATATGAGAGCCAGCGAGGCGTTCTGTAAGCTCGTGTGTGGGATTACACCTTGAAAATCCCCGCTAGACAAAAAGAGGTCTATGAAAAGGTCCTGGTGTAGTGTGTGTGTGTGTGTGTGTGTGTGTGCTCAAACCAGCTCTGATGAGCTCTTGACTAGAGGAAGATGAGATTGTCTTCATCCTGTATATCCGTGAGATCTTAATTGAAATATATGAGTGTGTGTCTGGTTTTCTTCACTCGCCGTGTGCATTTTGAGCCGAAGATCGGGATTTACATGCATAGTTTTCATTTGCATCAATTTACTTTACTTTGCAGCTGCCTTCTTGGCTAATTTAACTAAAAATAAAACACTAAAACAATTTAGACATAAAATGACAAAAACACAACAAATTTACAATAACTTTACATAGTATTTAAATCATAACTTTACAATATTAGTCGGTATTTTACAATAATAGTCGTTTTAGTTCATCTTAGTTATAATTAATAAGCATTAACTGATATATATATATATATATATATATATATATATACACACACACACACACAAAAAACTAATAAAAATTACAAAAACACAAAAAATGTATAAAAACTTGACCAAAAATTAAAAAGTAACCGGTAACACTTTACAATAAGATCTCATTAGATAATCTTAGTTAATGCATTAATTGACATTAAAAAACATTAACTGAATATATATATATATATGAAGAGTTCAGATGCAAAAGCCTCTTAAGTGCCATTTGAAATTTTCTTCTAGAATGATCATTTTTTTATCAAGCTTGTATAATTAAGTTCAGTGATTTCACTTAAATGGCAATGATAATTACCTATTAATTGTTATTTAAGTGAAATTACTGAACTTAAATATACAAGTTTGATAAAAATCATCATTAAAGAAGAAAATTTCAAATGGCATTTAGAGGCTTTTGCATCTGAACTCTTCATATATTCATTTAGTTTCAAAATGAAGTACTAATATAACTAAAAATAAAACATAAGAACAATATAGACAAAAAACAAACAAATTTACAATAACTTTACATAATATTAAAATCATAACGGTAACACTTTACTATAAGGTCTCATTAGTTAACATAAACTAACAATACTTCAGCCTTTATTAATCTTGGTTAATGTTAATTTCAACATTTACTAATACATAATTATTAAAATCTAAAGTTGTTAATGAATACAGTGTTGAATAACTGTTGACTCAATCAATACTGTGATTAAAATGTTCACTTTTGAACGAGTTGCACTTTTTTGCTCGACTCTCTTACCAATAATAAAGCTTTAAAGCTTCTAAGAAAAAAATGGAAATTTTCATAATTGATCACATAGTTGTTCTATTGCATGTTTTTTTAAAGGACACACACACAAATCTTTATATATAAATATATAATATGAGAAAAAGCTTTAAATGTCATCTTAGCGTCCCGTCGGAGGGTGTTGTGTTGAGGTGTGGCCTGCAGGAGGCGCTCTAAGATTGGTTTTCGACGTGAAGAGTTTCAAATCAAAATCGTGCTTTTACTGATTAAAAAATACATTATTTAATATATCTACAGTTTGATCTGATAATTGTGACTAATTTTTTTCTCTTTATTCCTCAGTAATTGGTAACTCTTTACAATAAGGTTCATTAGTGGCCAGATGATGGACTGTAATACTGACTCAGATATAGTGGATAACACATTAAAGTTAATAATTCTTCTTGGGAAGTTTTGTATACATAAACCTGAAATAATGTCTTTACTCCTGTAATCGTGTGTGTGTGTGTGTTCACTCCTGTAATCGTGTAGATGCTGTGTAGCATCAAACAAGTATTCAGTACTTCAATGAGTTCATTATTTCTGTATTACATTATTACACCGTGCCTTTATTTGTTATAATTGTGATGATTATGGCTTACAGAGAATTACCGAATTACTGAACTAAATGAACTTTTGCACCATATTCTAATTGTTCCAGTTTCACCTGTAGTTCCAGAGAGGTTGCCAAGCAACACATGCAGCAACAAAGCATTACAACAGCAGTAACACTGATGCGGTCACAGGTGTGTGTGTGTGTGTGTGTGTGTGTGTGGGTGTGGGGAGTCATTTACAATGGCTTCGAACTCCGCTCAAGCAATCCGAATCAGGGACTTTTTTAGGGATCTTTTTTAGCACTTATTAACACTTAGTGCCTCCTACACCTTCACTTTGCCACGGATTCTTTTAATCACTCAAGCCATTTATTATTCTGAGGTTTTCAGGCCTGTGTGTAGTTTTAAGTGTAGAGGGAGAAAAATGGTCATGAAAAGAATTAATTATGACTCCCTTTTAGTGGGAAACAAAATAATAAATAATAAAAAATGACCTCTTTAAACTGTCCTGTCATCAGTGGCTTAATCATCTGGCTTCATTACCGCTGATGGATGAATGTCTCTGGGCATTCATCGATTCTCCACAAAAATATATTTTCAGATAATAGTGGCATGTTTTTTTATATTTTTATTCAGCAAGGACGCATTAAATTGATCAAAAGTGACAGTAAAGACATTTATAATATAACAAAAGACTATATTTCAGAAATTCTGCAAAATTGAATTTCATCACATTTTCCACACAGACACGAACACTGATAATATTCATAAATGTTTCTTGAGCATCAAATCATTATATTAGAGTGATTTCTGAAGGATCATGTGACACTGAAGACTGGAGTAATGATGCTGAAAATTCTGCTTTTTTAAGTTAAAAAACTGCTCTTTTACATTAGAATAATTTTTACTGTATTTTTGATCAAATAAATGAACCTTTGTGAACAAAAGAGACTTCATTCAAACATTTAAACATCCCACAGAGCCCAAAATATAACATACAACAGCAGGGTCCACAAGTCCGACACTTAAAAATCAATATATTGTAAGATATAAATAAGTACTTAAGTAAATGTCAATCTTAAGATGCATGTGATCATGTTACGCTTAATATTTATTAAAATTTTCACTCAAATTTGTCGCACAGTACAAAAATCCTCTTGTTTTTACCACAAAAAAAATGTATTTAACAGCGTTTTAGTATGAAATTTAGGGATTCATTGATATGAAAATTTTGGTTGATACTGATAATTCTTTACATTTGAAAGCCGATAACCCTAAATCAAAAATTTTGATCGATACCGATAACTCTTTATATTTGAAAGCTGATAACCGATATATCGGCCGATAACCCTAAATCCAAATTTTGGTCGATAAGATAACTCTTTATATTTGATAATCGATATATCAGTCGATAAACCTAAATCCCAATTTTGATCGATATCGATAACTCTTTATATTTGAAAGCTGAAAACCGATAATTCTCTATATTTGAAAGCCGATAACCGATATATCGGCCGATAAACTTAAATCCAAATTTTGGTAGATTCCGATAACTCTTTATATTTGAAAGTTGATAACCAACAATTCTTTATATTTGAAAGCCTATAACCGATATATCGGCCGATAAATCTAAATCCAAATTTTCGATATGACACATCATATTTCAAGCAATTCATAACCATCATGTTGAACAGTGCGCTTATGAAGAGTCTCAGCTGAAGGAAATAATACATTAATTATCAGTGTTAATATATCGGACACATCTTCTTATCGGGCCGATAACGATAGCATTAAAAATGAACATATATCGGCCGATACCGATATATCATGCATCCCTAATTAAAATTGCATGAAATGTTTTTTCCCTGTATATTAAAGGACCCATTTAACAGGTTTTAATCCGACAACTGGTGTTTTACAGGTACATTAGAATAAATGCACAATAGAAGTGTTTTGACTGTATATATCAGTCCTGCTCTATAGATATTGTGTTTGACTGGTTCTGACCACAGAGTCCTCGTCACCCTCCCTGTGCTGAAGCTCATTACCGCCACTCGATAGGAGGAATAATGAATTGGTTTAATAAGCGTGGCGGGTCGATGTGGTTAATGAAGGGATGACAGACACCAGCGCTGACGAAGCGGTGTTAACGAGATGGTGATGTCAGCGGGAGTCTCTCACAGAAGACGAGTGCTTGATCTCGAGCCGCTCGAGTGTGTGTCATGCTACTAAACGTGATATCAGCTGATTTGCAGATGCTTTGTTGCGCTTAAAATAAATAAATAAATAAATAAATAATTACAATGGTTTTCAGGATGCAAGGAGCACTGCCACACTCTAATCTGGATTGTTTTAACCCAATTTTGTGTCAAATATGGACAAACCCAAACGTTGGGTTAAAAATGTCGTTTAAACCACTAGACCCAGACCCAGTTATGGCTATATTTGGTGTCAGAGCTGTCGAATAAACAGTGTATTGTGCTTGGAGGAGTTGTTACACTCTTAGCACGTAATTTATTAATTATTTTAATAAGACGGCAATAATTGAACCTTAACTTTTTTTTTTCCTCCCTATATCTTGTGTTAAAATATAAATTGTTTACATAGGCAAGGCAAGGCAAGTTTATTTATATAGCACATTTCATACACAGTGGCAATTCAAAGTGCTTTACATGGAAGAAATTAAAATAATCAAAAGAAATCAGAATAATTAAAACATTTTAGAATAAAAAAAATCATGATAATAAAAATAAAATACAGTAAATAATTAAAAAAATTTAGAATCAAAAATAAAATGAAGTACAGTAACAGTCTGACGAACAGTAGCACGGTGCTCATTCAGTAAATGCAATAAATATAAATAAAAACAGTTAAGAGTAAAAATAAAATAAAGTAATAGCCCTATCTGAGGTACATAATTATATCACTGCGCACTATATCTGCAAAGTGAATTTTGTTTTGTTTTTTTTTTATGTAGAAAATTTAATAAAGAGATTGGAAAAAAAAAACATTTAATTTAAAAATTGAAGGGGTTTGACCCAAAGTTGGGTTAAAACAACCCAGCGATTGGCCTACTGGAATTGAATCAAACAAGGAAACAAACTGCAAGTTTTGAATAACGCATATAAAGAGAAACGCGTTAAATTGGCAGTAAGTAAAATTAAAACCACATTTCTTTGACAGCTGAAGAAATACTTATTTAATAGTAATGTCTCACATGATCCTTCAGAAATCTAACATGATTATGGCTTATAGATATGAAAACCTTTATTCTAATTTTGAATTTGGGGTTTAAGCCATAATCATCACAATTATAACAAATAAAGGCTTGAAATATCTCACTTTGCATGTGATGAGTCTTTATAATATATTAGTTTTAGCTTTTAAGTTGAATAATAATGAACTTTTGCACCATATTGTAATGTTTGGTGTTTTATGTGCGTATAGTGAGGATCGGCTCGAATGTACAGCGTCCTCTCGTGCTTCTGATGGAAAGGTGACTCGACAAAGACAGTAAAGCAAGGCCTCATCATATTTCCTCCAGCAATGTTCAGGCCGATATGAGATATTGCACTGAGATGTGTAATCGATTAATGGTGCACTTAGGCAGGGTAATTAACAGGCGCTCGCTCGGGGGGGAAACCGGACAGAGAGTGCCGTTCTTCATGAACATGACCTCAGACGCTTCCTGAACCCGGTGACCACGAGGACAGGCGTGCACCGATTAGCAAATTATTATAGTACACTTTAAAAAAAAAAAAAATGACATGCATATTGAATCATTCACTCAGCTCTTTTCAAAGCATTGTGGGAAAATAGTTCTTTAAAGCTGAACCACATAATATCAATATCAAATTAAATAATGCATCGATTAATATTATTTGTAAACATGACTTTTATTTCTCAACATGCATTTGAATTGCACTTGTTCAACATAAATTAATAAACTTAACATGATGCATATTTGTCAGTCATGAAACCGGTATATTAACCTGAAGGAACCAGGTTTATATATTTCTAATTTAAAAAGTCAATCTCATATTTTTTAAGTGAATTATTTTTTAATTCGGTCAATTAAACCATGTTTATGCTTTTTTTTTGCTTTCACAAAGAACATATTTATGCAGTTTGAATGAATGCATTTAAAAAAATATGACTACGTAAATCAAATTGATGCAAGTAGTTTAGACCATGACATCATTTTTTTTTTTGTGTGTGTGAGTGCATAATTAATAGAGTGCAAAAAATTTTACCTGTTTTATTATGGCTGTCAAATATGCATCGTATTATCTGTAGAGGTCGACCGATTCATCGATCTTGCCGATATATCGGTACCGATAGTTGATTGGTGGAACTATCGTTATCGGCAAAAGTGTTGTGGAAGTATTATTCACTGTTTGTTAATTTCAACATTTAGTAATACATTTTAAATTAAGTTTTAATTTTAATTTGATCTGTTATTACCTTAGTTAATGTACTATATACTAACATGAACGATCAAAATACAATTGTATTGCTCAAATAATAATGCATGCAGTAAAACTGTATATTGAACAATGCATAGTTCATGAAAGCTGTATTACATCCTTGTTAACAAATGGGACTTACAAAGTGTTACCTATTAAATTTACTAATGTTCCTAGGTTATAGCTAAAGAAACCTGTAATATTTTAATGTTTAAATTATTTTCTGTAGAAGTTCTCATTTTAATATATTTATTTAATTTAGCACATTTCAGTTCAGCACTGTTTTACTTGCAGTGTTATGTTTGTTTTTAATCCAGTATCCTTTTTAAAAAAAAATATATCGGTTGAATAATCGGTTATCGGCATGCATGGTCAAACCCGAATATCGGTATCGGTAAAATCCAATATCGGTCGACATCTAATTATCTGTTCTCTGCCAAAGCAAATCCACTTTGATGAGATTGATGTGGTAAAACAACCAAGAGCAGAGACTCAGATATGATAATGAGCGTTTGCTTTCCGACCAATCAGAGCAGAGCAGCTCTCAGAGAGGCGGAGCTTAGAGAGACTGAATCCGTGATTGAAGCGTTTCAGACACTGAGAGAAAAGAGCTGGTGCTGTAATGTGTATTATTAGAAAACTAGTGTTTTTGATGCATGTAAATCTATTGTAGGAGACTTCAAAGCAAAAATAGAATAAGAACTACTTATAAACAAAATGCTTTCAAGCATGTCTTTGGTGAGATTTTCCTGCTCCAAAAGTCCAGACTGATGTTCTTCTTGTGTCTTGAGTTTGAAGTCTCTCTTCCCGGCCGTTCTCTCCGAGTGTGTGTCCTCTGATAACACAGAAACTCATTACAGGCTGTTGTGCGCCGCTCAGGGGTCTGAAGTGACCAGTCACATCTCTCAGGCCAAAAACTTAATCAGAAGCGCTCTGTGCATTTCCCATCATCCCCGGCCACTTTCAGACTCGCTCGCTGGTCTCGTCCTCCTGAGAGATCGGACAAACGAACCGTCCTTATCGTCCTTCTGACTCCCGTCCTTCTGTTCATCCGGTACTTCGACTGTTCCCTTGTCAAGACTGAAGCATGCGGTTGATTTCAATAGAATTTAGCATGTTGCTAACCAACCCGATCACGCTATAGAGAGCCTAAGTCCCGCCCCTTTCGGTTGACCACCATTTCGGAAAAATATTGAATGGTAGTCAATGGCGAGAGACAACAAATATTTTGATCTGGTTTGAATTGTGCCCTGAATTACACATATGATGTTTGTCAATTTAAAAGATACATTTTAAAGTAAAGAAAGTCGTGAAACCGTTGACTGTGAAAATACGTAATTACAAAGACTACAAATCCCAAAGGCACACATTTTCTCTCAATGAATGAAGCTAACTTTACTGAAGCTAACTTCTGTCATTGTTTCTACAGTCTTACGTTATAATCGTGTTTATAAACGAGTGTTTTGTCCCAGAATGCACACACACTTGAGCAGCGGATCTCGCTCGTTGTTTCGCTTCTCGGGAGATGTAGTTCATAGAGCGATTTTCACATAAAACTAAATGTTATTCTTCTGTTTTATGGCAAACTGCGACGTTTTTCACTTTCACTTTCATATTTTAAATTGACAAACATCATATGTGTAATTGAGGGCACAGTTCAGACAGAATAAAAAGATAAGTTGTCTCTCGCCATTGACTACCATTCATATTTTTTCCGAAATAAGGTCCAATGAGCCGGAAGCGAAGGGGCGGGGCTTAGGCTCTCTATAGCACGAATTGTGTTAATCGTGCAGTTTATACGCGAAAATGAGTTTTACGTGCATGAGTAGTGGTGTGGGGCAATAAAGTGTGTATCAAATGCATGTGAAAACTGCGTATCATATACACGTAAAAACTCATTTTCACGTATAAATTGCACTGACAATTGTTGCACTAACAAAAAATATTAACAATGCTTACGGTAAACCCCACACCATCGTTAGTATTCTAGGGCCCTATAAAATCCGTTTTATTTTTTCCCAAATTCCGTTTTTTCCGTTTTAATTTTTGCAAATTCCGTTTTTTCTGTTTTCATTTTTGAAAATTCAGGTTGTTTTTTTTACCCTTCACTATTTTAGTTGTAAAAAGAGCCTTTAATGTTAATGATTAAAATGTACACAAATAAAATAGGCATTTACTCTTAAAATGACAAATACTGCATGATGCAACTCTAAGTACTTCAAGTAACATAAAAAAAATGGTTATGAGCTTTAAACTGTCCTGTAAAATAAATTATATTAGTTTATGTAAGTTAAAATAAAAGTCACACTCTAGCTGCGTCGTGATGTGCACACTATCCATCCTAAATAGTATGTGACTTTAGTAACTGTCAATACTATTTCGCGTTAATTGGCCAATTCCGCGATTCCGTGATCGTGGAAATTATAGAGCCCAAGTATTCATATCACTGTGATCAAGAGCTGAGATTCAGATATGATAATGAGCGTTTGCTTTCTGACCAATCAGAGCAGAGCAGCTCTCAAAGAGGCGGAGCTTAGAAAGACTGAGCGTTTCAGACATTCTGAAGCTGTAATGGATATTATAAGAAAACTAGTGTTTTTTTTTTATTTGCATGCATGCAAACCTGTTGTAAACAACACCTTAAGACGTAAATTGATACAAATCAGGTATTTACAGAAGTGTTTTATGTTGTTGTGATGTTTATATGCATCATATTGGTTTTGAGATTACAGCTCAATGGCGTTTTGCTGAAAACTTGTTTGTAAGTCTCTTCCCATAGTCCGTGAAGAATCAGTCTGTCAGTGTGACACAAGCGGGCGAGTTAACCGTTCCTTAAGGACGGACCGGTCGTCGATTGTAAGCACATCAGAGTCTGCAGGGACGTGTCAATCACGGACAGACGAGAGCGAGCTGAGACGCGCATCATCACTGTCAGCCCAGGATTTAGTGTGGAACGGCACAACTGTGCCATAACATCGATATTATATCATATAACAACTATTAACTCGGCCTGGTAATTCAGCTCCAGTTTGATGTATCAGTTGTTAATGGTTAATTGAGTTTCTAATGGGTCATTACCACAGCCGGGTTAAAACCATCCTTTAAAAACCACAAATGTGTCGTCCATTTCTAAAAATAGTTTGTTCAAATGCTGTGTGGTGTCTGAGATCTGTTTAAAAAGAAAATTATCATTTACTCACTCTCATATTGTTCTTATGGAGAGTAAAATATTTTTATTCATCAAATTTCAAAAAGGTAAATGTAAAACAACATGAGAGATTATCATAACATTTTGGATATACCATATTCCAAGTCATATTTTCATAAAGCCACATTTGAAGCAAGTTTTAGTGCATTTCACTAATAAAGAAGAGGGTGATTTTTAAATAATGACAATCAGTGTTGGGTTAGTTACTCTAAAAAAGTAATTAATTACTAGTTACTAATTATTAAACAGTGTAATTAGATTACTGTACTAATTACTCTCTCTAAAAAGTATTTAATTACTTTTAATTACTTTCAAAATCCCATATCAATCTCAACCAGCTGAATAATACAAGGATAGACATGAATCTGTTTTAATTCTTTCAAATAAATGCTATAAAAATCCATGAATCATCCTTAAACTGACCAAGGTGGAGAAGGTTACATTATAAAAATACTTTTTAGCATCAGACAATACATTTTGATATTAAACCCACTATTGTTTTATGTCTGATCTCATGATGTTTTACACTTTTTTCATACATATTTTACAATAATTCATACGAATTTGAACAAGTGCGGTCGTAATATTTAGACACCTCATAAAATGCATCGGATTGATCTATACGCAGTATTTACCTCAATTACATCAGAAGTAACTGTAATTAAATTACAGATAAATGAAGAGTAATCCTTTACTTTACATTTTCAAGGGAAAAGTAATTAAATTACAGTAACTAATTACTTAGTTACACCCAACACTGATGACAATATTTACATTTCTGGTAAATATGTTGGTCAGTGTTTTATTTTTTCCCCCTAATATGACCAGCCAAATATCTCTGTAATCTCGATATTATTGGGCAGTTTCACTTAAATAATCATTACTATGATATCTCTCAGTGACATAATAATAAATAGATGTATAGTACACTGAAAAAAAAGATTTTTTTTAAAAACATTTTTCACTTAGAAAATACTAGTAAATTCAACAAAACATTACAAAGAAATGGCATGCAAAACGTAAAATTGTGTGAGGCGGGGCTCATTTGCATATTCATAGAACTGCGCATTCTAAATGAGGCGAGGGTGTCGAGTTACATTCAAGATATTTTAAAGCACGGGAAAAACTTGTAAATTTGTCGACCAAAGATGAGTTTTAAGGGATCGAATTTGCAGCACAACATCACCAGATCTATGGCGTGGCCCTTTAAGAGCTTTGTTTCCTCATGATTGATCTGTGCATGCAGATTTCTTCGCTTTGATCTCGTACGGTGTAATGCGGTGTGAAGTTGCATCAGTCTGGAAAGTTTTCTCCCAGCTTGCTTTTGTCTTTACCGCAACACTCCAGTGACCATGATGGTAATGTTGCTTTTGCTTTTTATGACTTTCTTTGTTACGAGCGGCCTGTGTGTTTTATTATTGCTTATCTTCCCCGTCTTATAAGCTCACGGGTTGCTCTGCAGAGATATGGTGCTTCTCCCCGACCCCGCAGCGTGATGGTCGTGGTTTGCTTCATAAAGCCCGTTCGTCTCCTCGCAGCTTCCGGCATCGTTTCTGGACCCATTTGGAGGTAAAATGCGAGCGGACTGCTGTTCTCCGGCCGTTAGGTTAGCTTGAAGAATGGCCTCCATTAGTGTGGATTCAGACAGACTCATCAGCGCTCATGTTTGGGGCCTGCCGAGACTCAGTAATGGTCGAGTCCGAGTCCGCGAGCCAAACTGTGATGCTGATTGTTTCCTTTGAGTTCAGATAAAGAGAAGTAGATTTGTGTGAGTTCTCTCTGCGCCTTTAACCTTTCAGTTTAAATAAAAACGACTCTCGGATGTTATTATTACTTCTTAATCTTCACCGGTTTTCCATTTTGCATAAAATCATACCGGTGGAACTGGAAAAACTAGAATAGGCTGCAAATGTTCAGTAATTCAACTTAAAAGGTGAAACTAATATATCATATAGACTCATTACATGCAAAGTGAGATATTTCAAGCCTTTATTTCTTATAATTGTGATGATTATGGCTTAAACCCCAAATTCAAAATTAGAATATTGTGAAAAGGTTTTCATATCTGTAAGCCATAATCATCACAATTATAATACAAATACTTGTATAATCAATATATATATATTCTTTCGTTCATGATTTTTCTGATCTCCATTTACTGGAATTTTTCACACATTCGAATTTAAATGCAAATTACAATCTCGCCACGCACAGAAATGCTCAATAACTGTAATTTATTGAAAGCTATTCGTTTTCTGTGGAACAAATGACTCCTTCTATTTGAAAATAGCATATTGTGTGAATTTTACAGTAAAAAAAAAAAACTAAACCTACATATTTTAGCTATTTTTAGCCTTTAAAGGGTTAAAGTCGGGAAATTTACCACATTTATTACTGTTTATTTACATATACACTGTTTATTTGATCAAAAATACAGTAGAAATAGTGAAATATTATTATAATTTAAATCATCAGTTTTCTATGTGAATATATAGTAAAGTGTAATTTATTCCTGTGATTTTCAGCATCATTACTCCAGTCTTCAGTGTCACATGACCCTTCAGAAATCACTCTAATATGAGGATCTGATGATCAAGAAATATTTATGATTATTATCAGTGTTAAAAACTGTGCTGTGGAAACAGTGATGCATTTAATTTTTCAGGATTATTTGAGTAAGTTCAAAAGAACATTCATCTTTTGTAACTACTACATTTCACTGTCACTTTTAATAATACATTCATTTAAGTGTATTTTCCACCATCTGGGCAATTCTAATGAATAGCCTACAATTTGAAAGTTTTTTTTTTTTTTAGGATTATATTTTTATTTTTATTTATTTTTTAATTTTTTTAAATGCGTCACATGACGAACATGAACAGTTTTGTTTGTCAACTATTAAACATGTTACGAGTGATGTAGACAAAAAAAAAAAACGCTGGTTGGTTTTAACTCAATTTTGGGTCAAATATGGACAAACCCAAAACATTGGATTACAAATACGATTTAAAAATGTAACCCAACAGCTGGGTTTGTCCATATTTGACCCAAAGTTGGGTTAAACCAACCCAGCAGCATATTTTAGAGTGTGATTCTCGTTGATGTTGTGGCGGTTTGCAGATTTGCACTGTACGCTCGTGGTTTAAGAGTGTAAGAGTGTGTGGACAGGACAGCCTTGATTACAGTCTGACAGAATGCATTCAAGTGAAGATGTTTCTCAGGAATAGATTTACTTTAAATGAGGGTCATCGGTTCGCTCCCTTCGGGCTGTTTGAGGCACATTAAGCTCATTACGTGTGGACTGATAAAGCTAATTCATTGATGAAGCGGCTACACACACGTCTGACGTGCAGTCAGGAGCTCTAGACTGAAATAGGCCCTCGTGAAGACGGTGCGCGCTCACAAAGACTTGCTTTAGGAGAATAATACACTCTTATATCAAGCGTGGAGTGAGCGAGCGAGTAAGTGAGTGAGTGAGGGAGTGAGTGAGTGAGTGAGCGAGTGAGCGAGTGAGTGAGCGAGTAAGGGAGTGAGTGAGTGAGTGAGTGAGTGAGTGAGTGAGTGAGTGAGTGAGTGAGTGAGAGAGTGAGTGAGTGAGTAAGTGAGTGAGTGAGGGAGTGAGTGAGTGAGTGAGCGAGTGAGCGAGTGAGTGAGCGAGTAAGGGAGTGAGTGAGTGAGTGAGTGAGTGAGTGAGTGAGTGAGAGAGTAAGTGAGTGAGTGAGGGAGCGAATGAGTGTGTGAGTGTGGAGTGAGTGAGTGAGTGAGCGAGTGAGTGAGCGAATGAGTGTGTGAGTGAGTGTGGAGTGAGTGAGTGAGAGAGCAAGCGAGTGAGTGAGTGAGTGAGTCAGTGAGTGAGTGAGTGAATCAGTGAGTGAGTGAGTGTGTGAGTGAGTGTGGAGTGAGTGAGTGAGTGAGTGAGTGAGTCAGTGAGTAAATGTGAGTGAATCAGTGAGTGAGTGAGTGAGTGTGATTGTGTGAGTGAGTGAATCAGTGAGTGAGTGAGTGAATCAGTGAGTGAGTGAGTGAATCAGTGAGTGAGTGAGTGAGTGAATCAGTGAGTGAGTGAGTGAATCAGTGAGTGAGTCAGTGAGTGAGTGAGTGAATCAGTGAGTGAGTGAGTGTGATTGTGTGAGTGAGTGAATCAGTGAGTGAGTGAATCAGTGAGTGAGTGAGTGAATCAGTGAGTGAGTGAGTGAATCAGTGAGTGAGTGAATCAGTGAGTGAGTGAGTGAATCAGTGAGTGAGTGAGTGAGTGTGATTGTGTGAGTGAGTGAGTGCTTGATTGTGTGTGAGAGTGAATGTGTGTGTGTGTAATTGAGTGTGTGAGAGTGAATGTCAGTGAGAGTGTGTGTGTGTGAGACGGATGATTGGAGTGTGGGTATCGTGTCTCTGATTGCTTCAAGAGAGTTTTGTGCCATTAAGGATCTCAAACCCGGAGCATATCCCAGGCTCAATTTCATTATTCAATAGATATTACACATGGAAGCAATTTATAATAGCGCCAGGCTCTGTAACCGTGTTGAGAAGTGTGTGAAATATCGAATGGTTCTCCCTGCTGGATTTAACCATTACCCATCAGCCCCACATGCATCTCACACGAGGAAAACACGCTTGTGTTCGCGACCCGGCGACGAGGCGTGGATTGTTGAACGGACGGCAGATGTGTTCATGAAAAGGTTATAAATATTATAAACTGACGTGTAAAGGTCAGCGCTGGACGAAGGTGTTCAAGTGCAGGAAAATAATCGCAACACAGAGAAAAATACAAGACGCTTTTCAGAATCTGCTTGAGCTTTTATTAGTTTCTCACTGCAACAAATGTGTCCGTCATGTTTTCCTGCACAAATATCTAAACAGTTTTTAATCAAGATATATTTAATGGAGAAGCAAAATTACTTAAAAATGACATATTTAGGCAAATTAAGTGACAAAACGGGGTCAGAAAAATCAATATACTGTATATTCTGGATACATTGGAAAAAAAAATTCTTTGGTTTAAAATATTGAGATCACAATTCTGAAAAGACAACTAAACGAAATAACATGTAATTTAGATTTGAATTATTATTATGAAAAAAATATATATATAAAAAACTTCACTTGTATCATTACCGAACGAATCAGTGTTTTTGAATGAATCTCGAATGATTCAATGACTCACTCATAAAGATTTTACTTGTGTCATTTTGGATGAATCAGTGCTTTTGAACAAATCTCTTGACTGAATGATTCAATGACTCACTCATAAAAACTTAACTTGTGTCATTACTGGATGAATCAGCACTTTTGAACAAATCTCTTATCTGAATGATTCAATGACTCACTCATAAAAACGTAACTTGTGTCATTACTGGATGAATCAGCGCTTTTGAACAAATCTCTTGACTGAATGATTCAATGAGTCACTCATAAAAACTTAACTTGTGTCATTACTGGATGAATCAGTGCTTTTGAACAAATCTCTTGACTGAATGATTCAATGACTCACTCATAAAAACTTAACTTGTGTCATTACTGGATGAATCAGTGCTTTTGAACAAATCATTAAAGATCATTACTGATCTCTTGAATGTATGATTCAATGATAAATGCATTTTCAACAGTCACTTGTTGCCACCTGCTGGTGTACTGTCACCTACTTCGTTACTTTCAAAAGGTGATTTGCTTTATTTTGATCGCTATCGTAGACATCTGTGTTTATCTGAACTATACACTTTTATCCAGTACTTCTGTGATATTTTGAGTCATTGAAATACTGTGTAGTTGAAAAAATCATTGTCATATTCCTTCCCAAGTAAATGCATCTAGATTTAAGAAATTGTATGTATTTGCACTGGAAATCAATCAAGTCAAATCTACTGAAAAGGACAGTCCTTCTTTTTGTTGTGTCAGTGTTACGGTTGATTTACGACACATAGGCGGCTCCAGAGGACGTTTGATTGTCATATGTTGTTATTTAATAAATTGGTATTCTCTTGGGCATCCTCCTGTAAGGGGCTGGTTCCTGAGGCTCATGTCTCAGGCATTTCCCTCTTTCTTCCTGTCCTTGTTTAAGCAGATGGAGCTGGAGCTCCGCCGCGGGAGTCTGGGATTACAACATCAGCATCCCGGAGCGCTTCTGCTTCAGAAAGACCACCGTTGGTCCGGAAAACACTCTGTGCTCACGTCTGATGATCAGAATATGCATGTAAACAAATCAGTGCATTATCTGTGATGTCACCGATCCCTCTTGTTTCCCACTGGTCATTATAGCTAAATAAACCCTGAACGGTTGGGTCACCATAAAGAGAGTTATTATGCAGAATTATTTTATTATATTAAAATACCAGATCGTCCAGAAGTACTGAACTCAAAGCACTTTCCTTTTAGCTTTCTTTTGGAAAACCGAAAACTGTGCTGCTATATCCATGACGGCCGTTATTCAGAAATATTATATGAAACATTATTTGTTCAAATATGAAAAAGGAAGCATAACTGCACAACTTAAATTAAGGTTTAGGAAATAAGCCTAAGATTGATTTTGTTATTTTTTTCATTTATGTACTTATATAAATATAAACTTATTTATTTATATAAATAAATAAATACATGTTTATCAAATAAGCCTAAGAATGATCTTATTAAATAAATAAATAAATAGCCTAAATAAGCAAACAAACAAATACATGAATAAATTGTTTATTAAATAAGCCTGAGAGTGATCTTATTAAATGCATAAATAAATGAACAAATCAATAAATGAATAAATTGTTTATTAAATAAGCCTGAGAATGATCTTATTAAATAAATAAATAAATAAATAAATATGTTTATTAAATAAGCCTGAGAATGTTCTTAATAAATGCATACATAAATAAATAATTGAATAAATTGTTTATTATTTAAGCCTAAGAATGATCTTATTAAATAAATAAATAAATAAATAAATATGTTTATTAAATAAGCCTGAGAATGATCTGATTAAATACATACATAAATAAATAAATATGTTTATTAAATAAGCATGAGAATGATCTGATTAAATAAATAAATAAATATATTTATTAAATAAGCCCGAGAATGATCTTATTAAATAAATAAATAAATATGTTTATTAAATAAGCCTGAGAATGATCTGATTAAATAAATAAATAAATAAATAAATAAATTTATTAAATAAGCCCGAGAATGATCTTATTAAATAAATAAATAAATAAATAAATAAATATGTTTATTAAATAAGCCTGAGAATGATCTTATTAAATAAATAAATAAATAAATAAATAAATATGTTTATTAAATAAGACTGAGAATGATCTTTTTAAATAAATAAATAAATATGTTTATTAAATAAGCCTAAGAATAATTGTATTCTTTTTAATAATTGTATAGAAAACAAACAAATAATGTTTTAATAACTAAGTCTAAGAATGAATAAATGAATATATATATATATATATATATTACTTGCTTTATTTATTTATTAATTAAGCTTAAGGGTTAAGACGCACCCCCTTTTGCCATAATTTCATCATTTGAATCATGTTTTGTGGCTCGTTTCTCCCTCTCACACACACACACACACACACTCAGTCTGACCCCAGCGATACGTCCACTTCCATGAGGCCTTGTTCCTCCACTCCAGTTGTCCGGGAGTGTGTGTCCCGCAGTGGTACGAGGGGCTGCTCCAGACGTGTGTGTGTGTGTGTGTGTGTTTCTCACAGCTGGGCTTGTTATCGTGTCAGCTCTGCGCAGGTGTAATACAGGCGGAGTGGATTCGTCCTGCGGGATCTGGAGCGCTGAAACCTAATACATGCACGGTTGGGAAGCCACACTGATTGAACACTTCCTTCATTATATTAAGACATCGGGGGAGGACAGCGCGCTTGTCGACCGCCTCTATATCACTGCGCTGGGAATTAACAGGGTTTGCTGACAGAAAGTATTACAGAGCTCATTTATTAAAAAGTCAGACTGCTCTATTTGAACGGGACGGCAATAAAGCACATTATTTATCGCACGGTCATGGCGAGCGTCTCGTATGGATACTTACACTGTAAATTGGAGCTGCTATTTCTATCTCGATCAGATTGAATCTTTCCACAGAGTCGTCCCGCTCTATTAGACGGGCCGCGTGTCAGCTCGTCTCTGATTGGTTAGTCGGACTTACTTTATCAACTGGTTCTTTAGGGAAAGTCGCACAACTTTTGGCTTTCCGTTCTCTTGCGTCCTCTATGCTCGCAAGGAATACACATTTCTTTGTTTCGTCGTTTGTTTACTGAAGGTCAGATTTCAAATAAATGTGATTCTTTTTGACAAAGAATCATGAAAAGTAAAATGCATCACAGTTTCCACAGAAATATGAACATCAATAATAAATGTGTGTTGATCATCAGATCCTCATATTAGAGTGATTTCTGAAGGATCATGTGACACTGAAGACTGGAGTAATGATGCTGGAAATCACAGGAATAAATTACACTTTACTGTATACTCACATAGAGAACAGATGATTCACATTATAATAATATTTCACTATTCTTAATGTATTTTTTAACAAAAAATGCAGTCTTGGTGAGCAGAAGAGACTTAAAAAAACATAAAAACACCCACCCCATTTTGAACGGTCGTGAATCTGTACTCCACTTCATCCCACTCATCCATCCATCCATCCATAATCAATCCATCCATCCATCCATCCATAATCAATCCATCCATCCATCATCCATCCATTTCACTCACTCCATCCATCCATAATCAATCAATTAATCCATCCATCCATCATCCATTTCACTCACTCCATCCATCCATCCATTCATAATCAATCAATCAATCCATCCATCCATCCATTTCACTCACTCCATTCGTCCATCCATCCATCCATAATCAATCAATTAATCCATCCATCCATCATCCATTTCACTCACTCCATTCGTCCATCCATCCATCCATAATCAATCAATCAATCCAGCCATCCATCATCCATTTCACTCACTCCATCCATCCATCCATCCATCCATAATCAATCAATCCATCCATCCATCCATCCATCCATAATCAATCAATCCATCCATCCATCCATCCATCCATAATCAATCAATCCATCCATCCATTTCACTCACTCCAGCCATCCATCATCCATCCATCCATCTATCCATCCATAATCAATCCATCCATCTATCCATCCATCCATCATCCATCCATTTCACTCACTTTATCCGTCCATCCATCCATCATCCATAATCAATCAATCCATCCATCTATCCATCCATCCATTCATTTCACTCACTTTATCCATCCATAATCAATCAATCAATCCAGCCATCGATCATACATTTCACTCACTCCATCCATCCATCCATCCATCCATAATCAATCAATCCATCCATCCATAATCAATCCATCCATCATTCATTTCACTCACTCCATCCATCCATCCATCAATCATCCATCCATCCATAATCAATCCATCCATCCTATCCATCATCCATTTCACTCACTCCATCCATCCATCCATCTATAATCAATCCATCCATCCACCAATCATCCATTTCACTTACTCCATCCATCCACCCATCCATCCATCCATTTTTAACTCCATCCATCCATCCATCCATCCATTCGTCCATCCATCTACCCGTTTCGAACACCTGTTTCAGACACACAGCTGCTGCTGTTGTACTTCCTCTCTAAAACACAATAGGAGTTTTTCAGCGCATCTAAACTCGTCTGATGGGATTGAGCTCATCGTCACGGGGAAACCCACGGTTAATGTTCTGACCCAACAAGCTCTCGTTTGATCTGTGCTTCCACAGCAGCCTCTCTAACCCTACACACACACACACACACTCTCACACTCACACAATAGACTCAGTTTCTATTGCCAAAGCAGCTTAGGGAAAATGTGGATGGAATGGCTTTTGTTTTCCTGGGATAAAGGGATACGAGCGGAACGATTCCCCGGCTGCCAGTCGGCGTGTTCTCCTCTATTCTCGTCCGGTGTCGGGAACAGGAGAGGTTGTAAGGGTCACGATGTTGACCGTGAACTCTAGACGACGTGAAACCACACTAATCCTCCAGACCCGATCCCGATCCCAGACCCGGGACAATAGAGCTCGTCACGCTCCGCAGTGTGTGTGTCGCGTCCCCGTCCTGACGGCCTTTATCCCGGGAAGAGGAGCGGATGTGAACGTCTCGTTATGAATCGAGGTGTCGGATCAGCGCTGATCAAAACACCGAGAGATTTCTGGGACAAAGAAGCGAAAGGGTTTCTGGACAGTTTCATGTTTCTCTGATGGCTGCCGATGTGTTAGAAAGCCATTAAAAATAAAATAAAAAATAAAAACATTATGATGGTTCCCCTCATGATAAATTCATATCAGTGTATATTATTGACTAGTAAAAATATACATATATTAATTTTATGTCCCAAACAAAATCCGTGTGTGAAGGCCTGTCACTCACCCCTGCTGTGACCACAGTCTTCCTCACGCCTCGCAATGCTAAACATCTGTGTGTATCACAGCAGGCTTTGTGTAAATATGACGTGTTTGAAGGAGAAACATTCAGGCTGGCTCCTGGGAAAGACGCCCGGCCTCTTGTTGCCTGAACAATAGAGTTGGAAAGTTGCGGCGATTCACTCTCCCGGGCGTCTCCGGCTCACAGGATTGAACACAAACTGCAGAATCAGCTCAAAACTTCTAGATCTAAACTAAAAAATCAGATGCTCTGATCGTGCGTTTCTCAAAGGTAAGAAAAGCAGGAGCAAAATCTTAGTAAGTGATTAGATTAATGCAGTTTGTGCGCTGGATGTTTTATGCTGAAGCGTGTTTGGATCTAAACAATGTTGGTCAAAAATAACTGAAAGTACATTTTGAAATTAATGTGTAATACTTTGTTTATTGAGATACAACAGCTTATGTCAGTGCAATACAACAATAACGTACCTTAAAAGGTTGAATCTCTTTTACATAATAAAAATAATAATAATAACGAAAATAAATAAATAATAATAATAAATAAAATAGAAAATAAGGAAAAAAAATAATTTTAACAAAGAAAAAGAATATATATATATATATATATATATATAAGTAAAAAAACAGGCATAGGTCAAATAGGATTGCTACACATTACATTTTGAAATTAATGCACTATATTTTAGTTCAACAATGTTATTTCTAATTTTTGGGGGTATTTTTAGGGTGTTTTATAGTATTATATTAAATCTACACTGTTTTTAAAATACATTTATTCACTTAATTAATTACATTTCCAACTTAAACTGTGATAAATCGTCAACGCTTTAGAGCGACACACTTAAATTTAAGGTCTTTTGATAACATCACAGATTATTGCTGAAGTGAAAGCAGTTGTAAAAAAATTATTAAACGGTTACAGAATATTGTTTATTGTTAAAAATGCACAAATATACTATTTAAAATTTTTATATATAATAATAATAATAATAATACCTTTTATTTATGGGCCCTTCCAGGACACCGTACAATTTAAAACAAGGCAATAAATACAATCCCAAATTGCACATCAAACAATCATATCATTACGTTTTTATCTGATCTTTAAAATGGGAAATTAGGTCCATTTTGGCGAATTTTAAAGCGTTTCATAGCTTAGGCGCCACACAAATTAATGCTCTATTAAATATATTTTCAAAAATCCATTTTACTCTAAACCTGTGAGAAAATCAAAGGCATAAATCTAAACAAGTTGTGTTTAAAATGTCTGAGTCTGATCTCTCGGTAAACGAGCGTTCAGTGAGTGTGTGTTCGGCTGCAGTTCCAAACGCGTCCACTAGAGGAAACTCATTCATTTCCAATGCGGCTTTCAGGACCATTATTGTGGCAATGTTGATTTCAGGACCATTAAACCTTTTTTTTTTGTGCCATTCCGATCAAGTAAAAAACAAACAAACAAACAAACAAACAAAAAAACGTTAAATTTTCATTTTTCAGAACAGCTTTGTTCAGTTATTATATTATGCTATAGTTAGCAGATGGCGTTCGCCTCCAACACTCCCCACATCTCCGCACTTTTCCTCCATGCAAGAGTGAGAATAAAATGGATTTCTGTAATTGCCGTCCCATTAACGAGCTAATTAAAGCAGGAGTGTTGCAACCCGAGGCGTTATTGAAATGACTCGGTCTCAGTCGAGTAGAGCCCGTAATAGAGCGCAGGTATGATGTTCTGATGATGTACTGTTCAGTGTGTGTGTGTGTGTGTGTGTGTGTGTGATAATGGACGTTAAAGCTGTTTTCCCAGTATGGAGTGTGTGATGCTTGACTAACACGCGGCTCGTTAAGACTCTCGTAATTGAGACGCGTTCTAGCGCCCCCTGTGGCGAGGAGGAATTATGAGACTTTTCTGATGCACCAATCGATGGTTGCATATTATCTTGTTTGAATTCATATGCAATTAGCAATAATACATATTACCGATGTACTGACAGACACTGGTTTCTTTATTGCTGAAATTTAATTAGTTTCATAGTTGATGAGTTTTGCAACATCAAAACTGTTAATATTTACAGTAGATGCATGAATGTTTCACCAGTTATTATTACACTAGCGTGATTCGTTTATGTTTTTTTTATATTATTTATAATGAATAGATTGAGAAACGCTCGGAAAGCTGATGTCTGACTCTAAAGGTCAATGAGTTCCCGGGTCAAAGGGCGAGCCGTGAGTTAAGGGTTAAACAATATCTGCACAACACTGTAGAAATAAGTGGGACTTGCATAGAGTGTGTTTTAGGTTTTACAGTGTGTGTGCGATGGTGATGTGTGAGTGTGTTTGTGTGAGAATGAGAGTGTGTGTGTGTGTGTGTGTGTGTGCAAGAGACTGTGAGTGTGATCGTGTGTGTGTGAGTGTGTTTGTGTGAGAATGAGAGTGTGTGTGTGTGTGTGTGTGTGTGTGTGTGTGTGTGTGTGTGTGTGAGAATGAGAGTGTGCCTGTGTGTGCGCAAGAGTTTTTGCGTGAGTGAGAGAGAGAGAGTGTGTGTGATTGTGATGTGTGAGTTTGTTTGTGTGAGAATGTGAGTGTGTGTGTGCGTGAGAGTCCGCGAGTGTGTGCGTGAGAGTGTATGTGTGAGAGAGAGTGTGTGTGATTGTTTGTGTGAGAATCAGAGTGTGAGTGCATGTGTGTGAGAGTGTGTGAAAGTGTGTGTGTGTGATTGTGATGTGTGAGTGTGTTTGTGTGAGAATGAGAGTGTGTGTGTGTGCAAGAGACTGTGAGTGTGATCGTGTGTGTGTGTGATTGTTTGTGTGAGAATCAGAGTGTGAGTGTGTGTGTGTGAGAGTGTGTGCATGTGAGTGTGAGAGTGTGTGAAAGTGTGTGTGTGTGATTGTTTGTGTGAGAATCAGAGTGTGAGTGCATGTGTGTGAGAGTGTGTGTGTGATTGTGATGTGTGAGTGTGTTTGTGTGAGAATGAGAGTGTGTGTGTGTGCAAGAGACTGTGAGTGTGATCGTGTGTGTGTGTGATTGTTTGTGTGAGAATCAGAGTGTGAGTGTGTGTGTGTGAGAGTGTGTGCATGTGAGTGTGAGAGTGTGTGAAAGTGTGTGTGTGTGATTGTGATGTGTGAGTGTGTTTGTGTGAGAATGAGAGTGTGTGTGTGTGTGTGTGTGTGTGTGTGAGAATGAGAGTGTGCCTGTGTGTGCGCAAGAGTTTTTGCGTGAGTGAGAGAGAGAGAGTGTGTGTGATTGTGATGTGTGAGTTTGTTTGTGTGAGAATGTGAGTGTGTGTGTGCGTGAGAGTCCGCGAGTGTGTGCGTGAGAGTGTATGTGTGAGAGAGAGTGTGTGTGATTGTTTGTGTGAGAATCAGAGTGTGAGTGCATGTGTGTGAGAGTGTGTGAAAGTGTGTGTGTGTGATTGTGATGTGTGAGTGTGTTTGTGTGAGAATGAGAGTGTGTGTGTGTGCAAGAGACTGTGAGTGTGATCGTGTGTGTGTGTGATTGTTTGTGTGAGAATCAGAGTGTGAGTGTGTGTGTGTGAGAGTGTGTGCATGTGAGTGTGAGAGTGTGTGAAAGTGTGTGTGTGTGATTGTGATGTGTGAGTGTGTTTGTGTGAGAATGAGTGTGTGTGTGTGTGTGTGTGCAAGAGACTGTGTGTGTGAGTGTGAGAGAGTGTGTGATTGTGATGTGTGAGTTTGTTTGTGTGAGAATGTGAGTGTGCGTGAGAGTGTGTGTGTGCGTGAGAGTGTATGTGTGATTGTTTGTGTGAGAATCAGAGTGTGAGTGTGTGTGCGTGAGAGTGTGTGCATGTGTGCGTGAGTGTGTGAAAATGTGTGTGTGTGTGTGTGATGTGTGTTTGTGTGAGAATGAGTGTGCACAAGAGTGTGTGTGTGTGCCCGAGAGAATGTGTGCGATTGTGATGTGAGAATGAGAGAGAGTGTGTGTGTTTGTGTGCGTGCGAGTGTTTGTTTGTGTGTGTGTCCGTTCCTCACTTTACCCGAATTGTTGAAGCGAGACTATCAGGTGGTTTTGGGATTCAATCTTATATATTCTTGAAAATTAAAGGCAAAAAATAACGGGTCAATTAAGTTATGTAAATGAAGCTTAAGTGTGTGTGTGAGGAGTGTGTGAGTCAGTGATTGCTGAGGGCCGGCTCGTATCCCAGCGCTCGCAAAACTATGACATTTATGTTTCCGCAATTAACACACACACGCCATGCTAATGATGCAACTCTCTCTCTCTCTCTCTGTGTGTGTGTGTGTGTGTGTGTGTGAGATCAATACTGATATTAATGCAGTAAACAGTGTCTGGCCTGTGGCTGTTCCTCGCCTCATCCGCCGGGAGATTCATGAGCTGATGAAGGGAGAAGATGATACACACACACAGCTGGTGTGTGTGTGTGTGTGTGTGTGTGTGTGCGTGCTGGGTAATAAGGTGTGTTTGATGGAGTTCACCTTCCTCCGGGCGGCTCGGCGGGAACGACACGTGTGTGTGTGTGTGTGTGTTACGTCTTCAAACCTTTTCATTCACACTCCAGTTGAGAACGTTAAAGTTGGATTCTTCTGTACTGGCCGACTGGGGCGTGTGTGTGTGTGTGTGTGTGTGTGTGTGTGTGTGTTTTAAACCAGTTTGATACATACCTCTCTGAGTGGATCAATTCCAGTTGTTACTAAATCTTTATTTTGTTAAAAAACGTTATTATTATTATATCTGAATGAGTGACATTTTATATATATATAAATATAAAAATAATTTATAATTTATAATAATAATATAAATAATATATATTTAAATATAAAAATATTAAATATTTAAATATATTTAAATGTTTAAATATATAAATATATATATATAAATATATATTTATTTATTTATAAGTGTGTGTGTGTGTGTGTGTGTGTGTATTCTAACTAATCAATTCCCATTGAAATTCCCGTTCAATAGCAGTCACCCGGAGCAGAGAAATAAGTTTCCCAACAAACAACATATTTACTATTTCTGAAGGAATGAAATGCATTAATCTTACACAATAATTCTATATTTCCTCTCATGCCAATAATAAACCCTGGAGCAGCGTATTTATGGTTTGATGAAAAACACTGAAAATTAAAGTGAGACACGAGACTGTGTCATTAATAACCATCTAAAGCCTGACCTTTAATTCTCCAGCGCATCTCATGATTTATGAAGATGCGTTTATTCAGAAATATGCATATTCTTCTGAGAAATGCCAATATGACATTTCTAAAGGAAAAATTAGGGGCTGATTTATTAGTCCGGCTGATTAATCCGTCAAACATCGTCTGATTATCATCACATTTTTTATTTATTTTTTAAATAATACACTTTTTAACCATTTTTAACAAATATCTAACACATAAAAATCATGTATATCTCTACATTATATCAGCCATCATCTGTAGATATTAATATTAACCATACAATTTAATAAAAATAAAAATAATATTATATTGAATATTTGATTTGTACAAAAGTAAACATTTTTATTATATATCGACAAGACTGGAAGATTTTGTAATCATTAATATTATATATGATTTATATGATATGATGTATATGTTGTTTTATAACCGCATTATATCAGCTGTCCTGATATCTAAATATTACTATTATTCAATAAAAACAAATAATTATAATAATATTTCAAAAATCTCTCAGTATTGCCAGTAAATAATAAAAAATGTTTAACATTTTTTGTAGAAATATTGAATATTACACTGTAAAAAATATTTTTTCAAGATTTTTTCTCAACATATTTTCTTTTGTCAAATCAACTTTATAATAATTTATTTAGTTGAGATAACTTATTATTTTGAGTTTCTGATGGTTAAATTAATCTACTTCATTGTATTAACTCACTTTTTCCAGTTCAAGCAACCCAGGTTACTTACTTTTTTAAGTTAAACCAACAATATTTTTTTACAGTGTAGTAATCACAAAATTTTTTCTTTTGTCAAATCAACTTAAATAATTTATTTATTTTGAGTTTCTATTGGTTAAATCAATCTCCTTCATTGTATTAACTCACTTTTTCCAGTTCAATCAACTTAAAATTGTAAGGCAACCAGGTTACTTACTTTTTTAAGTTAAACCATATTTTTGTACAGTGTAATATAGCTTCTCTCTCAGACACACACACACACACACACAGAGTTTGCGCTGAAGTGAATATAATCAGCGCAGTGAATATAACTGTGTGTGTTTCCATTGTTTCTGTGCTAATGTGATTCTCAAAGACTCTGAAGGTTTTAAACATGTGAATCATAATCCGGAGTGATGAATATTCATGAGCTCTCTCCGCTCCCGAAGCTGCGGGTTTGTTTCAGCTTTATGATGATGTTCACACAATGCTTTCCTTGATGTTGTGATTATAAAGCAGAAAACGACTCCTCTGCAGATCAGATCAGATCTTAAATACCTCAACACATCTTCTTCATGCTGTTGTTGAACACTCTCCAGTCTGAATCCAGGAATAGGATCAAATTTCTGATCCTTAGTTTGAGGCCGGCCTGAATGGGAAGTTGAGCTTCTCTATTGTGCCGTATATCGAGTGAAACGCTGGAACCAGCTCAAATGTGGGCGGGGCTTGATTGTGTCTGTGGTTTGCTATTGGCTGATGTCATGTGAGTGACAGGTTGCCCTGATTAGGTGTGGCTCTGTTTGGAATTAGTTTTATTATTTTTCCAAATTCTGTTTATTCTTTTTTGATTCTTATGCATTCCTTTTTCTTTTTCTGAACTCAGTTTGAATGGTTAAATAAAGGCAAGGCAAGTTTATTTATATTGCATATTTCATACACAGTGGCAATTTAAAGTGCTTTACATGGAAGAAATTAAATTAATCAAAAGAAATCAGAATAATTAAAACAGTTTAGAATAAATAAATAAAATGAAGTACAGTAATAGTCGGACGAACAGTGGCACAGTGCTCATTCAGTAAATGCACAGCTAAACAGATGTGTTTTGAGTTTGAGTCTAAAATGTTATTAATCCAAAAGCAAGTCAAAAAATATTTTTAAATCACAAAACTCTAAAATATTTAATAGCAATGTATTAAAAAATGTTGCAAAATTACATTTTAAGACCTTATGAAATGGAATCTAGAAAAATAAAAAAAAATAAAAAAAGGAATTTGGCAAAAAATAAAGTGAAATTTTTGAAAAAAATATATATTTTCTATATTTTTTAAAATTTTCTAGATTCCAACTAAAATAATCAAAAAGCATGTCTAATAAATTGAATTCATAACAGCAACATCATAAAAAAAAAGAAATACACTGAAAATGTTTTGGTTTTCTCAGAAAGTGTTAATTGATCTTTTAATCAAATGAAAATTAAATCCTTTTCTTTTTTTTGGCAAACAAAGTTCTACACAACAGAGGTGAATATATGGAAGAAATATGTTTTAATTATTAATACTACAACATTAACACTCTTTCTACTGTACATCAGTAATATATTTCTGTCACCATTTCTTCAAGTTAAACCAGACTTTTATTTTGGCGGGTTGCCTTGAAGACCTTTGAGTTTACCGTTTTCATTCATCAAATGACGATAAACTCCTCATGAAGTGACTCTCGAGTTCATGCATGTCCTCGTATTTTGAGACGGCAGACGCTGAAAATGTTTCTGCAGAAACACAAAGCCCTTCAAAATAAAAGACCAGCGCGATGTTGCTCTCTCATGGTGCATTAATGCAGCGCTTGATTGATTCTCACGGGACACCAACTAAATTAAAATCCTCACTTTTGCTGAACCTGGAACAGGTCAAGATTCTCATTAGCACCAGTCGACACACACTCCCATTATACAGCGCACCCTCTTTAACCTTGTGTGTGTGTGTGTGTGTGTTGGCGGTCTCAAACGTCAGCTGATGTGACGGGCGTTCGTGACCTCATCGAGAGACTAGTCTCTAACGTTGGCCGTTACACACACTCTCTCTCTCTCTCTCTCTCTCTCTCTCTCTCTCTCTCTGTTCATCATGTGATGAGTGTGTGTGTGTGTGTGTGTGTATTTAGCGGTCTCAGACGTCACTTCATTGAGAGACTCTTCTCTAACGTCAACCTTTACTCTCTCTCTCTGTTCATCATATGATGAGTGTGTGAGGTTAGTGCAGTGTGTGTGTGTGTGTGTGTGTGTGTGTGTGTGTGTGTTCCTGACGGGACGCTTACTTTGTGTCAGCAAATCCCGGGATTTAATGCACTTTTATTCAGCACTTTCCTCAATGGTTCTCAGGAGTGAGGAGCTTTATATGCATAAATAATTCATTCAGCGACACATACACACACACACACACACACACTCCTTTTTCTGGGAATCTGCATTGTTCCTCTTATATTATAATAATAATAATCGTCTACGTTTCCATAGGGTGCCTGTAGACTTTTACACTTTTACTCGCGATGTTTATATAGTTATATTTTAAAGATAACGTCTGAATGCGCTTTGGATTAAACATCCGCTAAATGCATTAATGTAAAGCAAAGCTCTGATATTGAAAGTTTTATTTATTTTATTATGACTAATAACTAGGGCCGTGAAACGGTTTATTGTGATTAATCGCATCCAAAATAAGTTTGTGTTTACATAATATATGTGTGTATAATTATTTTGTATATATAAATACACACACATGCATGTATATATTTAAGACAATTGTGTTATTATTAATATATAAAATATTTATATTTATATATAATATATAAATGTATATACATGAAAATATTTCTTAAATATATACATGCATGTGTGTGTATTTACATATATATAAAATAATTATACACAGCACACACACATATATTATGTAAACACAAACTTTTATACTTTTATTTTGGATGCGATTAATCTCAATTAATCGTTCACGGCCCTACTAATAACTAATACGAAAGCTTGTCTTTTTTTTTCAAACAAGACAAAAATCTGAATTTAAAAATTAAACACGGAATATTTTAATTATAAATGTCGCTTTTAATCATTTTAATGCATCCTTGATGACTAAAAGTATGTGCTGTTATGATCAGAGTAATCTGGAAGGATCATATACTTGGTTTTCTAAAGTGTGACTGTAAATGTGTGTGTTATTTCCACGTTTGTGTTCAGATGAAGCTGAAGAGATGTCCTGTGAGTCTCCATAAGCCGAGCGAGGTTAGCGTATCGTCTCACCTGAGAGAGTGATGAAGCTAACGGATAATCTCCGCGTCTGAACTTCATTTCATGTTAAATATTAATGCGTCTCGCCTGCAGCGTCGCTCGCAGCACTTTGGCCTCAATTTTTAATGGAGCAATTATAAAGGTTATGCGTTGATACTGAGCACATCGATTAGACGCTGTTGTTCTCCTCTTGTGTTGCTCTGTGTGTTTCTGCCGGTGTGAACTGAATCATTTTAATCGAGAACGGATGAATTCAGGCAGAACCTAAAAGCCTGAGATCATGAATATGTAGGATGATACGTGCTCATAAATCTGTTGGTGTTTTGCATAGAGAAGCGTTTTTGTAACATGCAGCCTGTGGGATTTGATTTTTTGTTTTAAAAATGACAAAAATTAGTAAAAGGGTTGCCAAAGTTAAACAGGCACTGAGTAGGGAATAGTAAGTTTGAGACTAAACGTAGCTAAGATATTGTTAAACTTACACTTCAGATAAATAAATAATATTAGGGCTGTCAAACGATTAATCGTGATTAATCGCATCCAAAATAAAAGTTTGTGTTTACATAATATACTGTATGTGGGTGCATTGTGTATAATTATTTTATATATATAAATACACACACATGCTTGTATATATTTAAGAAATATTTTCATGTATATACTGTATATAGATTTATATATCATTTATATTATATATAAATATAAATATTTTATATATAAATAATTATTATTTTCTTAAATATACATGAATGTTTGTGTATTTATATATATATATATATATATATACAAAATAATTATACACAGTGCACCCACATATATTATGTAAACAAAAACTTTTATTTTGGATGTGATCAATCATTTGACAGCCCTAAATAATGTATATATTTTTTCCCATTTCCATCCTAATATTTATTTTTTTTTTTTACTTTGGTGACAACGATTGCATGATTTAAAAAAAAAATGAAAAAAAATTGTTTGTTTTTTCTGATAAAAATTGTAGTTGCAATTAAAAATGCAATTTAAAAAAATTAAATTGATAATAATAATAATTATTATTATTATTATAACCATTATTATCATTATTGTTATTATAAGTTATAATATATACAAATAATAATAGTAATAATAATGATTATTATAGTAAAAGATGCTAAATACAAACAAATAAGCAGTGTAATTTTTACTGAATATTTCACTGTTAAAAAGGTAATTAATAAAAAAATATGATGTAATATTACATTATACATCACATTCACAACTGTCAAATGACAATACTAATATTATGTTTAATCTTAATTTCTTTAAAACTATCAAACTTTTCGTGTAAAAGTGCAATGCCGCGCTTCGCCCTGGAACACGCCGCGCATATTTTCAGCCATACTGGTTTCAAACCGTAGAGTTTTTTAAAAGCTACTTTAATTATTGGCTTTAAATGTTGTTTTTATTAGAGTCTGAAATCATCCGAGCCATAAAACACCTGATAAATCCACGAGTCTTTATCCAGGAAACATACCTAAAACCCCATAGAAATGCCCTAGCAACCATAGAAATGCCACAGCAACCAATAGAAATACCACAGTAACCAATAGAAATGCCCTAGCAACGAATAGAAATGCCCTAGCAACGAATAGAAATGCAGCAACCAATAGAAATGCCCTACCAACCAATAGAAATGCCCTAGCAACGAATAGAAATGCCACAGCAACCAATAGAAATACCACAGTAACCAATAGAAATGCCCTATCAACCAATAGAAATGCCCTAGCAACCAATAGAAATGCCCTATCAACCAATAGAAATGCCCTAGCAACGAATAGAAATGCAGAAACCAATAGAAATGCCCTATCAACCAATAGAAATGCCCTAGCAACGAATAGAAATGGCCTAGCAACGAATAGAAATGCAGCAACCAATAGAAATGCCCTACCAACCAATAGAAATGCCCTAGCAACGAATAGAAATGCCACAGCAACCAATAGAAATGCCCTAACAACCAATAGAAATGCCCTAGCAACCAATAGAAATACCACAGTAACCAATAGAAATGCACTGGCAACCAATAGAAATGCCCTAGCGATGAATCGAAATACCACAGTAACCAATAGAAATGCCCTATAGAAATGCTCTATCAACCAATAGAAATACCACAGTCACCAATAGAAATGCACTAGCAACGAATAGAAATACCACAACAACCAATAGAAATGCCCTAACAACCAATAGAAGTGGTCACTGGTCTTCAGTGTTGGGACAGAATCTGAAGCTGATGTATGTTTTAATCTTTCTTCTGTGGTGTTTGTTAAGTTGGCATTGTCTGGGTTTAGAGCGCACGATTAAAAGCCCTCGTCACATAATGTCGCCCGTCTCTCTTTAACACGAGTCTCTCTGTTCTATATCGACGTTTGTGCATTTGCTCATTGATGAGAAGTTACAGATTAGAAAAATATGAAATAATAAAGACTTGTATGTTTTCTAAGCTTGCCAAGCTGACCCAGGAATGCTCAGGTGTTCACAGTGTTTAATGCATTAGGTGGGTTAAAGCTCACAGGTATTAAAGGATGTAAATTCTAGACTTTATTCCTGTGGCTGTTTTAGTGCAGTTCTTCATTAGTTCCTCAGCAGTTCAACCTCCCCAAAGTCATTTCAATCCCTGTTCCGTATGTTTTTCCATTAATAATTCATCTCCAAAGTGATTAATATTTTACGCCTACACGCTGAAGCTCGTAGCACACAATAGATATGAATTAATCAGGCCGTGTTGGCAAGCCGATACATCGATCGATCGCTTGCGTTTGCTCTCTCGCGAGTTTATGAGGTTAAAGTGCAGACCTGAGCCACTCTGCTCTCTGGATCATGTTATTATACAGGTGCAAAAATTAGAATATGGTGCAAAAGTGTTTCAACTTAAACAGGTGAAACTAATATATTATATAGACTCATTGGGTCTCATTCATGAAACATCCGTCAATACACGAGTAAATATGAGAGTGATTTGCGCATAAAGAGAACTTCCCGAAAACTCTTCTCCTCATTCACAAATACTTCGTAAACGTCAGATGTGATGGTGAAATGTGTGTGTGTGTGTGTGTGTGTGTTAATGAATTCCAACCAGTCATAAATGGGATGCGCATGCACGTTCAATCTCAATAACAATAATAAATCCCGCCCATTATATCGGACTGACATCTATATATAGGCATATAATAACATGAATGCATGAATGAAAAAGAACGATTTCTCAGATGCAGAAATTGAAGTTTTATTATCAGAAGTTCGTTCAAAACGCCACATTTTATTTTCAAGCGTACATAGTTGCGTATCAGGTACAGATGCAGTTAATGGAGTTTCTTCTGTCCCAGAAGTGAGAAGAAAATGGTTCGACATTAAGCTTGACAGCAAAAAACGAATTAGTTCACTTCGGAAAAAATCGTATTCGAACTGGAGAAGGACCGCCATCGCTCACCAGATCTGCTGTTACTTGCTCTCATAATAAAAGTAAAAAGAAAAACCGTATGTAATTACTATATAAAATATTTTTTCAAAATGCTGTTTAAAGCTACACTGTGTAACTCTTTTAGTTTAATCTTAGCTAAAAACACTTAGTTCTTTCAAAAATATATGTGCTCATTAATGTATATTTACTTAGTTCAAGTAATAAAGTATTCTCATGAGTGTATAATATGCCATTGAAAATAAGCGGTCGCCATGTTGCCCCTCCATCTTGAAAGTACATTAGCCAAAGAGGGACTTACCCGTTAATTCATGCGTCGCCTTTCGCGTTTACGTTTCAGTTAACACTCATGGACGAGGTTGAACTGGAAGCCATGTTAATCTTGGACTACACTGGCCACCGTAGGAGTTAAAACGAAATTGGAATTAGGGGTGTGCGATATGACGATTTTTAATCGTGGACGATTAAAATGTCTCCACGATCTGCTTTTGAAGAAATATTGTAGTATCGTGTTACAGTGCATTCTATCAGTTCAGTTCTGGCGCCTCAGTCTCAACTGTATAACGCGACGCAGCCTACACACCACACGTGAATGAATAGGTACGGGACACTGCAATTCACAAAAGTTCATTATTTGCATAAGCCTTGCCGGTTAAACATTTAATTCACTCGCTGATGCGCTGTTCTAACGTGCGCTTTCCTGACCGCATATCCACGGCGCTCACAGGCACTAGAAGTCTGTCAAACAGCGCCAGAATACTGGACTAAGTTATCTTTCGAGTCTTATTATGCTAATACTGTTAAATACACACAATGTTTACATAAACAGGCTATGTCTAAAGTGAAAGCAAACATTTGAGAGAATATCTGGTGTAATATGCGTCTATATTAAACGCGTCGCGTGCTGGTCTAAAAGCGACAGGAATAATACTGCCGCATGTCCTTAAAGGGATAGTTCACCAAAATAAAAATAAATAAAAAATCTGTCATTATTTACTCACTCTAATGTTGTTACAAACCTGTATTAATTTCTTTCTTGTGCTGAACACAAAAGACGATTTTTTTTTATGTGGGTCCCCATTAACTTCCAGGAGAGAACCTATAAAAAACTATAGGGGGACCAGCAACTGTTCGGTTACCCACATTATTCAAAATAACTTTTATTTTCAACAGAAGAAAGAAACTTATTCGGGTTTAAAACATCTTGAGAGAGTAAATTAATACCATTTTCATTTTTGAGGGAATCTCTTTAGTAAAAGAAAAATAAAACACAAGGAGAAAATCACTCACTGACTGAGAACTTTAATAGTAGCTTTAATAAGAATCAATTTATTCAGTGAAGTCTCTGTAGTGTTTTAATTTCATATTTGTTTAATTTAATTACTTTCTTCAATACTACTGCTAAATACACCTAGTGCATCTGAGAAATAAAGCACTATTTATTTAATTTGAATATTAATTTGTGTAATGTTTATCTTGTCTTATTTTTTTAATAACAAAGAAAATAATGACAAAGATTTTTATCTTCGCCACTGGCCTAAATGTATGCCTTTCTTTTTTATTTTGTTACCTAAGGCTTTGTTTTTAACATATGGACATTAGTTTGGCTGTAATGAACAGCCACTTGCAAAATATTAAAACCAACTTGAAAAAGAATCGTGATAAAAAATCGTGATCGTGATTTTCCTAAAAAAATCGTGATATGATATTTTTTCCATATCGCCCACCCCTAATTGGAATTGAGAGGAACAGAAACTAATATTCACTGGATGGTCATATACCTTTTCACCACTAGATGGGGGGAAAAATCACACAGTGCAGCTTTAAATATGTACCCGATTAAGGTGAATTAAAATGCAGCCTCGTAATAAGCAAAACGCTCGGATGTTAAGCGCACCTTTTACGCGTGGCTGGGAGCAGGTGTAGATTTCAACATTTGGAAAATACGAACATTTTAATGAATCCGAAAATTTACGCCAGAACCACTTTACACACGATTTACACACAAATGTTTCATGAATTGGACCCATTACATGCAAAGTGAGATATTTCAATTTTCAAGCCTTTATTTGTTCTAATTGTGATGATTATGACTTACAGATATGAAAACCCTTTCACAATATTCTAATTTTGAATTCGGGGTTTTCATATCTGTAAGCCATAATCATTCATCACAATTATATACTCTAAAAAATGCTGGGTTGTTTCAACCCAAATTTGGGTCAAATATGGACAAACCCAAATGTTGGGTTAAAAATGTAATTTAAAAAAAATACAGTTGAAAGTTAAAGCTGAAGTTGGGTTAAAATTTTAAATGACACTTTTAACCCAACGTTTGGGTTTGTCCATATTGGACCCAAATTTGGGTTGAAACAACTCAGCATTTTTAGAGTGTAACAAATAAAGGCTTAAAATATCTCACTTTGAGATATTTTAAACAAAATTAAATTAAAAACACCACATACACACACGTAAACAACATTAAACGCTGGATTTTCACGATTTTAGCTTCTTTGAAGGCACAGATTCCCTGTTTGACCACCAGTTGAATAGTACAACCCAAGTACTATTGTTTAGTTAGTCTTCCTCTAAACGAGCTGCAGCTGATCTCTGTGTAATGTGATGTGTGTGTGTGTGTGTGTGTGTGTGTAATGTGATGTGATGTGTGTGTGTGTGTGTGTGTAATGTGTGGAGGTCAGGAGCACGGATGCATCATGATTATTACAAGGCTTGATTTTCAGGAATATTTGTGTTTGTTCTCCTGCTGTTCCCCGCGGACACACACACACACACACACACATCTCCCTCCAGAGCTCCGATGCCTTTGAATTTTGGGAAGGATAAACAAAAACACGCTGTCAATCTGGAGTCCCACCGAACGCAACCTGTGCAATCGTGTGTTGCTTTAACAATGTCTCCTCAGGCGAGTGTGTGTGTGTGTTTCCCTCGTGCAGGATCTGTTAATGTGTGTGTGTGTGTGTGTTTCCCTCGTGCAGGATCTGTTAATGTGTGTGTGTGTGTGTGTTTCCCTCGTGCAGGATCTGTTAATGTGTGTGTGTGTGTTTCCCTCGTTCAGGATCTGTTAATGTGTGTGTGTGTGTTTCCCTCGTGCAGGATCTGTTAATGTGTGTGTGTGTGTGTTTCCCTTTTGCATGTGTGTGTGTTTTAAGGTTGGTGTGTGTGTGTGTTTCCCTCAAGCATGTGTGTTTTTTAAGGTTAGTGTGTGTGTGTGTGTGTGTGTGTTTCCCTCGTGCACGTGTGTGTTTTAAGGTTTTGGTGTGTGTGTGTGTGTGTGTGTTTCCCTTTTGCATGTGTGTGTGTTTTAAGGTTGGTGTGTGTGTGTGTTTCCCTCAAGCATGTGTGTTTTTTAAGGTTAGTGTGTGTGTGTGTGTGTGTGTGTTTCCCTCGTGCACGTGTGTGTTTTAAGGTTTTGGTGTGTGTGTGTGTGTGTGTGTTTCCCTCGTGCACGTGTGTGTTTTAAGGTTAGTGTGTGTGTGTGTGTCCCTCGTGCACGTGTGTGTTTTAAGGTTAGTGTGTGTGTGTGTGTCCCTCGTGCACGTGTGTGTTTTAAGGTTAGTGTGTGTGTGTGTGTGTGTGTTTCCCTCGTGCATGTGTGTGTTTTAAGGTTGGTGTGTGTGTTTCCCTCGTGCAGGATCTGTTATGTGTGTGTGTGTGAGTTTCCCTCGTGCACGTGTGTGTTTTAAGGTTAGTGTGTGTGTGTGTTTCCCTCATGCATGTGTGTGTTTTAAGCTTGGTGTGTGTGTGTGTGTGTTTCCCTCATGCACGTGTGTGTTTTAAGGTTAGTGTGTGTGTGTTTCCCTCATGCATGTGTGTGTTTTAAGGTTAGTGTGTGTGTGTGTGTGTGTGTGTGTTTCCCTCGTGCAGGATCTGTTACTGTGTGTGTTGTGTGAGTTTCCCTCGTGGATGTGTGTTTTAAGGCAGTGTGTGTGTGTGTGTGTGTGAGTTTCCCTCGTGCATGTGTGTGTTTTAAGGCAGTGTGTGTGTGTGTGTGTGTGTGTGTGTGTCCCTCGTGTGCATCTCTACAGTATCATCAAAGCGGACACAGGGGTCCGTATCAAAGTCTTAACCCCGCTCCATTAATAATGTGCGTGTGTGTGTGTGTGTGTGTGAAGATCTCGGCGCTCCTCTCGGGAAACGCTGCTCCAATCAGCAGAAAAGCCTCGTTAATAATATATATCCACTGCACACACACACTTCCCTCCTCCAGGCACACTTCCTCCTTCCTTTCTGTCAGCAGATGCTCATCTGACTCTGAGTGACTGAGACTCTCTCCCACTTCCACCAGTGCTGTGTGTGTGTGTGTGTGTGTGTGTGTGTGTTCACATGAGGAACTTGCCATCTCAGATACACCAGCACACCAACATATCATACCATCTCAGATCAATATTTCAATTTTGTACAAAAAACCAACACATGCACTCTCTCACACACAGATATATACTGTATCTATCGCTCGTCTTCAGTGTGGACTCGTTCTCTGGGTGTTCGTTCAGGTGATGTTCTGAACGGCCTCATTATGAAGGTGCTTCTCTTCTCAGCTGGTGGCGGCGTTCAGAAACCTCACAATCTCAAAAGAGCACATGTTTTTCAGGGCTCTATTCATACCAGATGATGATGATGATGATGGTAATCATTTCGAAACCCGTTAAATATTGAGCTTCACAGCGAGCAGAACCTCGAAATCAAAGCCGGACCGCCAGAATTACAGTTCAACGGAAGGACGGCCGTACTCTTCAGTTCTGTGGCGTTATGGTTTAGTGCAGAAATATTACACACAGGTCAAACTCCAGATTCCATCATCAGCAGAGATCTGATGGATTGATTGACAGCTGTCGGTGTGTGTGTGTAGATCGGCAGACGCTTTAGCTTCGTCTGATTCATTGTGGAGGAATCATAAAATGAGACACATTTACATCTTCAACTGCGTTTCTTCTGTTTTATAGAAGTTTAAACATTTTTTAAACAAGATACATTTAAACAAAATTTAGAAAATTTTTCGAAAAGTTTGAAAATTTTCTGCTGATTGCGTTCGAATTTTAGTTTAAGTTTAAGTTCACTACTTTACTTCCTGTTCACTACTTTACTTCCTGTTCACTACTTTACTTCCTGGTCACTACTTTACTTCATGCTCACTATTTTACTTTACTTCATGCTCACTATTTTACTTTACTTCCTGCTCACTACTTTACTTCAGCTCACAACTTTACTTTACTTTGTGCCCACTACTTTACTTCCTTTTCACTACTTCCTGCTCACTACTTTATTTCCTGATCTCTACTTTACTTCATGCTCACTACTTTACTTCATGCTTAGTACTTTACTTCATGCTCACTACTTTACTTCATGCTTAGTACTTTACTTCCAGCTCACTACTTTAATTCCTGCTCACTACTTTACTTCCTGTTCACTACTTCATGGTCACTACTTTACTTCATGCTCACTATTTTACTTTACTTCATGCTCACTATTTTACTTTACTTCCTGCTCACTACTTTACTTCCAGCTCACTACTTTACTTTACTTCCAGCTCACTACTTTAATTCCTGCTCACTACTTTACTTCCTGTTCACTACTTCCTGTTCACTACTTCATGGTCACTACTTTACTTCATGCTCAATATTTGACTTTACTTCCTGCTCACTACTTTACTTCATGCTCACTATTTTACTTTACTTCATTCTCACTATTTTACTTTACTTCCAGCTCACTACTTTACTTTACTTCCTGTTCACTACTTAACTTCCTGCTCACTACTTCCTGTTCACTACTTCATGGTCTCTACTTTACTTCATGCTCACTAGTTTACTTTACTTCCTGCTCACTACTTTACTTCCTGTTCACTACTTCATGGTCACTACTTTACTTCATGCTCACTATTTTACTTTACTTCCAGCTCACTACTTTACTTTACTTCCTGTTCACTACTTAACTTCCTGCTCACTACTTCCTGTTCACTACTTCATGGTCACTACTTTACTTCATGCTTACTATTTTACTTTACTTTGTGCTCACTACTTTACTTCCTGCTCACTACTTTACTTCTAGCTCACTACTTTAATTCCTGTTCACTACTTTACTTCCTGTTCACTACTTCACGGTCACTACTTTACTTCATGCTCACTATTTTACTTTACTTCCTGCTCCCTACTCTACTTCCTGCTCACTACTTCCTGTTCACTACTTTACTTCATGCTCACTATTTTACTTTACTTCCTGCTCACTACTTTACTTCCATCTCACTACGTTACTTTACTTCCTGCTCACTACTTTACTTCCTGTTCACTACTTTACTTTACTTCATGCTTACAACTTTACTTCCTGGTCACTATTTTACTTCCTGTTCACTACTTCCAGTTCACTACTTTACTTCCTGTTCACTTCTTACCGTTCACTACTTCATGGTCACTACTTTACTTCATTTACTAACTACTTTACTTCATTTATTAATATTTGTTATGTATTATTTCTATAGCACTTTTCCAAAGAAATCAATGCAGTTTAAAGTGCTTTACAGGCACAGAAATGACAAAATACAGGTAACATACAAGAATAAAATTAAAATCTATGAGGATTTGTTAAAATGATGAAATGTAAAATATTATAGGAAGGCCAGACTAAAGAGATATGCTTTTAATTTAGACTTAAAACTATTTACTTTTAAAGGAAAAGGAACGTTTTGTTCATTCGACCAGCAAGGAAGCGTTTAAATGAGAGTGAAGCTCAGTTTCTCTCCGTCGTCCTCAGTAAGTGTTTAATGTGTCAGTGAGTGACCTGTGTGTGAATGTGATCGCAGCCATAATGAGCTCTGACTGTGTGTGTGTGTGTGTGTGTGTGTGTGCACGCTCACTTTAAATGCCATTTATCCTCCCTAATTGGGGAGCAATTGGCGTTGAGCAATGAGACGATACAGCACTGGGGCCAATGATAAAGAGAGCGCAGATCTTCATTACACTAATGCAAACACACACACATTCTGAAATGCATGTAGTTTGCATGTTTTGTTGTTTTTTTTTCTTTAGTTGTGGTTTTGTCGACCTGGATGTGTTTCAGTCGATATGTCTGTGACAGATTCAAGCTGACGATCGGATGGGATCAGTGTAATATTACCAACACAGAGAAAGTGCCGTTCTGGATTTGCTTGAAGCTGTTTTATCAATCCGTTGCGCATGTATGAGTCTCACGAGACCAACAAACACACTGTTAGATCCCGGATTCGACAGGCAGTGTCTTCGGCTCAGATTCGGGGAGCTTTTGGGGCTTTTTCTCCCTGTTTTGGGGGGAACTAGCATGTAATAATTCATGTGGATGCATGGTGAGGAAGAGTCAAACCAGCACACAAATCTCCCAAACCGGCCGGTGAAATCCAACACATGCTACATAATTTAAAGCCCCCCTGTAGCCAATAATCGGATCCCTTAAAAATCATCTTTATTCACCAAAATTACATTCTTAAAGGAGTAGTTCACTTTTGAAAAAACTTTTGCTGATAATTTACTCGCCCCCATGTCATCCAAGATGTCCATGTCTTTCTTTCTTCAGTCGAAAAGAAATGAAGGTTTTTGATGAAAACATTCCAGGATTTTCTCCATATAATGGATTTCAATGGGGTCCAAACGGTTCAAAGTCCAAAAGACAGTTTTAGTGCAGCTTTAAACGATTCCAGACGATGAATAAGGGTCTTATCAAGCGAAACGATCGCTCGTTTAATAAATAAATAACAAAGTTTAAGTTTTATAAGCTCAAATGCTCGCCTTGCTCTGTTCTGTGATGCACGTTCGTGACTCCTGTTGGAACTCATTCATCAAAATGAATCATTTGGATGATTCAACGAACGAAACGAACAAATTGACTCGGAAAAAGATTTGGTTTTGTTTGGTTGTTTGATATGATTGTTTGGTATTCGCTCCTCCCCAAAAGATCCGCACCGATGATCCACACCGTGGATGTTTTGGGCAGGTTTGAAAGTATTCCTGTTGCTTGATATACTTAGGAGTCACTCAGGCTATTTTAACGATGTCTTTAATAACTTTCTGGGCCAGCAAGTTTCAATTACAATCGAAGCCTATAGAGGAGTGATCCAGCTCTCAGATTTAATCACAAATATCTTAATTTGTGTCCCGACGATGAACTAAAGTCTTACGGGGGTTGAACAGCATGAGGGAGAGAGTCATTACTGAGCGAGTTTTCATCTTTGTGTGAACTGTCCCTTTAATGAGTTGCACTGATGCTGCAAACGCTTTTCTGCAGGAGTCTGTCCTGAAAGCGTCTCTGCTGTCGAGGTGTTCACCTGCCCTCCGGCAAACCCTCGGTGAGAATCATTAGAGACCGAGAGACGCTTCGGGTCAGAGGGGCTCGTTCACCCCCGGCTCGCCTCCGGCTCACCCTCGGGCCGCTGCGTCCCGGTGACAGACGGGGCAGGACACGCGCCGCATATTTACACTCAATGTATTCCTGTTTTTTGGACTGGTTTACACACACACTGCATTTATTGCTGTAATGCTAAAAATGCAGTATAAATGGAAAGATAACGGCGCTGTTGTGTTGTTAAAAAAAACACAGTAAACATGCCTCTGAATTCATCAATAAATCAGAAGGGTATGTGTACATTTTGAACATTTTGTAGTAGAGAAAGCAATGCAACCAGTGTCAGATATAAATATACATATATATATATATATTAGGGCTGTGCAAAAGTTAATTGCGATTAATCGCATCCAAAATAAAAGTCTGTGTTTACATAATATATTTGTGTGTGCTGTATATAATTATTTTGTATATATAAATACCTATGCATGCATGTATATATTTAAGAATTATTTGTGCTTAAATTCTGTATATATTTATAAATACATAATCTATATTATATAAATATAAATATTTTAGATATGAATAACACATTTTCTTAAATATATACATGCATGTGTGTGTATTTATATATACAAAATAATTATATACAGCATACACAAATATATTATGTAAACACAGACTTTTATTTTGAATGCGATTAATCACAATTAATTTTTGCACAGCCCTAATATATATACATTTTTTTTTACTGACCTCTTCTTGAATAACAATGAATATATTTGTTTGTGTGCGCGCTGCATTTTTACACTGAATATATTTGTGTGTTTTGGACTGATTTTTGAGTGTGCTGGTTTACACACACACACACACACACACACACACAATGTATTGCTAAAAATGCAGTATGAATGGAAAGACAGCAGTATGGTATGTGCAATATGCAATGCTTCTGAGTATACTTACATTTGCATTGAATTGAGCAAATATTATGTAGATATAATGCATATAATTCGACAACATGTTTTCAGTTGACGAAGCTGAATTTAATCGGAATATTTTTATTGACCATATTTTAGTTTGCATTCAATATAAATTAACCCCGTATTTTCTAAATGCATGTTATAGATGTTATTATGAACAATTAATCCATGCATTCTGACCTCGTAATATTTAATCAGTGTATGAATGCATGTTATTTTACACACTCACACAGTTCACTGATGTACTAAGATGTTAAACACAACATACTATCAGTTAGATAAGTGTAATAAACATGAACTAATGATTTACATAACTTCCTAAATGCGTATTATAGATCTTAAATTGAACAATTCATGCATGTTTTTTTTTTTTTAAATCACAATATATATTTGCTCCGAATATTTTTGTGTTTTTTGGAACTTTTTGAGTCATCATGGTTTACACACATTTATTCAGCTAGAAATGAAAACTCTCATCATATTTTGTTGTTGTTCTGAACCCTGTATGACTGTAAATGTGCTGTGAAACACACAACAATATGTTTAGCATAATGTCCAAACCAATATACGGAAGCTCCTGTAAATTATCATAAAATCATGTTCTCTTTGTGTGAGGATCAGACGCAAATACAACAACAGAAATATTTTCTTCTCGTAATTTTTTAAACTTCCCGTATAAGATCTGATCATAAGTGACATCACGTGTGTGTGTGTGTGTGTGTGTGTGACAGAACGCCAAAGACATGCAAATGAGATCTGAGAGCAGAAGGGAACTAAAGTACTTTAATCAATATTATTTGTCCTTTTTTGAGCTTGACTTTATAAATCATCATCCCGAAGAGCAGCTCAGATATTCAGAAATGAAATAATGAGGGTAAATAAACGACACAACTTTCATTTTTGTAGGACACTGAAATCTTTTAAAAATGTCTATTCATACGTTTTTCAATTCAATCTTTTAAAATGTAATCAACTGGAAATATGAACTTTGGATTGAATTTGTTTTTGTCAAAAAATAAAACATTTAATATTTATATTTACATATATTTAATTTTTAATTCATATTATAAATAGTAATACATTTCTCATAATGTCTGAACTTTTATTTAGGATTTTTGTGATTTAATAACAGAACACACTAGGCCATATCTTGATTTTTATTTTTTTTTATTATTGATTTACAGCCCTGCGTTTGATTGATTGATTGATTGATTGATCTAATATGCCATATTCTGTCACAATTCACATTAAACATGTAAATTCCATTTTTAAAACTGCATTCTGGCCTTCGGTTTATTGTTGCAAAAATGGTGAACTGTCCCTTTAAGTGACACAATCCTCCCAAATTATGAGACTGAATGTGAAAAATGTCACAAATCAAGCCAGCATGTTTCACATGTGCTGTGTTTCATTTCTACTAGTGTGTGTGTGAGTGTGTTTAATCAGTGCTGGATTAGAGCGTGTGTGTGTGTGTTTTAAATTAAAAGCAGCATGCGTTCACTCCAGCCATTGAATCAACAGCAAAGGACATTATTATATCCCTAATCCCTAAACTAATAAGGTGTAAAATCACCGGATTAATGTGATGTAACCGTGTGTGAGCGTTACTGTAACACACTGTAATGCTGTGTATATCCCTGTGCTTTAAACACTGGCCTCTGAATTCAAGGAAAAGTCTGAATATAAGGAATAAGGTCTCATTTGTTAACATAAGTTAATGCTTTAGCTAATATAAACAAAGAATTCGTTATTCTTAAGTTAGTAAGAAGTAATTATTCATTGTTTGTTCATGTTAGTGCATGATTTAATGTTAACTAATGCAATGTACTCACTGAAATAATAACAACAAAAGTCTGTCTTGTTAGTTTTATCATATACTCTAAAAAAATGCTGGGTTGTTTTAACCCAAATTTGGGTCAAATATGGACAAACCTAGACGTTGGGTTACATTTTTTTTATTTCATTTTTAACCCAACATTTGGGTTTGTCCACATTTGACCCAAAATTGGGTTAAAACAACCCAGCATTTTTTTAAAGAGTGTATTTAGTGTATTTCAAACTTTACTGGTTTATTATTATTATTTTTTTTATTGCCACATGTTAGCCCAGTTTAAGTCAATGATAAATTATATCAATCATGCATGCTGGTTGAACTGATTATTTTGCTCAAAATTGTAATCTTTATTACTGATTACTGAAACGTCATCATAATTAGTGCACTTTCACCTATAAACAAATAACAACCATGTCAACTGGCTAATTTATCATCTTTTTTTGTCATCTATTGTCATGGTTAGTGTTTATAGCAAATTAATCTAAAATTATTCTAATATTCTCGTTGTTGTTTTGGTTCACGAGTTTGACATAGACATTGATCTGTGATGATCTTATACACTTCATCTATTATAAACTACACGGAAACTTGCCGTAAAGTCAGACGGGTCAAAGTCGTCACCGTCTGACAGGAATCAAATGAATCGAGCAGTTCTGCCATATTGAGCCTTTCAAACTCAAATGAATTAAGTTGTTAAAAAGACATGACAATCAAACATTAGGTGCTCCAACAACCCGGTCAAACGGGCTGGAGATTAAATGTATTTTTCATTGGGCATGACAGCATTTTATTAGCCCAGTTTTTCTGTAGACTAACCGTCCGTCTGGAGCGCCTTGGGTTTGATCAAAATCAGGCTGTTTTTATGTTTTATGTGTCCAGAATTAATCATTTTAAATGTGAAACTCGACTGAAGGACACACTCTGAAACACACTAGCTTAAAAACAACCTAATGTGGGTTGTTTTCAGCCCAAGAGCTGGGTAAATATAGGACCGAAACACACGTTGGGTTCATTTTACCCAGCAAATTGAGTTATTTAACCCAGTATACTGGATTGATTGATTTTTCATTTTTTAATTCTCTAAACTTATAATACTCCACAACCACTCGTTTTCGTGATAATTCCTTTTTTAAATCATATTTTATATTGCATATTTTATATAGTTTTGAATATATATTTGCTCATTTAACAAAAATTAGAAGTAAAACATAAATATTTAGAAGTAATGGACCAGTCTCTGTTGTCTGCTTTCCACCGTTCAGCTGAGGAACTTCTAAGTAAGAACATATTAAGAAATGTTCTTTATATACTTTAATCTAATATGTATTTATATTCTGTATCTTTTTGAATAAAATCATAATGTTATGCAAGGCATCAGGCGTTTCCACCAGGCGAGAAGACACTACACTCGTTTTGGTGACTCACATCACACCCTGTATGTTGCTTTGCATAAAATTTAATGATATACAGAGCAATAACGAATAAATGGATACAAAAATCTGACCCATAATCTGTGGAACACAAAAATAACTCAACGCCTGGGTTGTTACGTCTGACCCAGGACCTGTGTTACACAAAAATAACTCAACGCCTGGGTTGTTACGTCTGACCCAGGATCTGTGTTACAAAAAAATAACTCAACACCTGGGTTGTTACGTCTGACCCAGGATCTGTGTTGCACAAAAATAACTCAACACCTGGGTTGTTACGTCTGACGCAGGACCTGTGTTACACAAAAATAACTCAACGCCTGGGTTGTTACGTCTGACCCAGGATCTGTGTTACAAAAAAATAACTCAACACCTGGGTTGTTACGTCTGACCCAGGATCTGTGTTGCACAAAAATAACTCAACACCTGGGTTGTTACGTCTGACGCAGGACCTGTGTTACACAAAAATGACTCAACGCCTGGGTTGTTACGTCTGACCCAAGATCTGTGTTACACAAAAATAACTCAACGCCTGGGTTGTTACGTCTGACCCAGGATCTGTGTTGCACAAAAATGACTCAACGCCTGGGTTGTTAAGTCTGACCCAGGATCTGTGTTACACAAAAATAACTCAACGCCTGGGTTGTTACGTCTGACCCAGGATCTGTGTTACACAAAAATAACTCAACGCCTGGGTTGTTACGTCTGACCCAGGATCTGTGTTACACAAAAATAACTCAACGCCTGGGTTGTTACGTCTGACCCAGGATCTGTGTTACACAAAAATAACTCAACGCCTGGGTTGTTACGTCTGACCCAGGATCTGTGTTACACAAAAATAACTCAACGCCTGGGTTGTTACATCTGACCCAGGACCTGTGTTACACAAAAACGACCCAAACACTGGGTTGCTACATCTGACCCAGGACCTGTGTTACACATAAATAACTCAATGCCTGGGTTGTTACGTCTGACCCAGGACCTGTGTTACACAAAAACGACCCAAACACTGGGTTGCTACATCTGACCCAGGATCTGTGTTACACAAAAACTACTTTTCTAGAGTGCAATAAGAGTGTATAAGTAAATTGATTTTCCTTAAATGAAGCATTTGTGCATTTTGCCGAAGCATTTATCTAAAGAAATACTTCAGATGAACAAATCCATGTGAAAAACACTAGCATGTAATCAATCGTTAATACACACCGTCTGCTTTCTGAATGAGCGATCAGTGACATGTTCACCTTCATCGATCGCCGAGGAAATTGTGGAGTTTACTTATGAAATGATCCGGTCTGAACTGTCGCCCGTCGTTCAGTTTCACTCGGGCGTTTGGCTGTCAGAGGAAGAGTGACGCACACTAACGTATTTCTGTCATTTCTAATGTTGTTTTGAAGAGCGACTGACCTTTCCAGCGCGGATCAGACAGCCTGTCCGGGAACATCTTCTTTCACACACGTCTGAGAGTCGAGTGTGTCTTCCTGACGTCCTTCCAGTGTATTATAGCACAAACACATCTATTCCTGATGTACAACACACTTATTTTTGGATATCTTTTATACCACAGATTAATACAGATACACATGCCAGTCAAAACGTCCGAGCAGAATCACAATTTACACAAAGACATGAAGCAGCCTGTGACCTATGACCTCAGGATCAGATGTGGCCACTGAACAGATATGAGGATTCTTAACATCAGTAACACTAATAAAATATAGTTTATTGTATTATCATCATTGCTGCTTTTAATAAATCTCTGTAGCCGTGCGCTTGATTTCACCAAAGTCCTCCCCTTTATTAAATTACTATATAGATCGACTCAAAGCAGCTTTACAGCGATAATTTTATCATGTTGATGATGTGACCTGCAGTGTTTTGATCCTTTTTGTATTTTTTTAGAATGAATTTAGCTTTTATGAGCTCATATTGAGTGAGACTGCGGGTTATTTGTACTTTTACACATTTATTTATCACACTGCAGAACTACTTAAATAACTTAATTTTTCTTTTTTTATGCTACTCTACATTAGATTACATTAAATAATAAATTATTTTTTCGGATTAAATTACAACCGAAAAATCATATGAAAATAAATCTTATTTATATTAAATGTTTAAATAAATTATAACATAAAATCCAAATTAAAATAAATTAATTTGGATGAAATATTACAATTAATTATGAATATAAATAAAATAATAAATTATAACCTAAAATATAGCTTAATTTAAATCAATAAAAATAAAATATTAGATTATAACCTAAAATATAAATTAGCATTTAAATAAATGTAAAACTTAATAAAATAATAATTTAAATTTTAATATTTAAATAAATTACAACCTAATATCTCAATTAAAATGGACTACAATTAAATAAATTTAAAAGGACATAAAAACTAATAACCTGTTATTCTAAATTAAATTATTTTTAATTCAATTAATATAATAGCGTATAACCAAAATTAATATTAAATTACATATTTAAATAAATTTTAACTATAATCTAAATTTAACTAATTTTAACTAAATGCATTTTTAAATAAATTATAACCTAAAATCAAATAAAAAAAATAAATAGCCTAAAAGAGGAGTGTGTGAAACAGATGTTAGTCACTCACGACGAGTAACTCGTACTGAAAATGAAAGCCAGATGTTCCTATAACTGTCAAGCGGCATTAATTATCGTCCGACTCGCGTCTTTTTTAAAGCTTTACTGTGCTCCTGACATATAATTGTAACTCATAAAAATATTAGTAAATACTCTGTAACTGGCCCGTTGGCTTAACCAGTGGTTTAGCATGAAATATGATGATGGATCATAAATAATCTGCTCAAATCTTTCTTTTGCGTTTTAAACGAAGAACATTAATGAAACGTTTTATGTTTAAATCGTCATTCACTTTTCATACTTGGAAATGATCTTTGTTTGTGCTGGTTTGAGAAATGATATTTGTGGGTGAAAGTTAAGTAGCTTATATTAAAATGAGTTTTCTTGGTGATTTATGAATGATAAGTGAAGGTTATGAAGTGGATTTTGATACCGTGTTGTTTGTATATTTATATCATAAGAGAAACATTTGATTCAGTTTGGGGTTCAATTCTCCAGACTGTATTTTAAAGAATGGCTCTGCATTATAATGTATATTTTGAATCCTGTCGGCATTTCAGTGCAACTCTTTTTGCGTGTTCGGAATAAATCGACCGCCGGCTCCTAATTACACGCCTGATTAAAATGCTCAGCGGTCGACTCCGTTTTAATGGCTAATGTTTATTCAAACGCTTTTATTCTGCTTTGCTAAATATATATATTTTTGGAAATATCTGTCCAAAAACAATAACATAATCAGAACATGTTCAAGGTCAGTGGCTCATGTTGCGGCGGAGAGACGCGCGGAATACTGAGTTTCTTAATTAGCAGTGGTGTTAATTGATAAATATTCCCCGCGGCACCATTTAGAGCGAGTGTGTGTGTGTGTGTGTGTGTGTGTGTGTGTGTGTTTGCACTCGCATGACTCATGGCAGACGAGGATAATGAGACACTCACCTCTACTTAACACTCACACACACTCACACACTCATTCTATCACAAACACACTCAAAATCTCACACACACTTAAATGCATCTTATCGTTGTGTGTGTGTGTGTGTGTGTGTGTGTTTGCACTCGCATGACTTGCGGCAGACAAGAATGAGACACACTGACCTCTACTTAACACTCACACACACTCATACTCTCTCTCTCTCTCACACACACACACACACACACACACTCATACTCTTTCTCTCTCTCTCACACACACACACACTCATACTCTCTCTCTCTCTCTTTCTCTCTCTCTCACACACACACACACACACACACACTCATACTCTCTCTCTCTCTTTCTCTCTCTCTCACACACACACACACACTCATACTCTCTCTCTCTCTCTCTCTTTCTCTCTCTCTCACACACACACACACACTCATACTCTCTCTCTCTCTCTCTCTTTCTCTCTCTCTCACACACACACACACTCACACAGACTCATACTCTCTCTCTCTCTCTCTCACACACACACACACACTCACTCACACACACTTAAATGCATCTCATCGTTGTGTGTGTGTGTTTGTATGAGAAGTCGATCCTGAACAATCTATATGAGACATGTATGGCATCAGTTAATTGTCTGTCCTGTTTAGCGTATAAACTTGAACTAGAAATCAATGTTTGTTTGGGTTTGGTTTTGCATTTTCAAACCCCGAGAAACGAATGTTTTATTTGTGTGGTTTTTAGCTTTGAGCTCATATATATGCTAATGCACTCCTAAGAGTGAAAGGATATTGATTACATCATATTGCTCTCAAGGCTTATCGTCCAATCAGATTCTCTCTAGAATGAGATTGTTCCTCATTTTAATAGAGAGCCTAAGCCCCGCCCCTCCGCTTCCGGCTCATTGGACCTTATTTCGGAAAAAATATGTGAGCTAGTCAATGGTGAGAGACAACTTATCTTTTTATACCGTCTGAACTGCGCCCTCAATTACACATATGATGTTTGTCAATTTAAAAGATAATTCTGAAAGTCAAAAACGTCGGCGTTTGCCATAAAACAGAAGACTAACATTTAGTTTTATGTAAAAATCGCTCTATGAACTACATCTCCCAGGAAGCGAAACATTGAGCGAGATCCGCTGCTCGTGTGTGTGCAGTCTGGGACAAAACACTCGTTTATAAACACGATTATAACGTAAGACTGTAGAAACAATGACAGACGTTAGCCTCAGTAAAGTTAGCTTCATTCATTGAGAGAAAATATGCGCCTTTGGGATTTGTAGTCTTTGTAATTACGTATTTTCACAGTCAACGGTTTCACGACTTTCTTGACTTTAAAATGTATCTTTTAAATTGACAAACATCATATGTGTAATTCAGGGCACAATTCAAACCAGATCAAAATATTTGTTGTCTCTCGCCATTGACTACCATTCAATATTTTTCCGAAACGGTGGTCGACCGGAAGGGGCGGGGCTTAGGCTCTCTATAGACGAATCCGACGAGCGTTCTTGTGTAGGCTGCCATCTTGTGGCGACGCCATTACTGAGCTGTTACACCGGCATAGACATATGCACCGGTATGTAAACAAACCTCGGAGATAAGGTGATAACGCACCCTCGATGACAGCTACAGCCAGGCAGACTTGTTGGGTTGATGATGTTAGACATTGGCCTCCAGTCACAGATGAAGGTACAAACGATCTTACAGATTATTTATGAAAATAGCTTGGCAAGCTAGCTAGGCTAACGTTTGCTACCGAGGAAACTAAAAAAAGATCTGTCCATTTGGCAACAATAAATAAATAAATAAATCAAATCAAATAAACAATTTCATGTTTCTCTTTTGTGTCCATTATTTATCTCATTTTTACATAGCAACGGGCATGGGTAAGGTAACGTTACAGCTGGAAAGTATACATAATAACGACCAACTAACGTTACTGTTTTTAAACCATGGAAAGAGGTCAATATAACAGCAGGAGAACAATTATGTCACATAACGTTACATTTAGCTCAGGAAAGCCATTTAATGATCATAGCATGTAAATTGAATAGAAAAAATAACAAGAGAGGAGATTTTGTTGATCACTATATCACACATTTATTATATTTTTTTACTTATGTCATTAAATAATTGTTATTATACGCGAATGTCCACGTCTTGTACTCGCCCAGGAAATCTGTAAACCGTACGGCTCCAGACAGGGGCAGTCGACCCGGGGTATTCACAAGTTTTCTCTTCAAAATTGAAATTTTACTGCCACCATTGAAACAATTTATAACGGAAACTGTTTACCCACTCGACATTATACAAGGGCTAACGTTGTAACGTTAGTGACAGTCGTAAATCGCGAGCTGTTTATTCCAGTGGACGCAAGTTGCAACTAAAACAATAGGAGGCAATGGCGCAACGCTACCCAGCAACAGCTCAGTAATGGCGCCCGCTTACTTCCGGTAGTTTCGCCGGATTCGTCTATACCAGCAGATCTCAGAGCAGAAGCAGCAAGGAGAACATGCTGTCAAATCCATTAATCCTGATTAATCACATGATGTATTTTTATTAGTTTATAATATGTGTGTGTGTGTGTGTGTACTCAGTAGTAGTCAGTGGTCATGTGACCGTTCGAGTTGTAATGACTCTATCCGAGGAGCTGTTTACCTGAGCGGGTCATTATAGGTTCGTCGGACTCTCCTCATCAGTCTTGTAAACGACACTGGCTTGTTCAGCATGTAAAGACCTGCATCTCTCAAACACAATTACCCTGATGGATGAGCGTCCCGCTGACCTGCGCACACACTCGCCTCCATCCATCTCAGTGATGAAGCACGCCGAATTACACCCCACTGTCTTTATCAGTTCCCACCTCCCATAATGCCCCTCTTCATGGTGGGCGGCAAACGGAGGATTTGAGCCGAAATGGCGGATCAGCACTTATAGGCTGAGTAAATTGCCTGTTAGAACGCTAAAGTAATGAGAATGAATCGGCCCCGTCGCCCGATTCTGAAATCTATTCCTCTCGGACAGGAAGACGCATCATCACAGGAGCCGTTACCGAGTCTCGATGCGTCTCGTGTGCGATATTCAGTGTCTGCTCTCGTAACGAGGAGCGAGGCGACACGTTTACTGCCGTTCTGCGACGGACTTACTGTCTTACTTTACGAACACCGAGGGGAGGCTGGCGCTGTCTCGAGCTCTTACAGTCTTAAAGGGACAGTTCACCCAAACTCTGTCAGTAATCACTCTCCCTCATGTTGTTCAACCCCGTCAAGATTAAGAACTACTTAAATAACTTAATTTTTCTTTTTTTATGCTACTCTACATTACATTACATTAAATAATAAATAATTTTTGTCAGATTAAATTACAACCGAAAAATCATATGAAAATAAATTTTATTTATACTAAATATTTAAATAAATTATAACATAAAATCTAAATTAAAATAAATTAATTTGGATGAAATATTAAAATTAATTATGACTATAAATAAAATAATAAATTATAACCTAAAATATAACTTGATTTGAATCAATAAAAATAAAATATTAGATTATAACCTAAAATATAAATTAGCATTTAAATAAATTTAAAACTTAAAATATAAATAAAATAATAATTGAAATTTTAATATTTAAATAAATTACAACCTAATATCTCAACTAAAATGGACTACAATTAAATAAATTTAAAAGGATATAAAAACTTATAACCTCTTATTCTAAATTAAATTATTTTGAATTAAATTAATATAATAGCGTATAACAAAAATTAATATTAAATTACATATTTTAACTATAATCTAAATTTAATTAATTTTAACTAAATGCATTTTTAAATAAACGAACACCGAGGGGAGGCTGGCGCTGTCTCGAGCTCTTACAGTCTTAAAGGGACAGTTCACCCAAACTCTGTCAGTAATCACTCTCCCTCATGTTGTTCAACCCCGTCAAGATTAAGAACTACTTAAATAACTTAATTTTTCTTTTTTTATGCTACTCTACATTACATTACATTAAATAATAAATAATTTTTGTCAGATTAAATTACAACCGAAAAATCATATGAAAATAAATTTTATTTATACTAAATATTTAAATAAATTATAACATAAAATCTAAATTAAAATAAATTAATTTGGATGAAATATTAAAATTAATTATGACTATAAATAAAATAATAAATTATAACCTAAAATATAACTTGATTTGAATCAATAAAAATAAAATATTAGATTATAACCTAAAATATAAATTAGCATTTAAATAAATTTAAAACTTAAAATATAAATAAAATAATAATTGAAATTTTAATATTTAAATAAATTACAACCTAATATCTCAACTAAAATGGACTACAATTAAATAAATTTAAAAGGATATAAAAACTTATAACCTCTTATTCTAAATTAAATTATTTTGAATTAAATTAATATAATAGCGTATAACAAAAATTAATATTAAATTACATATTTTAACTATAATCTAAATTTAATTAATTTTAACTAAATGCATTTTTAAATAAACGAACACCGAGGGGAGGCTGGCGCTGTCTCGAGCTCTTACAGTCTTAAAGGGACAGTTCACCCAAACTCTGTCAGTAATCACTCTCCCTCATGTTGTTCAACCCCGTCAAGATTAAGAACTACTTAAATAACTTAATTTTTCTTTTTTTATGCTACTCTACATTACATTACATTAAATAATAAATAATTTTTGTCAGATTAAATTACAACCGAAAAATCATATGAAAATAAATTTTATTTATACTAAATATTTAAATAAATTATAACATAAAATCTAAATTAAAATAAATTAATTTGGATGAAATATTAAAATTAATTATGACTATAAATAAAATAATAAATTATAACCTAAAATATAACTTGATTTGAATCAATAAAAATAAAATATTAGATTATAACCTAAAATATAAATTAGCATTTAAATAAATTTAAAACTTAAAATATAAATAAAATAATAATTGAAATTTTAATATTTAAATAAATTACAACCTAATATCTCAACTAAAATGGACTACAATTAAATAAATTTAAAAGGATATAAAAACTTATAACCTCTTATTCTAAATTAAATTATTTTGAATTAAATTAATATAATAGCGTATAACAAAAATTAATATTAAATTACATATTTTAACTATAATCTAAATTTAATTAATTTTAACTAAATGCATTTTTAAATAAACGAACACCGAGGGGAGGCTGGCGCTGTCTCGAGCTCTTACAGTCTTAAAGGGACAGTTCACCCAAACGCTGTCAGTAATCACTCTCCCTCATGTTGTTCAACCTCGTCGTGTCTTCGTTCATCTTCCGAACACAAATGAAAATATTAGTAATTGAATATGAGAGCTGGATCACTGGATTGAATCAATGAATGAATCAATGAATGAATCGAAAGAGAGCAAGAAAGAGACATCTGTGAATATGCGAGTTGTTAATGGTAGAAACAATTAGTAAATGTTCCACAGTTTAACTCCGTAAATAGACAAACACATTTGTTTTTGTTTTGTCTTCCTCTGATATGAGAGCCAATATATTTTGTAAAACCATACGCAGAACTCTCTGCTGAGCTTTCCACATACTCTTCAAATCTAAATCTTCAAATTAACCAAATCTAGTTTGTTTGTCATTCATTCAGTATTTCTGTTTGTAGTAATTAATTCACTCATTTATTCATACAACCTTTTATTTTCACGACCAACACATTTACCTTTAAAGGGATACTCCACTTTTTTTTGGAAATAGGCTCATTTTACTACTCCCTTTTTACCGTTTTACCATTTTCGAATCCATTCAGCCGATTTTCTGATATTTAGAAGAATATCAGTAACCAGACAGTTTCTACACTGTAAAAAATATTTTCAAGATTTGTTATCACAACATATTTTCTTTTGTCAAATCAACTTTATTATAATTTATTTAGTTGAGATAACTTATTATTTTGAGTTTCTAATGGTTAAATTAATCACCTTCACTTGACTTTTTTCCAGTTCAATCAACTTAAAATTTTAAGGCAACCAGGTTACTTACTTTTTTAAGTTAAATCAACAATATTTTTTTACAGTGTGGTAATCACCACATTTTTTTTCTTTTGTCAAATCAACTTAAATAATTTATTTAGTTCAGATAACATATAATTTTGAGTTTATGATGATTAAATTAATCTCCTTCATTGTATTAACTCACTTTTTTCAGTTCAATCAACTTAAAATTTTAAGGCAACCAGGTTACTTACTTTTTTTAAGTTAAACCATCAATATTTGTTTTACAGTGTAGTCTCATTGACTTCCATAGTATATTTTTTTCCTGAGACTTGAAACTGTCTGGTTACTGATATTCTCCTAAATATCCCTTTAAATCTCGTTTAAGAGTATCCCTTTGAATCTCACTATTGTAATGGATAATTTACTTGTTTATATGTCCATTCGTTTATTCATCCATTTGTTTATTAATGTATACAATATAGTGTGTTCATTTATTTATGCTGATGGAAAATTGTACAACAATATATTATTAAAAACAAAGAAAGTCAATAATGTGTCCTGATAATAATGCACACTATGATTTCTCGTCGTTATGTTTCGATTTTCTTCAGTGTAAAGTATGACTTGGACATGTTTCCATTCAAACAAATGATCATTGTCATCATGGAGGAATTTTGATGAGATGGAGGAGTGTAGCGGTGTGAGTTATTGCTCCGGCCGCTTGGACACGCTGAATATTGGCCGGCGTTTATTCACGTCTGTTTCTGAACTCACTTCATGTTCCAAAACATTAAAACCAGAAGTGGCTCTGATCCACATTACTGACTGACCACTGCGGCCTTATGAGGTCACTCAGTTAAAGTTACTCTCATTCATTCATTTGTATTTATTTCTTTATTTCTTCATTTCTTCATTCTTTGATTGATTGATTCATTCATTCATTCCTTCATTTCCAAATGAATAAATGAATCGAATGAATGAATTAAAATCAATACAAAAAGAATTAATAAATACAAATGAATGAATGAGAATAACTTTAATCGATTAAAAGTTGATCGATTTATTGATTCATTCATTCACTGATTCATTCATGAATGAATGAATCGAATGAATGAATGAATTAATCAATGAATGAATCAGTGAATGAATGAATCAATAAATCGATTAACTCAGTTAAAGTTATTCTCATTCATTCATTTGTATTTATTTCTTCATTTCTTCATTCTTTTTGTATTGATTGATTGATTGATTCATTCATTCATTCATTCCTTCATTTTCCAAATGATTAAATGAATCGAATGAATGAATTAAAATCAATACAAAAAGAATTAATAAATGAAGAAATAAATACAAATGAATGAATGAGAATAACTTTAACCGAGTTAATCGATTTATTGATTCATTCATTCACTGATTCATTCATTCATTTGGAAAATGAATGAATGAATCGAATGAATTAATCAATGAATGAATCAGTGAATGAATGAATCAATAAATCGACCAATGAATGAGTGAATCAATGAATGGATCAATGAATGAATCAAATAAATGAATCAAAGAAAGAAAGAAAGGTCCATGAATATGTTTGGGTCTTTGCTTAGTGAGTTGGTAATGGTAGAAACAATTTGTAATAAATATTTTTAATATTTTTAAAAATAAGTTTTAATCTCATGGTGATTTGTTTTTTTCCTCTCTTTCTTTCTTTTTTTTTTTAAATATATAGTTTTATCTGGTTAAATAAAGGGCGAATAAAAATAAATAATAAATAAATGTGACGAGGACGAGCTGGGTTTGTGAAGTCCCGGGTCTCGATAGATATTCACAGTGTTTCAAAGCGTTTTTACAGAGATAACAGGACAATAATGTAATAAAGTTTCTAGATGGAAATAGCATCACAGTCCAGTTTAGGGTTGGTGATGTCACTAACCCGGGAGGTAAGTTCACGGGGGCGGGGCTATGTAAATTTGAGGGTTAGTGATGTCACTATCCCGGGACGAAGCTCGTGTAGTTCTACCAGCCGTCTGTTGTAGTCCTTAAAAAGCGATTTCTGTTAAAGCAAATCTCTTCATTCACTTTAAACTTTGAGTGTTGTAACTTTGCAGATGTTGTTTATGCTCAAACAGCAACATTACACACTCACTACTGTTAGAAAAGTGAATCATAATCAACGCCCCCTTTAAGTAAGTTCAGACAGTGACGCTTCATTTTTGTGGTAAAAAGTTCATATATATATATATATATATGAGAAAACAGTGATGTCATCGTCCAGCTGATGTATAATAGTGTCAATGCAGGCAGATCAATAATATTGTTGAATATGAAGTGAAATGTAAAGTGTTATTCCTGATGGATGAGTGTCGTGGCAGAGGTCAGCGAGATACAGATGCAGGAACCCTGACGTCAGCGTTGCAGGCCTGAGAACGAGTCGAGACCTGACGGACACTCTGTGTTTGAGATAAACGAGTGTAATTCCTCACCCAGACTTCTCCGTGAGTGTGTGTGTGTGTGTGTGTGAGAGAGAGAGAGAGTTCTCCATCTTACTCGGATTCGCCCGATGACCTTTAACACAGAAGTTAGCCAACCCGCATGATGTATCCGTGCGGAAGTAATCTGTTCTCCACATCTCTCAGTGTGTGTGTGTGTGTAAGGGCTTTACAGACTGTGCCAGCAAAGCTCTGCCAGAATAATCCTTTTTAAGTCCCAAGTTAAATGTTATGGGCAGCGGCTGACCTCTGACCTCTGACCCGAGACCGGCCGGCCCGCTGAAATTATCCTCCACTTATTAAATTTGTTCTGCTACTAGATTTGATTTGCTTCCGATTGTTGATTTGATTGTTGGGGGGATTTGATTTAATGCATCTTGTTTTTGCATAAGGTCAGAGGTCAAAGTGAGGACACTAACTTGATTGGATGTGAGATTGAAAGAAAAGTTTTAAATCAGTTTAATAATTCAGTGCAATGTTGTATATTATAATATAATACAATACATTATGGCCCTGTATTACTATATTACTGAACTTTTTTTTTTCCATGATGTAATTGCAATTTATAAATATTGATTAGGGCTGTGCAAAAATTAATTGCGATTAATCGCATCCAAAATAACAGTCTGTGTTTACATAATATATTTGTGTGTGCTGTATATAATTATTTTGAATATATAAATACACACACATGCATGTATATATTTAAGAAAATGTGTTATTCATATATAAAATATTTATATTTATATAATATAGATTATATATTTATACATATATACAGAATTTAAGCGCAAATAATCCTTAAATATATACATGCATGCATAGGTATTTATATACACAAAATAATTATATACAGCACACACAAATATATTATGTAAACACAGACTTTTATTTTGGATGCGATTAATCGCAATTAATTTTTGCACAGCCCAATATTGATATATGACTAAAAATTTATGAATAGGTTTAATTCATCTCAATTATTATGTTATATTATATTATTAATAAATACATATTATAATATTGCAATTAGAATATATGTATTATAACTTAAAGTACTTAATTAATGTTCTTAATCTTATACGTAGTCATCAGTGCACTTTATTATAAATCTTTTCATTGAAATAATAATATTTTGCTGCTTCTGAAATGATTTTCCTTTTTAGTTGCTGTAAATCAAGGATGATCATCATGGTAAAATATATCAATAATATCATAGTTTCATGTTTTTTTAATCAATACATCAAATGACCCTTGTTCATTTCTACTTAGCTTTTTTGTGTTGTTTTAGTTATTATTCATCTGATATTTATATATTTTTAATTTGAGCTTTATTTCCGTTAGGCAAAACAATTTTTAATCGTTTTAGTCAACAATAAATCCACGAATTCAATTCAAATTCAATTTTTTTCAATTCAACAACTCACAGATAATTTTCCACAGTACAGAAAAAAAAATGTGTACGTAATAACCGAAAAAGATTATTATGCCAACCCTTGATACATAATTATTTATTTATGTAATTATTTATCACCTTCACCTTTATCTTTTATAGAGTTTTAATTCCTTATAACAGTTATTCCACAGGTTTACCCGTCTCACAGATATACATGTTAATGATATACACACACATGTGATGATGTACTGTGTGCCTGATGTCCAGGTGTGTGTTAGACATGTCAGTGTATGATGTCTGATGTGTGTGTGTTCCAGGTGACGGACAGATCCGTGCAGGCGTTCGCGGAGAACTGTCCCGAGCTGCAGTTCGTGGGGTTCATGGGCTGTTCGGTCACGTCTCTGGGGGTCATTCACCTCACCAGGGTAAGACACATATCATATCACATATAATATATCATGTCATTTTTCAAATATCTTAATACATTGTTAAATATTTATTATTTATTAAATAATAAATTATTTAATAATATATTAACTCTCTCTCTCTCTCTCTCTCTATATATATATATATATATATATATATTAATGGACTTTAAGTTTATAATATTTACAATATTGCAATTGCAGAATATATATATATATATATATATATATATATATATATATTGTAATTGCAGTATTATAAATATTTTTTTATTAATTTTAATTATATTATATCATATTATTAATTAGGGATGGGCAACGATTAATCGCAATTAATCGCATCCAAAATAAAAGTTTGTGTTTACATAATATATGTGTGTGTACTGTGTATAATTCATTTGTATATATAAATATACACACACATGCATGTATATATTTAAGATAAATTTGTTATTAATATATCAAATATTTATATTTATAGATAATATTAATTGTGAATAAATATATATAAAATCTATACATGCACATATTTCTTTTGTGTGTGTATTTATATATACAAATTAATTATACACACTACACAAACATATATTATGTAAACACAAACTTTTATTTTGGATGCGATTAATCGCGATTAATCGTTGCCCATCCCTAAGAATATTGCAATTTATGTTATAGTATATAATATTATTATTACTATATGTTCTTAATCTGACTGTCATTAGTGCACTTTATTATGAAGAGTGTGTTGAATCTCTGGAGCGACTCACCTGACGGATGACTTCGCACATTCAAGTTATTTTTATTTTGCCTTCACTTTTAAATCTCATTAATGTGTAATGAGGTGAATCATAAAATGTTGAAGATCCAACACACCCTGCTGTTTGCACATTAGCATGCTAATGAGAGAACACTATCTTCAACACACCGGCACCGCTGTAATTGTGCCTGCATGCAAATTATTAGGTAATGATATTTGATTTTTGGCCTAATTTTTCCTTGCGTGATCGCTGGCGTCTTCTGCAGAAACAACTAGGACTTCGGCATCCTAAAACGGTGTCAAATCAGATCTGAGAATCTGTCAAATGATTTGATCTTAGTTCAGTTCAGTGTAGTGAATCGCTTTGTTTTCAGGTCGTTAAAAAGTGCGATTTATTTTTCATTTAATTCAGTCAAATGTGTTCTTTAGGAACATGTGAATCAGTGTTTTACTTCCAAACTTCTGTTTTTAGAACTGAAATATGTATGAGTGCTAGTTAACAAATGAACACTTCTGATCGTTTAAAAGATTCAGTTCAAAAGAGTCATTTGTTTTCACTGTGATAATGAACGTGTTATTTGCACATCGTTTAGCAAGATTCAGTTCAAATGAGTCGTTTGTGTTCGCTGTGATAATGAATGTCATTTGCAGATCATTTAACAAGATTCAGTTCAAATGAGTCGTTTGTGTTCGCTGTGATAATGAACGTGTCATTTGAACATCGTTTAACAAGATTCAGTTCAAAGGAGTCATTTGTGTTCGCTGTAATAATCGCTGTGATAATTAATTAACGTGTCATTTGTGTTTGCTGTGATAATGAATGCCATTTGCACATTGTTTAAAAAGATTCAGTTCGAAGTGTTCGCTGTGATAATGAATGTCATTTGCACATTGTTTAAAAAGATTCAGTTCGAAGGAGTCATTTGTCTTCGCTGAGATAACAAGATTCAGTACAAAAGAGTTATTTGTGTTCGCGGTGAAAATTAACATATCATTTGCACATCGTTTAAAAAGATTCAATTCAAAGGAATCATTTGTGTTCGCTGTGATAATGAACGTGTCATTTGCCAATCGTTTAACAAGATTCAGTTCAAAATGAGTCATTTGTGTTCGCTGTGTGATAATGAATGCCATTTACACATTGTTTAAAAAGATTAAGTTCGAAGGAGTCATTTGTGTTCACTGTGATAATGAATGTCATTTGCACATTGTTTAAAAAGATTCAGTTCAAATGAGTCATTCGTGTTCGCTGAGATAACAAGATTCAGTACAAAGGAGTCATTTGTGTTCGTTGTGATAATGAACGTGTCATTTGCCCATCGTTTAACAAGATTCAGTTCAAAGGAATCATTTGTGTTCGCTGTGAT